>NW_022145606.1:31018972-31618972 GCF_000002235.5 Strongylocentrotus purpuratus | reverse complement strand
TATGTCTATACATATGTGTGCCAAATTTCTAGGCATTTGATTGAGCCATTTCCAAGTTATCTTGTTCACAAAAAAGTGGTTAGAAATAAGAAAAATATATAAATAAAGGCAATTCTAACGAAATTAAGGGTACATTTGAGATAGCTTTTTGTCTCATCTACAACATACTCGAAGTTCAGCGTAAACGAAGCTAAAACGACGTAGATATTGCTCGCGAAAGACGGGAATGTAGAATAGAGTTTTGAGAAAAAGTCATATCCCATAGAGAATACACGCAAAATGTAAAAAATTTACATGCCTCCTTTAATCGCAAAAATACGCCATGCCTTTGTCAAAATGAAAAAAAATAGCAATTGCCTTTGTAGGGAATTGTCTCAGCTAGAACATATCAAAATTTGGAAGAAAATCAATCAATATTTACAGAGATACAATCAATTTTCCATAAATATGCTGACGTCATAATATGCAAATTGGAATTTTGAGTTCGGAGGCCATTGTGATGACGTCATGAGTTAATTGAGGGTCGAATGAGACATGAAACAATATCTCCGAATCATACTCTATTAAAATATGAAAACAAATTGGGGTCACCTTGCATCCTAAAGAGCTACAATGGATTTTGTATAGGCATGTTTTTGCCCATATTTGCTATGTATTACAAGAGCTCGCGCGCACGGAAATTTTTGTTAAACGGTCGATCAATCCGTTATTAATAGTCATAAAGAGACAAACGTGGTATCAATTTGTTTGTAAATATATGTGGTATATTATGAAAGAAAAAAAAAAGCAATTCAATGTTGTGCAAAAGTTTTACGCGCGAAAACGCGCGCGCATGCTCGTACGCGCGATTTTTTATAAAATGCTTAGAATGGCCTAAAACGTATGCAAAATGATTTTCAGACGATTTTGAGCATTTCAAAATTTTGCGCGCGCTTTGACGCGCGGACGTACGCGCAGGCGCGCGTTATTTGACCTTTTATTGACCGGACGGATATTGACCTTGATCATGATAAATATGAACGAGAAATACCTTTTGGTTATGAAGATATGATCATGAGTTGATTTTCGTAAAATTTTACAAAATGGCGCCTAGATGACGTCATCAGTCAAGGTCAATGTTGAAAACGTTATTGTGCTTTGTACATATGTCTATACATATGTGTGCCAAATTTCTAGGCATTTGATTGAGCCATTTCCAAGTTATCTTGTTCACAAAAAAGTGGTTAGAAATAAGAAAAATATATAAATAAAGGCAATTCTAACGAAATTATAAGGTGGTCTGTACGTTATACAGCCCACCTGATAAATAAAAACTAGAATTTAATTCGTCACGAGGACGAATAAGGTGGTCTGCCTTCAAGTTATATAGACATGTAAACAATGATGATCATCATGATGATCATGATGATGATGATCTTGATAGTAATTGTGATGACGAATATGATGATGATGATGATCATGATGATGTTGATGATTATCATCAACAGACCATGATGACATCAGACTGAAAAAAATGAGAGAACATTGAGATAGTATATAGTCTCAGCTACAACATACTCAAAAATCAACAAAAATCAAGCCGAAATAACGGCGATATTGCTCGCAAAAGACAAGAATGTAGAATCCAGATTTGAGAAAAAGTCATCTCCCATAAGGATTACACGCAAAAAGTAATGGATCAAGTGATAATAGGGTAATAATAAAGTAAATATGGTTGTTTATTACATTATTTGCGATTGTATGTGTTTTAATATTCAAAGGAGATGGTACAGTGAAAGGTCAAAAAGAAAAAAAAGTGAAGAAAAAAAATTGTTGGAGACGCCCGGACTCGAACCAGGGACCTCGAGGTCGGAAGTCAAGTGCGTTGCCGATATACCAAAACATTTCCTATAGAGATTACACGTAAACGGAAAATGTAATTCTCAAATCCCACTTTGTAAGTGAAATATGAGCATGATCCCGGCATCTGATCGAAAAATAAAAGGCACACTTGTGATAGCTTATTGTCTCAGCTACAACATACTCAAAGCTCAGGGTAAACAAAGATAAAACGACGGAGATATTGCTCGCGAAAGACGAGAATGTAGAAACCAGTTTTGAGAAAAAGTCATGTCCCATAGAGAATACACGCAAAATGTGAAAAATTGACATGCCTCCTTTAATCGCAAAAATACGCCATGATGCCTTTGTCAAAATGAAATATCGTGGTGACTGCATTTGTAGAGAATATTCTAAGGTAGAACATATCAAAATTTGAAAGAAAATTGATCAATATTTGCAGAGATACAATCAATTTTCCAAAAATCTGCTGACGTCATAATATGAAAATTGAAATTTTGAGTTCGGAGGCCATTATGATGACGTCATGAGTTAATTGAGGGTCAAATGAAACATGAAATCATATCTCCAACTCATAATCTATTTAAATATGAAAGAAATTGGGGGGTATCTATCCATCCTGAAGAGTTACAATGAATTTTGTATAGGCATGTTTTTGCACATGTATGTTATGTATTACAAGAGCTCGCACGCACGGTAATTATCTTAAACGGACGCTCATTCCGTTATTAATGGGCAGAAAAAGTTGAACAAGGTATCAAAATGCTTGAAAAAATGTGCCAAATATGATGACAGAAAAAATTTGGCGATTCTATGTTGGAAGATGCAATTATGCGCGAAAACGCGCGCGCATGTCCGTGCGCGCGTTTTTTTGCAAAATGCTTAAAATGGCCTGAAACGTATGCAAAATTAATTTGGAACGAATTTGACCATTTTAAAATTTTAATGCGCGCGTACGTGCGCGTCGAGGTGCGCGCGCAAATTTTTTTGACATTTTTCGTTGACCTTTGACCGGAAGTTGATGTATACTAAATATGGTTTATTTTTGATTACTCGTTATTGAGATATGATAATGACCTGATTTTTACAAAATGGCGCCTGGATGACGTCACGATGACCCCATGAACTTGAAAAAGGTTTCGGGAACTTCATATCATAGGGCCTGATGACTAGCAGAAATTTGAAGGAAATTGACCAGGTCGAGTTCGAGTAAACGTATACACAAAAAAAGTGTACGGAATAAATAAAAACTAGAATTTAAATCGTCACGAGGACGATTAAGGTGGTCTGTCTTCAAGTCTTATGATAGATTATAATATTTACTATATTGAGAAAGGGAGAAGTTATATAGACATGTAAACAATGATGATCATCATGATGATCATGATGATGATGATCTTGATAGTAATGGGGATGACGATGATGATGATGATGATCATGATGATGTTGATGATTATCATCAACAGACCACGATGACATCAGACTGAAAAAAATGAGAGAACATTTAGATAGTATATAGTCTCAGCTACAACATACTCCAAAATCAACAAAAATCAAGCCGAAATAACGGCGATATTGCTCGCAAAAGACAAGAATGTAGAATCCAGATTTGAGAAAAAGTCATCTCCCATAAGGATTACACGCCAAAAGTAATGGATCAAGTGATAATAGGGTAATATTAAAGTAAATATGGTTGTTTATTACATTATTTGCGATTGTACGTGTTTTAATATTCAAAGGAGATGGTACAGTGAAAGGTCAAAAAGAAAAAAAAGTGAAGAAAAAAAATTGTTGGAAACGCCCGGACTCGAACCAGGGACCTCGAGGTCGGAAGTCAAGTGCGTTACCGATATACCAAAACATTTCCAATAGAGATTACACGTAAACTGAAAACTGAATTCTCAAATCCCACTTTGTAAGTGAAATATGAGCATGATCCCGGCATCTGATCTCAAAATAAAGGGCACATTTGTGATAGCTTATTGTCTCAGCTACAACATACTCAAAGCTCAGCGTAAACAAAGATACAACGACGGAGATATTGCTCGCAAAAGACGAGAATGTAGAATCCAGTTTTGAGAAAAAGTCATGTCCCATAGAGAATACACGCAAAATGTAAAAAATTGACATGCCTCCTTTAATCGCAAAAATACGCCATGATACCATTGTCAAAATGAAAATTCGTGGTGACTGTATTTGTAGAGAATATTCTCAGGTAGAACATATCAAAATTTGAAACAAAATTGATTAATATTTACAGAGATACAATCAATTTTCCAAAAATCTGCTGACGTCATAATATGCAAATTGAAATTTTGAGTTCGGAGGCCATTATGATGACGTCATGAGTTAATTGAGGGTCAAATGAGACATGAAATCATACCTCCAACTCATAATCTATTTAAATATGAAAGAAATTGGGGGTTATCTATCAATTCTGAAGAGTTAAAATGAATTTTGTATAGGCATGTTTTTGCCCATGTATTGTGGATACAGATAGCGCAGGTCGGCGCGTGCGTTCAACTTTGACAGCCGCTAATTGCGGTATTACTGGTCGGAAACAGGTAAACAAGGTATCAAAATGCTTGGAAAAATGTAATAAATATGATAACAGAAAAAAATTGGCGATTCTATGTTGCAAAATGCCAGGACGCGCGGATACGCGCGGAAACGCGCGCGCATAATTACGCGCGCGCAAATTTTGAAAATGCTTAAAATGGCCTGAAACGTATGCAAAATTAATTTGGAACGAATTTGACCATTTTTAAATTTTAATGCGCGCGTACGTGCGCGTCGAGGTGCGCGCTCAAAATTTTTTGACATTTTTCGTTGACCTTTGACCTGAAGTTGATGTATACCAAATATGGTTGATTTTTGATAACTCGTTATCGAGATATGATAATGACCTGATTTTTACAAAATGGCGCCTGGATGACGTCACGATGACCCCATGAACTTGAAAAAGGTTTCGGGAACTTCATATCATAGGGCCTGATGACTAGCAGAAATTTGAAGGAAATTGACCAGGTCGAGTTCGAGTAAACGTATACACAAAAAAAGTGTACGGAATAAATAAAAATAAATAAAGAAAGAATAAAGAATAAAGAATAAAGAAAGAAAATTCTAACGAAATCAATAGGTGATCTGTCATCGACAGACCACCTAATAATAATAATAATAAACTAGAATTTAAATCGTCACGAGGACGATTAAGGTGGTCTGTCTTCAAGTCATGATAGATTATAATATTCACTATATTGAGAAAGGGAGAAGTTATATAGACACATGTAAACAATGATGATCATGATGATGATCATGATGATGATGATCTTGATAGTAATGGTGATGTCGAATATGATGATGATGATGATGATGATGATGTTGATGATTATCATTAACAGACCATGATGACATCAGACTGAAAAAAATGAGAGAACATTTAGATAGTATATAGTCTCAGCTACAACATACTCAAAAATCAACAAAAATCAAGCCGAAATAACGGCGATATTGCTCGCAAAAGACAAGAATGTAGAATTCAGATTTGAGAAAAAGTCATCTCCCATAAGGATTACATGCAAAAAGTAATGGATCAAGTGATAATAGGGTAATAATAAAGTAAATATGGTTGTTTATTACATTATTTGCGATTTTACGTGTTTTAATATTCAAAGGAGATGGTACAGTGAAAGGTCAAAAAGAAAAAAAAGTAAAGAAAAAAAATTGTTGGAGACGCCCGGACTCGAACCAGGGACCTCGAGGTCGGAAGTCAAGTGCGTTACCGATATACCAAAACATTTCCTATAGAGATTACACGTAAACGGAAAATAGAATTCTCAAATCCCACTTTGTAAGTGAAATATGAGCATGATCCCGGCATCTGATCGAAAAATAAAGGCCACACTTGTGATAGCTTATTGTCTCAGCTACAACATACTCAAAGCTCAGCGTAAACAAAGATAAAACGACGGAGATATTGCTCGCGAAAGACGAAAATGTAGAATCCAGTTTTGAGAAAAAGTCATGTCCCATAGAGAATACACGCAAAATGTGAAAAATTGACATGCCTCCTTTAATCGCAAAAATACGCCATGATGCCTTTGTCAAAATGAAATCTCGTGTAGAATGCATTTGTAGAGAATATTCTAAGGTAGAACATATCAAAATTTGAAAGAAAATTGATCAACATTTGCAGAGATACAATCAATTTTCCAAAAATCTGCTGACGTCATAATATGCAAATTGAAATTTTGAGTTCGGAGGCCATTATGATGACGTCATGAGTTAATTGAGGGTCAAATGAGACATGAAATCATACCTCCAACTCATAATCTATTTAAATATGAAAGAAATTGGGGGTTATCTATCAATTCTGAAGAGTTAAAATGAATTTTGTATTGGCATGTTTTTGCCCATGTATTGTGGATACAGATAGCGCAGGTCGGCGCGTGCGTTCAACTTTGACAGCCGCTAATTGCGGTATTACTGGTCGGAAAAAGGTAAACAAGGTATCAAAATGCTTGGAAAAATGTAATAAATATGATAACAGAAAAAATTTGGCGATTCTATGTTGCAAAATGCCAGGACGCGCGGATACGCGCAGAAACGCGCGCGCATAATTACGCGCGCGCAAATTTTGAAAATGCTTAAAATGGCCTGAAACGTATGCAAAATTAATTTGGAACGAATTTGAGCATTTTAAAATTTTAATGCGCGCGTACGTGCGCGTCGAGGTGCGCGCGCAAAATTTGATGAAATTTTTAGTTGACCTTTGACCTGAAGTTGATGTATACCAAATATGGTTGATTTTTGATGACTCGTTATTGAGATATGATAATGACCTGATTTTTACAAAATGGCGCCTGGATGACGTCACGATTACCTAATGACCTTGAAAAAGTTGATTTAACTTGAAATCATAGAGCTTGATGACTGACAGAAATTTGAAGGAAATTGACCATGTCGATTTCGAGTGAACGTGTGTACAAAAAAGTGTACGGAAGAAATAAAAATAAACTAGAATTTAAATCGTCACGAGGACGATTAAGGTGGTCTGTCTTCAAGTCATGATAGATTATAATATTCACTATATTGAGAAAGGGAGAAGTTATATAGACACATGTAAACAATGATGATCATGATGATGATCATGATGATGATGATCTTGATAGTAATGGTGATGTCGAATATGATGATGATGATGATGATGATGATGTTGATGATTATCATTAACAGACCATGATGACATCAGACTGAAAAAAATGAGAGAACATTTAGATAGTATATAGTCTCAGCTACAACATACTCAAAAATCAACAAAAATCAAGCCGAAATAACGGCGATATTGCTCGCAAAAGACAAGAATGTAGAATTCAGATTTGAGAAAAAGTCATCTCCCATAAGGATTACATGCAAAAAGTAATGGATCAAGTGATAATAGGGTAATAATAAAGTAAATATGGTTGTTTATTACATTATTTGCGATTTTACGTGTTTTAATATTCAAAGGAGATGGTACAGTGAAAGGTCAAAAAGAAAAAAAAGTAAAGAAAAAAAATTGTTGGAGACGCCCGGACTCGAACCAGGGACCTCGAGGTCGGAAGTCAAGTGCGTTACCGATATACCAAAACATTTCCTATAGAGATTACACGTAAACGGAAAATAGAATTCTCAAATCCCACTTTGTAAGTGAAATATGAGCATGATCCCGGCATCTGATCGAAAAATAAAGGCCACACTTGTGATAGCTTATTGTCTCAGCTACAACATACTCAAAGCTCAGCGTAAACAAAGATAAAACGACGGAGATATTGCTCGCGAAAGACGAAAATGTAGAATCCAGTTTTGAGAAAAAGTCATGTCCCATAGAGAATACACGCAAAATGTGAAAAATTGACATGCCTCCTTTAATCGCAAAAATACGCCATGATGCCTTTGTCAAAATGAAATCTCGTGTAGAATGCATTTGTAGAGAATATTCTAAGGTAGAACATATCAAAATTTGAAAGAAAATTGATCAACATTTGCAGAGATACAATCAATTTTCCAAAAATCTGCTGACGTCATAATATGCAAATTGAAATTTTGAGTTCGGAGGCCATTATGATGACGTCATGAGTTAATTGAGGGTCAAATGAGACATGAAATCATACCTCCAACTCATAATCTATTTAAATATGAAAGAAATTGGGGGTTATCTATCAATTCTGAAGAGTTAAAATGAATTTTGTATTGGCATGTTTTTGCCCATGTATTGTGGATACAGATAGCGCAGGTCGGCGCGTGCGTTCAACTTTGACAGCCGCTAATTGCGGTATTACTGGTCGGAAAAAGGTAAACAAGGTATCAAAATGCTTGGAAAAATGTAATAAATATGATAACAGAAAAAATTTGGCGATTCTATGTTGCAAAATGCCAGGACGCGCGGATACGCGCAGAAACGCGCGCGCATAATTACGCGCGCGCAAATTTTGAAAATGCTTAAAATGGCCTGAAACGTATGCAAAATTAATTTGGAACGAATTTGAGCATTTTAAAATTTTAATGCGCGCGTACGTGCGCGTCGAGGTGCGCGCGCAAAATTTGATGAAATTTTTAGTTGACCTTTGACCTGAAGTTGATGTATACCAAATATGGTTGATTTTTGATGACTCGTTATTGAGATATGATAATGACCTGATTTTTACAAAATGGCGCCTGGATGACGTCACGATTACCTAATGACCTTGAAAAAGTTGATTTAACTTGAAATCATAGAGCTTGATGACTGACAGAAATTTGAAGGAAATTGACCATGTCGATTTCGAGTGAACGTGTGTACAAAAAAGTGTACGGAAGAAATAAAAATAAACTAGAATTTAAATCGTCACGAGGACGATTAAGGTGGTCTGTCTTCAAGTCATGATAGATTATAATATTCACTATATTGAGAAAGGGAGAAGTTATATAGACACATGTAAACAATGATGATCATGATGATGATCATGATGATGATGATCTTGATAGTAATGGTGATGTCGAATATGATGATGATGATGATGATGATGATGTTGATGATTATCATTAACAGACCATGATGACATCAGACTGAAAAAAATGAGAGAACATTTAGATAGTATATAGTCTCAGCTACAACATACTCAAAAATCAACAAAAATCAAGCCGAAATAACGGCGATATTGCTCGCAAAAGACAAGAATGTAGAATTCAGATTTGAGAAAAAGTCATCTCCCATAAGGATTACATGCAAAAAGTAATGGATCAAGTGATAATAGGGTAATAATAAAGTAAATATGGTTGTTTATTACATTATTTGCGATTTTACGTGTTTTAATATTCAAAGGAGATGGTACAGTGAAAGGTCAAAAAGAAAAAAAAGTAAAGAAAAAAAATTGTTGGAGACGCCCGGACTCGAACCAGGGACCTCGAGGTCGGAAGTCAAGTGCGTTACCGATATACCAAAACATTTCCTATAGAGATTACACGTAAACGGAAAATAGAATTCTCAAATCCCACTTTGTAAGTGAAATATGAGCATGATCCCGGCATCTGATCGAAAAATAAAGGCCACACTTGTGATAGCTTATTGTCTCAGCTACAACATACTCAAAGCTCAGCGTAAACAAAGATAAAACGACGGAGATATTGCTCGCGAAAGACGAAAATGTAGAATCCAGTTTTGAGAAAAAGTCATGTCCCATAGAGAATACACGCAAAATGTGAAAAATTGACATGCCTCCTTTAATCGCAAAAATACGCCATGATGCCTTTGTCAAAATGAAATCTCGTGTAGAATGCATTTGTAGAGAATATTCTAAGGTAGAACATATCAAAATTTGAAAGAAAATTGATCAACATTTGCAGAGATACAATCAATTTTCCAAAAATCTGCTGACGTCATAATATGCAAATTGAAATTTTGAGTTCGGAGGCCATTATGATGACGTCATGAGTTAATTGAGGGTCAAATGAGACATGAAATCATACCTCCAACTCATAATCTATTTAAATATGAAAGAAATTGGGGGTTATCTATCAATTCTGAAGAGTTAAAATGAATTTTGTATTGGCATGTTTTTGCCCATGTATTGTGGATACAGATAGCGCAGGTCGGCGCGTGCGTTCAACTTTGACAGCCGCTAATTGCGGTATTACTGGTCGGAAAAAGGTAAACAAGGTATCAAAATGCTTGGAAAAATGTAATAAATATGATAACAGAAAAAATTTGGCGATTCTATGTTGCAAAATGCCAGGACGCGCGGATACGCGCAGAAACGCGCGCGCATAATTACGCGCGCGCAAATTTTGAAAATGCTTAAAATGGCCTGAAACGTATGCAAAATTAATTTGGAACGAATTTGAGCATTTTAAAATTTTAATGCGCGCGTACGTGCGCGTCGAGGTGCGCGCGCAAAATTTGATGAAATTTTTAGTTGACCTTTGACCTGAAGTTGATGTATACCAAATATGGTTGATTTTTGATGACTCGTTATTGAGATATGATAATGACCTGATTTTTACAAAATGGCGCCTGGATGACGTCACGATTACCTAATGACCTTGAAAAAGTTGATTTAACTTGAAATCATAGAGCTTGATGACTGACAGAAATTTGAAGGAAATTGACCATGTCGATTTCGAGTGAACGTGTGTACAAAAAAGTGTACGGAAGAAATAAAAATAAATAAAGAATAAATAAATAAAGAAAGAAAATTCTAACGAAATCAATAGGTGATCTGTCGTTGACAGACCACCTAATAAAGAATAAATAAATAAAGAAAGAAAATTCTAACGAAATCAATAGGTGATCTGTCGTTGACAGACCACCTAATAAAGAATAAATAAATAAAGAAAGAAAATTCTAACGAAATCAATAGGTGATCTGTCGTTGACAGACCACCTAATAAATAAAGAATAAAGAATAAAGAATAAAGAATAAAGAAAGAAAATTCTAACGAAATCAATAGGTGATCTGTCATCGACAGACCACCTAATAAATAAATAAATAAATAAAGGCAATTCTAACGAAATTATAAGGTGGTTTGTACGTCATACAGCCCACCTGATAATAAATAAATAAATAAATAAAGGCAATTCTAACGAAATTATAAGGTGGTCTGTACGTTATACAGCCCACCTGATAAAGGCAATTCTAACGAAATTATAAGGTGGTCTGTACGTTATACAGCCCACCTGATAATAACTAGAATTTAATTCGTCACGAGGACGAATAAGGTGGTCTGTCTAAGTCTTATGATAGATTTGAGAATGGAAGAAGTTATATAGACATGTAAACAATGATGATGATGATGATGATGATGATCTTGATAGTAATGGTGAATACGATGTTGACGATGATAATGATAATGTTGATGATGACGATGATGATGTTAATGATCATGATCATGATCATGATGATATTGATGATGATCATGATCATGCTGACATCTGATTGAAAAAATGAGGGAGACATTTTGATAGCATATAGTCTCAGCTACAACATACTTAAAAATCAACAAAAACCAAGCGGAAATAACAGCGATATATATTGTTTGCAAAAGAACGGAATGTAGAATCCAGATTTGAGAAAAAGTCATCTCCCATATAGAGAAATTAAGAGAGAAATTATATAGACATGTACATGTAAACAATGATGATCATAATGATGATGAAGATGATGATCTTGATATAGTAATGGTGATGATGATGATGATGATTATAATGATAATGTTAATGATGATGATGATGATGTTGATGATCATGATCATGCATGATCCTGATGATTTTGATGATGATCATCGTCAGACGTATACATGATGATGATCATCATGATGATATTGATGATGATCATGATGATAGTGATGATGATCATTTATGAGCGTGATCCTGACATCTGATTGAAATAATGAGGGGACATTTAGATAACATATAGTCTCAGCTACAACATACTCAAAAATCAACAAAAACCAAGCAGAAATAATGGCGATATTGCTTGCAAAAGACAGGAATGTAGAATCCAGATTTCAGACCATGATGATGATCATGAGCGTGATCCTGACATCTGATTGAAAAAATGAGGGGACATTTAGATAACATATAGTCTTAGCTACAACATACTCAAAAATCAACAAAAACCAAGCAGAAATAATCGCGATATTGCTCGCAAAAGACAGGAATGTAGAATCCAGATTTCAGAAAAACTCACCTTCGATAGGCATGACACGCAAATTCAGAAAATTCTGACATTTTGCATTTAAATTAATCGAAATTTTGACTATGAAGACGTCATCAAAATGAAAAATGGTGAGATATAAATAAAGAGAAGGAAAGAGAAAGACGGTATATAGTCATGTAAAAATACATGAGCTGGACAGAGGGATGAAAGATCGAGGAATCAGAAATGCATACATATGTCTTGGAAGGAGAGGATAGCGGGAGGATAAGGAAATGGTGGTAGGGTATACACAAAGCTAGCCAAAGCTAGGCAACGGAAAGAGCTAGAGAAAATGAAGGAGAAATGGAATAAGGCCAAATAAAAAAAAAAAACATGTTTAGCGTCCTGTTTTTTGGAAAAATAGGAAGGAGGCCCTTTTTTTCTTTTTTTTTCGTTGAAAATGGCCGCTCAAAATGGCCGCTCGGTACATTTTCCCTGTCAGTTGGACTACTTTTCAAAATGGCCGCCGACATTTTTTATTTATTTTTTTAAAATCAGAAATAGATCCATTGCGTAGCAGGTTTTTTTATGTTTTTTTTCTTTAAACAAAAAAAAAAAAAAAATCAAAAAAATAATAGGAGGCGGCCCCCAAAAAGGAAGCGGGCGGGGACGCTAAACATGTATATTTTTTTTACATGGCCTAAACGACAAGGTATCAGATATCCATATTTTTGACATTCCTTTTCCCTTAGATATAAACACGCAAAATCATGCATTTCGTGAGAAATTATATGCGCGAGAAATATACTGGGCGAATTGTCTGTAGGGCGAATTTAATCTGACCAAGATTTTGGCCGATTCGAATTGCATGCAATATGGTCATATGAGTTTCTGAGTACGCTACTGCTGTTTAGTTGTGCTGTTGTGCTGATTGCTAGCTTAGCTTTGGTAAGACTTAGAATTCGGTTGTTGCTATTGTATTACTTTATCGTGAATCCTTTCTTATTAGTTTGTTGGAGATTTTGCGTTATCGCATAAGTGTGTGAGTGTATTAAACTTTTAAAGGCATTGACTGTGTTTATAATAATGTTTGCAGTTTTACAAATCAAGTCTGAGATGCGATACATCTTACGTATACGGTACATGTTTCGGGTCTGCGTACATGCGTGTTATCATCAGCTCAGTGTGATTGTGATTGAATTTTGAAGCCCTACGAAAAACGAAAAGGAAGTGTTTCAAAAAAGTGAAAATCTTTGACTCAGTTTGACTTTGAGTGACCGGTTTTACCATACTCATTTCCCCCAATAGACTGTAGAGTGTAGACCGTATACCTAGTCTAGATCTAGATCTAGACCTACCTAGTTCTAGATCTAAGTCAGGGTAAACCGTAAGTCCGTAGGGATCTAAGCCTACTACTAGATCTAGATCTAGATACTATATCTGACTATAGGCCTAGATCATAGATCTAGACTAGACCTAGATCTAGTCTAGATCTATTAATTTCTAATTCCAATCATAAATATCTTGATAGTTGATAATTAGACAGGTCACAGCTGACAGGCGATCGGCTTGTAAAAGTCATGGGATAATAATTATCCCCTCACCAAAGAAGGAGGGGATCCAACTTAGACCCCTGTATTAATATGCTGCTCGCTGTCGAAGCCCTTCCTTCTGTGTGCTGTAACAAATCTGGTTTAAAATCAATAACTTTAGACCCTAGTAATGTTTGACGGATTTTAATGAAATTTGATATGAAGGTAGACCTAGGCGCAGGCCTAAATGGTATAAAAACACCGCATGAGTTCAATTTCGGAGTGTGTAGGTCAAAGGTCATAGCTCATTAAATATGCGAATCTGGTTTCTGTTCGATAACTTAAGTAATATTTGATGGATTTTCATGAAATTCGATATGAAGGTACATGGTATAAAAACACAGCATAAGTTCAATTTCCGAGTATGTAGGTCAAAGGTCATGGCTCATTAAATATGCGAATCTGGTTTCCGATCGATAACTTTAGTAATGTTTGACAGATTTTAATGAAATTTGATAGGAAGGTACATGGTATAAAAACATAGCATAAGTTCAATTTCGGAGTATGTAGGTCAAAGGTCATAGCTCATTAAATATGCGAATCTGGTTTCTGTTTGATAACTTTAGTAATATTTGATGGATTTTCATGAAATTTGATATGAAGGTACATGGTATAAAAACACCGCATAAGTTCAATTTCCGAGTATGTAGGTCAAAGGTCATGGCTCATTAAATATGCGAATCTGGTTTCCGATCGATAACTTTAGTAATGTTTGACAGATTTTAATCAAATTTGATATGAAGGTACATGCTATCAAAATACAGCATAAGTTCAGTTTCGGAGTATGTAGGTCAAAGGTCATAGCTCATTAAATGTGCAAATCTGGTTTCTATTCGATAACTTTAGTAATGTTTGACAGATTTTAATGAAATTTGATAGGAAGGTACATGGTATAAAAACATAGCATAAGTTCAATTTCGGAGTATGTAGGTCAAAGGTCATAGCTCATGAAATATGCGAATCTGGTTTCTGTTCGATAACTTTAGTAATATTTCATGGATTTTCATGAAATTCGATATGAAGGTACATGGTATAAAAACACAGCATAAGTTCAATTTCCGAGTATGTAGGTCAAAGGTCATGGCTCATTAAATATGCGAATCTGGTTTCTGTTCGATAACTTTAGTAATATTTCATGGATTTTCATGAAATTCGATATGAAGGTACATGCTATCAAAATACAGCATAAGTTCAGTTTCGGAGTATGTAGGTCAAAGGTCATAGCTCATTAAATGTGCAAATCTGGTTTCTTTTCGATAACTTTAGTAATGTTTGACAGATTTTAATCAAATTTGATATGAAGGTACATGCTATCAAAATACAGCATAAGTTCAGTTTCGGAGTATGTAGGTCAAAGGTCATAGCTCATTAAATGTGCAAATCTGGTTTCTATTCGATAACTTTAGTAATGTTTGACAGATTTTAATGAAATTTGATAGGAAGGTTTATGGTATCAAAACATAGCATAAGTTCAATTTCGGAGTATGTAGGTCAAAGGTCATAGCTCATTAAATATGCGAATCTGGTTTCTGTTCGATAACTTTAGTAATATTTCATGGATTTTCATGAAATTCGATATGAAGGTACATGGTATAAAAACACAGCATAAGTTCAATTTCCGAGTATGTAGGTCAAAGGTCATGGCTCATTAAATATTCGAATCTGGTTTCCGATCGATAACTTTAGTAATGTTTGACAGATTTTAATCAAATTTGATATGAAGGTACATGCTATCAAAATACAGCATAAGTTCAGTTTCAGAGTATGTAGGTCAAAGGTCATAGCTCATTAAATGTGCAAATCTGGTTTCTATTCGATAACTTTAGTAATGTTTGACAGATTTTAATGAAATTTGATAGGAAGGTACATGGTATAAAAACATAGCATAAGTTCAATTTCGGAGTATGTAGGTCACAGGTCATAGCTCATTAAATATGCGAATCTGGTTTCTGTTTGATAACTTTAGTATTATTTGATGGATTTTCATGAAATTCGATATGAAGGTACATAGTATAAAAACACAGCATAAGTTCAATTTCCGAGTATGTAGGTCAAAGGTCATAGCTCATTAAATATGCAAATCTGGTTTCCAATCGATAACTTTAGTAATGTTTGACAGATTTTAATCAAATTTGATATGAAGGTACATGGCATCAAAACTAGGCTTGAGTCGGTACGGTCGATCACACCGGGACCTGACCGTTGCCGTCGGGACCCGGTTTCGTTTTTTGAGAACCGACGCTCCGAAAAAAATAATGAAATATGTAAGAAATTGTAGTTTTGCACACCACTAAAATCAATCCACCTTAAAACATAAGTATTTAATTGTTACCAATCATATTCTAGTTCATCCTGAATCAATCCAAATTGCTGATATAAATATGGGTTGCAAAGCAGTTCGCCCCATGGGGTTGTTGCCAGCTGCTAGCTAGCTACTGAACTGGCCGGGTCTCTCGGCAGGATTAATATATCAGGTTGAAAGAAACATTAATGTTTGAATAATAAAACGGCTTTCTAAAAAGTACTTCTTTACAACATACCGATCGAATAATTTTTAAAAGACAAAATATATATTTTTTCTTTGATTTTGAACACCGCATGCTTCTTTTAAAAGCTGAAAATTACTTGGTAATCACATGAAGTTTCGATACGGATAGCTGTTGCAAGGCAAGTTCAGATTAGTCTCGGAAAAATGCGCAGTGCTCGTCGTTAGCTGTAATGCGTGCCAGAACAAACCCAAACAAAGACGTGATCGTAACGAGAAAAAAATCATTAAAAACTACGAGAGCACAATTGGAAAGACAACTACCCAAAATTATCGTAAGCAGATACATAACTTGGAGGAAGAATACAATAGTTGTCCAAGAAAAGCCACAGAAATAGTGATATTTAAGGAGTTACTATAGGTACAATCATTATCGGAATGGGCCTGCTGATATGTCAAAATTACACGTGTTTAAATTGAACACGAGGCTATAGAAACCAAATACCGCCCTCTACGGTGAAAAGCAGTAGAACAAAGGATTCTAGTATTTGCAGCAGGCGATAAAAATGTACCCAGTTACTCCTCGATTATCACAATTTCTGTGGCATTTCTTGGGCAATTATTGAATTTTTTGTCCAAGTTATGTATCTGATTATGGTAATTTTGAGCAGTAGTTCCAATTAGTTCCAGTAGTTCCAATTGCGCCCTCGTAGTTTTTAATGACTTTTTTCTCGTTACGATCACGTCATTACAAGCAGGAGTGGGATATTGATGTTGACAAATGCTCATATACCCTTTACAGCTCATTTTATGTACATGTATGTTATTACCAAAGAAGAAAAAAGCCAGTGAGTCACTCAATGGTGTCTGACAGTGAAGCTAGTCTAGCAAGTAAACGGGTTTCTTTGCATAATTTGAATATTAGGACACTGCTAATGTTTAAATTTCACAGATAGGACTTACATGACATATTCATAATTCCTGCAAAGTTCTACAGAATTTGATGTTGGCTGCAAAAGGGACATGGTATCTTTAAGCATTGGATGAGGGCTCATTATTTGTATTTATTTGTGTAATATATTCATATTGGTATTTTATGAAATGCAATTGTTTTTTTCTTTTCTTTTTTTTCTTTCAGGTTATTGACTGTTTTCAGAATTGCAGAGAGTTGCAGAGAGTTGCAGAGAGTAAGTTGATCTGCTTAAAAAGGCTGAAGTCGAGTAGTTTTTAAATTAAAGCTACAATGGAATGAAACAGATCTGCATAATTGGGGACATAATTGAACGTGGAATAGGAAAGCTATGGCTTAATGAAATTTCTATATAACATTTTTTCCGTAGGTATGTAACATAATTTTGTGGACAATTCTCAATACTCTTCCATTGGGTGTTGCCAAAATTTGAAGAGAATCCATAGTGAATTATGTAAGGAGTTGATAAAGAAGATTTTTTTTTTTTTATTGAACACCTAGTGCAAACGTATAGATGTATTTTGATTTTAGTCCAATGCAAAACATATAGTACAGGTGACCTTGCCTAAGTCGAACTTGGATAAGTCAAAAATTGCTATGGTTGAACGTCTACACGTAGCCCATCCTGTTTTGTCCCATTATTTTATAACCTTCCTAAATCAAAATTTGTCTAAGTCAAAGCTATTTTATGGGTCCCAAAAGATTTGAGTTAGGCCATTAATTTTTGTTTACATGTTTAGCGTCCCAATGCAATCGCATGACCCAAACTGGTCTTTACCTTTAAAGGTACTATGTCCCATTTGCAGGCCAACAAAATGAGAAGGTTACATTCCAACGGCATTTGAAAGATAATACTAATTTAGAACTTCCCTTAAAAAAGATGTGGGGCTTGAAAATGTCTTTAAGTTGGAAAATAACGACTATTAGTTGTCGAATCGACTTAAGAACTATAGAGCCAGTAAGTAATTGTCTTATTTTCAGACCATTGTACCGAATGGTCGTACATTTTATGCTGCGCAAAGATTCAATCAGTTTAATTTTGGCCATTACAAGCAGAAGTGGGATATTGATGTTGACAAATGCTCATATACCCTTTACAGCTCATTTTATGTACATGTATGTTATTACCAAAGAAGAAAAAAGCCAGTGAGTCACTCAATAGTGTCTGACAGTGAAGCTAGTCTAGCAAGTAAACGGGTTTCTTTGCATAATTTGAATATTAGGACACTGCTAATGTTTAAATTTCACAGATAGGACATACATGACATATTCATAATTCCTGCAAAGTTCTACAGAATTTGATGTTGGCTGCAAAAGGGACATGGTATCTTTAAGCATTGGATGAGGGCTCACTATTTGTATTTATTTGTGTAATATATTCATATTGGTATTTTATAAAATGCAATTGTTTTTTTCTTTTCTTTTTTTCTTTCAGGTTATTGACTGTTTTCAGAGTTGCAGAGAGTTGCAGAGAGTTGCAGAGAGTTGCAGAGAGTAAGTTGATCTGCTTAAAAAGGCTGAAGTCGAGTAGTTTTTAAATTAAAGCTACAATGGAATGAAACAGATCTGCATAATTGGGGACATAATTGAACGTGGAATAGGAAAGCTATGGCTTAATGAAATTTCTATATAACATTTTTTTCGTAGGTATGTAACATAATTTTGTGGACAATTCTCAATACTCTTCCATTGGGTGTTGCCAAAATTTGAAGAGAATCCATAGTGAATTATGTAAGGAGTTGATAAAGAAGATTTTTTTATTTTTATTGAACACCTAGTGCAAACGTATAGATGTATTCTGATTTTAGTCCAATGCAAAACATATAGTACAGGTGACCTTGCCTAAGTCGAATAAATGCAATACCTGTTCACTTATGCATAAAATATCAATCCCATAAACCACAAATTTCACTCGGCAAACCCAAACTCATCACATTTGATCTTAATTTTTTCATATAATCCTCAATTCCGTAAGCTCCAAAGGACTTTTCTCTCACAAAATTGAAAGGCCCATTCCTGTGCACCCTAATTTCCATACCCTTTACAAATATGAGCAGTGCTCATCCAAGCATGAATCATTTTCTCCTGAATCAGTTTTTCCCCCAAAACCATATATTTTTTATTTGGCAGCCTTTAAAAGTGTATAGTTTTTTTTGAGATGCACTGTATATGTATTAAAATTGTGTATTTTTCTTTTTGTGATGTTTTACCCATATGTTTGTCTTCTGTTTTGTTTTTTGAAGACAGCTGACATCAGTTGACATCAAGATTTGTGGTCAAGGAGCAAAGTTTGTGGTGGGAGAGAGCAAGTTATTCCTGTGTAGGTATATTGGAAAGTGGGTCATTTCATCAGGTTGGGATGCAGAGGTGTGACATGGCATTGTATCATCAGAAGTATCACTTATTTTGATACAGTTATTTTACAGAAAAAGCACCTTCAATTGTGCAAGAAATTTACAAATATTTAAAACATACCCTTGTTTTTTGTCCGAGATATGATCAAAAACTTAGTGGAAGATGTAACACTTTTATGCCCTCTCATTAGTAAACAAAATCATTTGGACAAATTCATGTTGTAAATGTCAGAATATCTTGAATGTGTGTGAAAGTACGACGTAACATTACACCGCCGTAATGTTACGTCGTACTTTCACACACATTCAAGATATTCTGACATTTACAACATGAATTTGTCCAAATGATTTTGTTTACTAATGAGAGTGCATAAAAGTCAACACCAAAAAGATTAATTACGTTAGTTTGTCATCAAATAAACCAAATATTACCAGATATGCTGTTTGATGTGTAAATGTTCCATTCTGCATGCTGTAAATGTCTGAAAAACTTAAATGTGTATTCTATCATATCTTGGACAAGACACCTGCATATGTCTTAAAACTTTGTCCATTTCTTGGACACCCAAAGGTGCTTCTTCTATTAACTGTATCAAAAGTAGTGATACCTGTGATGATACAGAGCCATTTCACACCTTTAAGTCCTAGTGTGTTCCAACCTGATGAAATGACCCAAGTAGTTTTGTGCTCATTTAACATAAAGAAAAATAATTTATGCAAGAGGTCACCGACATCCAAATCAATAGATGTTTCCTTTTCATGAGTTAGGATAGGTAGTTAAACTAATTTACATGTATGACCAGCAAATTGCATAATTGTACAGACAACCAAAGCATGAGCTCATTATAGCAAATTCTTTTCCCCCGGTCTTGGAGGAGGATGCTATGCAGATTCATGGTTTATAGATTTTGGTCTATTCTAAAAGAATGTTGCTTCACATTTGTTGTGCAATTAAAAAAAAAAGGAAATTGATATGTTCTTTTAAGTTGAAGGAAATCTGATCTAATTAATATTAATGCTAAATTGCTAAGTGAACTCTGACACATATCGTCTTTTTTTGATACGTTGAGTTAAAGGGGAAGTCTACTTTGAAGCAACAGTGGTTTTAATAAAAGCAGAATAGTCTACTCATCAATGTGACAATCGCCATTAGGATGTTATCTTCCCATCCACATTGACAATACTGCATGCCTCTATTTTGAATAATGACCATGTCTCAGTCGAAGGAAAATCATGCATATGTTTATTATTAGGCAAGGAACCATTTCTATAGAATACCATTAGGAATAAGGTTTTCCTTCATCATATAGGCGTACTGCCTCAGGCAGTAGGCTCTAACATCTCAATTGTTTAGCTAAAATGTGTAATCTTGGTTTCATTGTATTGGAAAACTTAATTGTATGACATACAATTATAGGTAGTATATACTAGTATGTAAAATGTGAAGTTATGAATTTACAGCTAATGGCCTCTTTATCGCGATATCTTAACCCTAAAAAGGATGGGCTATTTCGGAGGTGTTGAGGATGGGGGGGGGGGGGGGGCATGATGGCCCCCCCCCAAGATCTCGGCCATTGAATGTCTGATCATCGCGAAATTTTGCACGCATCTCCTTATTCACGTAAAGAACAAGATTGCATTGTTAATTTATTTGAAAATATTTGATTTTGTTATTAAAATTTTCATTGATAATTCAGTTAATAGTGATTATTTTGAGCAAATTTTTGTATGAAATGTTTCTGATTAAGCTTAGAAGCAATCATCCACTAACAAAACATTTGATTCAATTTCTATTATGTATTTTATTTTATGAATTTCTTATGTATTGTAATGTTTTCAATTTTTATTTATTTCTTTCGTTTTTTTTATAGTTTTTTCCATCAGGATCAATATTGAGACAAAAAAGAGGATAATTGATTGTGAATTGGGAAACGATGGCTAATTTACTAAGCAAATGAGAGATACAGTTTCCCATTCGTTTTGTACACAAAATCATTAAATCCTCCAATTTTAGGCTGACATGGGGTCAGAAAAGGTCACATGACTTAGCAGTGGTACGCCCGATTTTCGCAAAGTTGGTGTCAAAAGATGCGTAAGATTTGAATGAAAAAACTCATGAAAGCGTGCTGCAAAATTTTCACGCGATTTCGGAGTATGTAAATCATTGGAAATGAAACATGATAGATTTGATGAGTTTGAGATGTACATGATCAAGACAGTTATGTGAATAGTGGGTAATTAGTTAACATTATAAACCACAATGTGATAGTGTGGGTATTTATCACTTTTAGTGATAGTTATTTATTTCTTACTTTTTAGTTTTTAGTTTTTTTTTTTTTTCTTCTTTTCAATGTAGGACGAGTGTTGGAGTTGCTGGAAGGAGGTAGTGGTGTTTAAGTAAGTATTAGGGGACTTAAGTTGATCGTGTTTAGCATACGGCCATAGTAGTAACTTTTCAAAAAGGATTAATTATGTTATGCCATGTAGTGGCACTGATTTAATTTTACTTATGTTTTGACTTTAAGGTCAGTTGAGCTGATTCTATAGGAAGACACAAAATGAACAATTGTCAAAGCAAATACTATGATTTTGATTGCACATGCAGCAATTTAAAAAAAATGAGATTACATTGTGAAATAAGCCTACAATGAGATCAAATAAATCTGTTGGCATATTGGGTGAAAAAGTTTTAAACCATGGGATTGTTTAAGGCCAAAATTTGGATGAGTCATTCATTGGAAACCTCCATGTTGTGTTGAGATCATGGGTCAATTATGTAGGTCAAAGTTTAAATTAGGTCAAATGTTATGGCATACCTGCAAGACTAAAGAATAAAAAACATTTTACACATTGAAAAACCTTATTTGTCAAACCTGTATTGCACATTCTGTGTATACCTCTGTCCGAATAGGGGAAAGTGGTTAGACTATTGTGACAATTAACCTTGTAGCTTTCATATCCTGTCCAAAATGATTTTTTACTAAAATGATTACTTGGTATTCTGCTATTAGCCATAATGGCTGGAATTCACAAAGGTGGTTTAGATTTAGACCACGGTTTATGCTTTTTATGGCTATATTACATTGCACTGTTTACATTTTTAATGTGCAATAGTACCTGTGTTTTCAAGATCTTCACACTTCGTACAAAAATAAGGAAGAATAGTTTTTGGTGTTATATATCAAGGTTATATTTACATAGACATTTTCTGCTTGACAAGTCAAATAATTATATTGAGGGCTATGGCAATACTGTGGTTCATGGGAAGAAGGAGGCATACCAGTAGACTGCACACAGTCTAATTAAATGAAACATGTCTCAGCCATCATATTAAGCCCATCAATTGTAGACTCTTCCATTGGGTGTTGCCAAAATTTGAATAGAATCCATCAAACATGTAAGGAGTTGGTCAAGATGAAAAACAGGGAAAAAATTAATATTTATTTTTCGGGGGCTACTTTTCAAGCTTGCCTGCATGAATATAACATTCTAAAATTTGTTTTGCATTGAACTCTATGCAAATTTATGGGGGCTCTTTTCTGGTTTTCGGGGGCTCTTTTGGGCATTTTGGGGGCTAAATCGCCCCGAGCCCCCGTGTATTTTTTTCACTGATGAAAAAAAAAGGGGGGGGGGGTGGTTGTTAAACACATAGTGCAAACATGCACAAATGTCTTGATTTTAGTCTAATGCAATACATATTGTACATGTGACCTTGCCTAAGTTGAACTTGGATAAGTCAAAACTTGCCAAAGTCGAAGGTCTACACAGAACCCAACCTGTTTTGTCCTATTGTTTTATGACCCCTCAGTCTCTCAGAAAGCTATTTTATGGATCCCAAGAGATTTGAGCTACTGTATGTAAGGTTGATTATGTATTCAATTTTCTGTCTCTGTTCTTTTGGCAGGTACTGGTTGCTTTGGAAGGCAATTTGTGTTTGTGTTGTCAAATCATCTTCATTTTTCAAAACATTACATACCATACCATTCCATCTTCACCCTCAAAACTCGTGATCTTGAGTTTTTGAGAAAAGCAGTACTCATTCAGAAGTTCATTTGAAGTTTCATCCAGAATCCCATTCCCATTCCAGATATCATATTCAAATCATTACATACCATACCATACCATTCCATCTTCACCCTCGGAACTCGCTATCTGAGTTTTTGAGAAAAGCAGTACTCATTCAGAAGTTCATTTGAAATTTCATCCAGAATCCCATCCTAAAGTCTGTTTATTCACAATTCACGACAATAGCCCTAGCACTTATAAGCTAGGTGTGAGTCAATTCGAATTGTGGTACACAGCAATTCTCAAGTCTGTTTATACACAATTCACGACAATAGCCCTAGCACTTATAAGCTAGGTGTGAGTCAATTCGAATTGTGGTACACAGCATATCAATATCTGAATATATCTGAATATACTTATCTGAATATACTTATCTGAATATATCTGAATATACTTCCCTACTTACCTACTTACATACTTACCTACTTATATCTTATACCTTACATCTTATACCTTATACTTGATACTTTATCCTTGATCCTAAAGTCTGTTTACTCTGTCTACTCAATCTGAATCTTCATTATCTTACTCTATCTACTCAATCTGAATCTTCATTATCTTACTCTATCTACTCAATCTGAATCTTCATTATCTTACTCTATCTACTCAATCTGAATCTTCATTATCTTACTCTATCTACTCAATCTGAATCTTCATTATCTTACTCTTTCTACTCAATCTGAATCTTCATTATCTTACTCTGTCTACTCAATCTGAATCTTCATTATCTTACTCTGTCTACTCAATCTGAATCTTTATTATCTTACTCTATCTATACTCAATCTGAATCTTCATTATCTTACTCTATCTACTCAATCTGAATCTTCATTATCTTACTCTATCTACTCAATCTGAATCTTCATTATCTTACTCTATCTACTCAATCTGAATCTTCATTATCTTACTCTGTCTTACTGAAACTCAATCTTGATCTTACTCTGTCTTTCTGAAATTGAATCTTCAATTTCTGTGTTGTGTTGCTCAAACTGTGTGAAATTGTGTGAAAACTAGAAAATAAGATACGAAACGAGATTGGACAAGAGTGTTAATAAACAATAAAGAGAAGAAAATTTCTTTTTGAGTTGATTTTTAGTGAAAGAAATAAAGCTGACTGGTTGATTGCTTGTTTAAGATATTGGAGAAAATTGTTAGTGTATAGAGAAAAAAAAGTGAATTGATTGAATAACTGAATTGTTAGAAATTGATTGTGAGAGATAGAGATATTTTTGATTGGTTGGTTGATTGAGTGATTTGATAAAAGTGAAATTCGTGAATATTACCTTTAGCATATAAGGTTGAATATAGAAACATAACTTTAAGACCAACAAGAGTGTTAATAAACAATAAATAAAAGAAAATTTCTTTTTTGAGTTGATTTTTAGTGAAAGAAATAAAGTTGACTGGTTGATTGCTTGTTTAAGATATTGGAGAAAATTGTTAGTGTACAGAGAAAAAAAAGTGAATTGATTTGATAAAGAAAGAAATTTGTGTCTGGATATAGGCTCCTGTAGTGTTCATAGCTTTAGTATTATAAGTAAGCCGATTGCAGAGAGGTTGAGAAGGAACATTGTATCAGGATATATATATATAGTTTTATAAATATAAATCGGCTTGATTGATTAGAAAGATAATCAGAAAAATATTTAAATTAGGATATAAAGTGGACTTTTTTTACACAGAGATTTAATACAGATTGTTGTTAATAGAGCGCCATCACAAGGCAAACTAATATAATTAAGAGAAATTCCGTCGCAATCAATACCTTCTAGATTAATATTTAACACAATTGCCGAAGAGCGCCATCTTTTGTCGAAAGCTATATATTTTTCTAGGCATTAATTTTCATTTTTGTTGAAAGGAAATAATTCCAAGAAGGAATACAGTATTGACAAGATATTGCATTGTCTATTATACAAAATACAACATACATTGACCTATAATCCATACATTTAACTTTAAAAAATAAAGAAATCCCCCCAAAAGCAAACACTTTGAACAGCAAATCAAAGACCATTATAAGGCAATTTGAGGTGATCAAGACATTACAGCTCGAATAGAAGGCTTCCTCTAGAGGAGTTTTTATCTTGAAACAAAAACATAATAGTCTGTAGTTCAGGCTTTGATATACACTGAATTTCAGTAAAGATTTTGAATTGATATTGATAACAGTGATACTTCAAATTACAATTGTGCATCATAATTTGAATACAGATACACTGTATAAGATAATTTGGAACGGAAAACCTTGTCTTGGCAAAGAAGCAAAAGGGCAGTTGTAATCTTATAGTTCAAAGCTTTGTACGAGATATTTTGTGATGGATGAATACACTGATACATGTTGTGTTTGTAAGAATTTAATTGGAGAGGATGAGATTACTGTAACTTGCAAGTCATGTACTGGTCCCTATCATGTTACTTGTATGGGTTTTCCATGTAAGGAGACAATCAATGACACAAATGATAGAAGATTGATAGACACTACTGAATTCAAGACAGTTGTTGATGAAATCTTACATGTACTGTCTACTTGTGCACCGCTGATGAATTCAGAGTTTGATGCATGCTGCATATGTGAAAGTGAGATCGGAAATGAAATAAGTTCAGTTTGTGAGTTTTGCAATAGTCATTTTCATGTTTCATGTATGCAACTGCCCTGTGAAGACAAACTGAATGATAGGAGATTGATTTGGATTTGTTCTTTGTGTGGAAATAACAACATGGCTCATCGCATGTTTGATCAAGTATGTATCCCTTCTCATTTCAATAGATACGAACTTCTTGGTGATCATGATGAACACTGTTACTTGGATTTGAACCAATCAAGGACCCTATCAAGTACGACCAACAAAAGAAAATGTGGCAGATCAAAGAAGAGGTATGGTAAAAAGGGAAAGAAAACCAATCGATTGAGAGGAACACAACATCATATAACTGACAGGAAAACAAATGAGTCTGATAGACATAATCCTTTGGCCATGGAAAATCCATCCCAAATAGAACACGAAGAGATGCAAAATGAAAAATTTGAGGATGACTGGGTAACTCTGAAATCAAAGAAGACGAAATGGGTGGAGAAACTAAAGTCAAGAAAATTGTATCCCAAATCAATAGATGATCATCAAACAGACAGGAAAATCAGAAGAAAATCAGTGAATGGTGTAGTCTTGGAACCAGGTGTGACTTACATTGGCAAAGCAATGAAGACATTCTATGAAAGTCATGAGAAAAAAAATGGAAACCGAAAGAAAAATGTATGTAAGGAAAACAAGAATGTGAAAAGAGAAGATGTCAGTTTGCAGTCTTATGTAGAAACTCTTTTGGCTATATATGCATACAGTGTGCAATCCCCATGTTCAATGAAATTGTACAGTGAGACCTGTGTGCAAATTGAAACGATGCAGACACGATCTTGGGCTGACGTAGCAGGTTATTTGCCATCTCGATCAAGAACAGATTCATGTGTTGATATTCATGCCTGCACTCGTAATCTTTTTGAACAGATCAAGGATTTCCGAATGTACAGAGTTCATGCTGGTGGCAAGAAAAAAGAAGCAAAGAACAAGAAAGGTCGAGCAAGGAACAAAAAAGGTCAGTCTTCCAAAGCGGGGAAAAAAGGCACTGATGGAAATCACTCTTCTGATAAATCAGAGATTAGATTTGACAAAGATGAAGGAATAGAATTAGCAGTAAAGAATGAGAAGCTGGATACAAAGAAATCTATGAATGCAAGTGACCAAGGACTTGATCCAAATACATGTAAAAATGATGAACACTCAGACCAGCATATTTGCAATATGAAAAACAACAAAGGTTCAGATGGAGTTGTGCAGGACGATTCAAAGAATAATCTGTTGAAATCAAATTTTGATGAAAATAGGGAAATTGAAACAGATGATGATAGTGGCAGTGATGTTCATATACCAGTGAAACGTTCGTGTGCAAGAAATTGTATAGAATCTGATAGTGATACAGACACAAGTCCTGGATATGATTTATTCGATAGAAGTGTTTTACCACAACGCAATATGCCTTTGAATGTTTGTGATAGACCAAAAGATATGCCCATAAATGAACCAGTAGACAATATCTGTGAATCAGTATTGGAAAATGATGATATGATGAAAAATGATTTTTCATATGTTTCAGATGGTGTAGAAGAAGATGCAGTACTGTTTGACAATGACCTGAAGAATAGAAGCTTTGATACAGTAAAAGATGGTACAGACAATGATACTGATATGTCATTTAATGATCATGCTTATTCAAGGAATCCTTTAGAATCTTCTTCAGATTCAAATATCAAAGATGAAGACATTGAAAAGGCAATAGATGCTAATATGTACACATGTACTGATGAAACAGAAACAGAAGTTGAATTTGTAGCAGATCTTGGATTACGTGATAGACCAGATAAAGATTTCAAATTTGTACCCCTCCAGAATAATGACAAACGGAACATTTGTTCAAAACTGAATATCAGATATATAGGCAAAGGCTGTGATTCAAGGTTAGATAGAAATAGCTGTATTGGAGTTCCTTTACAGAGTAAACAAATTACTGGTGATGGCAATTGTTTCTTTCGTGCAATTTCCTATGTAATTTCTGGAACTGAGCGTAATCATGCAATTTTAAGAAATGCCACTGTGAAACATTTATTGCAAACCAAGGACATGTTTAGTAATACATTGAGGCAAGAATATAGAACAGTCAGAGAATATGTTTTGAAACGTAGAATAAAGGAAGACGGAACGTGGGCTACAGACACTGAAATTAGCGCTTTAGCAAATTTAATCGATACTGATATTTATTCATACAATGACCAAGTACCATGTTGGCAATTGTTCTCTGCAAAGAAACCTGGAAGAATAAATATTGTAACATCTGATAAGGGAATTTATATACTGTACACAGGAAATGTTCATTTTAATGTTGTTGAATCTGTAGATTTTGTCAATTTCAATTCATTGGAACAGACAAGAACAACTAAAGAAGATAGAACGTCAAAGAGAACTTTGCCATGTCAATCAATTCAGGCTGATGTTAAAGTAAAGCATCTGTTGAAGAAGTGTAGATCCAAGTGTCAGATAGAGGAAGAAATTGATGAAGTAGTGGATAAGTCTCCTGAAACATTTCAAAACCATGCTGATCCAAAGGGAAAAAAAACGTAGGCTCACGTTGGAGACTGGTACAATAAATCACGATGAGAGGAAAAGTACTGCAAATCTTTTTGACATGACATATGAACAGTGTGCAAGTAATCAGTCTGAATCAGTCGTTCACAACGAACGTAACACCAAGGATGAAACCCTTGAAAGTGATCACAAAGACAAATGCACGAGAGTCGATACACAAATAACGCTTGTTGCCCAAGGGACATTCAATCAAGGTGATACAAGATTTGGTCACTTAAGTGGAAAGCAGTGTGTTACCAATTCACTATCTGCACTGTTGTATAGCAAGGTAAAAAATGCCAATGATTGGAAAAGTGCAGATCTAGACAGGATTTTGAATAACGGTAATGAATTATACTGTTACATACGGCGATCCACTTCACTCGACAACGAATACTTATTGATATCTGATCTATTTGAATATTTGGATGCGTACAATGAATTGTTTAACATAGTATGCCGTGAACCAGTCACTGGATTGTTAGATGGAGATGAATTGATATTGGCCCAGTCTCTTTCGATGACATTGAAGCAAGCACTTGAAAAAGAACTCTGTACTGATTCTGATGCATGTTTTGTGACATTTGCTCGAAGTACTTTCATTGTATTATCTGGTCAAGATGGTTTCTTTATATTTGATTCACATTCCAGAAGCAGTCGAGGTTTCCTGAGTTGTAACGGACACAGTGTTGTACTTCGTACTCAAAGCTGGCAAGGTGTGTACAAGCATTGCATGAGGTTAGCAAAATCAATGGGATGCCCCCTGCACACCGAATATGAAGTAACTAGTGTATGTGCTAAAGCAACTTCCGGTAAGAATGAAACCTTGAAAGGCTATCCACAGTTACAGGATTTTGTTTGTAATCCAATTCCTTCGTCAAATACGCATAGTGAAAGTCAGTCTGGAAGCTCTGGATGTTCCATACATTGTGAAAGCTTTGATGAAGTTCAAATATTGGATGAGAGTGTTTCCCCACAAAAGATGATTGATAACCCAAATGTATTTCTCTTCCCTGAAAAAGCAAATGAAACAATCAGTCATGATGTACATTATAACGGTCAGGAATTAAAACTGAAGAGTGTGACAATTACCTTAACCAAACTAAAAGAACCACAGCTGAATAATAGTTGTCTTCTGAAAGGAAATGACTCCATGAAAACAGAATATGAAAATGAACAAAAGGGAGACTCAAAAAATGGTACTAAATGTGAAAATGACTCTGATAGATTGAATTTAGTGACCAAAGTTCAGAATTCCAACTCTATCTTAAGCAGAAAACGAAAATGGAGTAATCTTGAAAGCGATGCAAAAGTTGATGTTGACCTTGGCAAGGAAATTCGAAAATGCAAATGGGTGAAAATGAATGAGAACGACAGCTTAAGAATTGATGCAAGCAAATGTGTTGATAGTAATGACAAATTAATAATAATTGGAGAAGTTCATGTTAGAAATGTAGACCCAGGAAAAAAAACACGTAAAAACAGACAAAGTTCTAATCAAATTAGGAAGCGCAGTAGACAGCGAATGAGAGAAAAACGAGCCTTGACCAAAGATGAAATCATTAAGAAAAAGGAAAAGTGTATTGACAATGCGCAAATTAGGAAAATTAAATCGAAGAATAAATATCAAAATGATTTAACCTACAAAATCAAAAAAATAAATGAAGTAAAACAAAGACAAAAAGAGAATTACAACACTGATTTATCACACAAAATAAAGCAAGGAGCTTATGTCAAACAAAGGCAAAAAGAAATGTATAAAGAGGATTCAAATTTCAGGAACATACAGCTAAATATTATGAAAACCAAATATCATTCTGATTTACATTATAAAAAGAAAATTTTGTATAGAAATAAACAGAAATATTTGATAAATGAAGGATTCAAAGAAAATGTTAAAACAGTTATGAGGACTAAAATGAAAAATAAATATTGGAACGAAGAACAATTCAAACAAATGCATAAAAGTAAAATAAGAAGTAAATATTTGAACAATGAACATTTCAAGGAAAAACATCGAAACACCATGAAAAAACGAATAAAGGAATTATATCGCAATGATAAACATTTCAAGGAAAAACAAAGAGATACCATGAAAAAACGAATAAAGGAATTATATCGCAATGATAAACATTTCAAAGAAAAACAAAGAGATACCATGAAAAAACGAATAAAGGAATTATATCACAACAATGAACATTTCAGACGAATGCACAAAGACAAAATAAGAAGTAAATATTTGAACAATCAACATTTCAGACGAATGCACCAAGACAAAATAAGAAGTAAATATTTGAACAATCAACATTTCAGACGAATGCACAAAGACAAAATAAAAAGTAAATATTTGAACAATGAACATTTCAGACGAATGCACAAAGACAAAATAAGAAGTAAATATTTAAACGATCAACATTTCAAGGAAAAACAACAAGATACCATGAAAATATTGTCAAAAATTAGATACAAAGGTAAAGAATTTAAGGAAAAGAAATTGATGAGCTTAAAAATGAAATATAAAAAAATTGAAAAATATAGGCAAAATGTAATAAAACAAAATCGAAAAAGGTTTGCACTTCGAACAGTAAAATTGTCCGAGTTTGATATTGTACTTGAAGAATTTAGAAAGATAATTTCTCATGGCCCAGAATATGTGTGCTGTGTATGCTTAAAACTTCTCTTTGAGAACCAAGTATTGAAATGTAAAAAGAATAATTATAAAATTCAGACATGCATAAGTGAAGATTATTTGCATGTTTGCAATTTAGAATGCCGGTCAAAATGTTTAATAGGCCAGTCAGCCAGATCGTCACTATGGATATGCTTCACCTGTCATAGAAAATTGAAAGCTGGAAAAGTACCTCCAGAAGCAAATATGAACAATTTACAATTACATGAAGTTCCAGAAGAACTTGCCAATCTGAACAATTTAGAACAGCATTTGATTGCATTGAATATCCCTTTTATGAAGTTAATGGCGTTGCCTAAAGGTGGTCAAAATGGAGTCCATGGCCCAGTGGTGTGCGTGCCTTCAAACACTTATGAAACAGTAGATATGTTGCCAAGACCACAGACTGAAGATCAATTGATCCGTGTTAAACTCAAACGAAAATTGTCGTACAAAAGCTATTATGAGTACAAATTTGTAGATAAATCTAACTTGCTTAATGCTCTGCAGTATTTAAAAGCAAATAATAAGTGGTATTTTGATGTTACAGTAAATGATAAATGGGAAAACTCACTTGAACGAAATGAAAAGGATAATGAAAAGGAAGAAGCAGTGGAAATCGGTGGTAAAGCTCGTTTAGCAAAATATTGGAAGGAAATGGAAGAACAAATTGATTACATTTTGTCCAAAGACAAAAATGCTAATGAAAACATGCAAGACAACAGTAAACTACTACAAAAAATAGATGACAACGACACTGAAGACGATATGGAAGAACGCTTACGCGGTATTCAGTTAGACTCGTGTCTCCAGCCAGTAGATATTGGACAGGAAATATTAGATCAGTATTTTGAAGACATAATATGTTGTGCTCCTTGTGAAGGAAGAAGCCCGGTATCAATTCTACAAGATGAAAGCAATGAGGCCAAATGTTTCCCAGTGTTATTTCCTAAAGGTCAACCAACATTCCATGATAGAAGAGATGAAAAAATAACATTAGGACGTTATCTGCATAACCGACTGATGCACGTGGACAATAGATTTGCTCAGAATACAGATTACATCTTTTATGCACAATATATTTATGAATTCAACAGGTTATATCACAAGTTTCTATCGCTTTAAGGCAAAGTCCAAACAAAAAAGATGATTCGTCTTCAATAACTGCCTCAGATTTGAAAGATGCAGAGAAAGTTAAAAAAATACTAAAATCAGACAAGGGCTATAAATTTTTAAAGCAAATTCGTGGAACACCTCCATTCTGGCAAAAGACACAAAAAGATGTTCTCGCAATGGTAAGACAGCTTGGAAAGCCCACATGGTTTGCTTCTTTCTCATCTGCCGATATGAGATGGCCGGAATTAATGAATACATTGCTTAGACAAAAAGGAGACACCAGGGAATCGAGTGAATTAGACTATACAGAAAAATGTAATCTTTTAAGATCAAATCCAGTAACAGTTGCCAGAATGTTTGATAAAAGATTTCACACTTTTATGAAGAGAGTTATTTTATCTCCCGCTGCACCGATTGGTAAAATAGTTGATTCATTTTGGAGAGTAGAGTATCAAGCTCGTGGTTCCCCTCACATTCATGCCTTGTTCTGGGTTCAAAATGCTCCACAGTTGGGTATCGATAAAGATGATGATGTCGTACAATTCGTAGATAAATACATTTCTTGCCAGAAACCGGATGAAAAGGAAGATCGAGAACTGCATGAAATAGTAAGCAAGGTCCAACAACACAGTAAAAAACATTCTAAATCTTGCACAAAAACAGGGAAGGCATGTAGATTTAATTTCCCGAGACCACCATCTGGAAAAACATTCATTGTAACACCTGTTGAAGAGATTTCAGCTAAAGATTGTGGGAAAGTGCAAAATAAGGGAAAAGACAAAGATCAAGTTAAAGCTTCTGAAAAGACTAAAGATGATGCAGAGAAATTGTTGAAGTCAGTTAAAGATGCATTATCCAATGGAATCGAGTACAACAGTGTAAACCATCTCTTTGAAAAGCTTGGCATTACACAAAATCAATTTGAGAATGCACATCATGAATTAGCATCACAACAAAGTATAATCATCAAAAGAGAAATACAAGATGTATGGGTAAATCAGTTTAATCCAAGTCTACTAAGAAGCTGGAATGCCAACATGGATTTGCAGTTTGTAACAAATGTATTTGCATGCGTGGCTTATATTGTATCCTACATGTCAAAAGCTGAACGAGAAATCGGAATGCTATTGAGTCATACACTATCAGAAATGAAAGAGGGAAATGAGAACGCAAAGGAAAGCATGAAAAAACTTGGCCAGGTGTACATGCAAAATCGTGAAGTGTCTGCTCAAGAAAGCGTCTATCGTGTTTGCAGTCTCAGATTGAAAGAATGTTCTAGGAAAGTGGAATTCATTCCTGTTGGACCTGACCCTGTCAAAATGAGTTTACCATTAAGCGTTATAAAAAGCAGACCAGAAAACGATAATGATGATGATGAGAATGTTTGGATGCCTAGCAAGCTCGACAGATACAAAGCTCGACCTAGAAACGCAGAATTCAGTGATATGTGTCTTGCAACGTTTTGTTCTCAGTACAGAATCTTAACTGCATCCCAAACGCCAAGTACAAGAAGTAAAAATGTCTTTAAATTAGATAACGATCTGGGGTATATTCAGAAGCGTACTCGTACTGGAGATGCAGTTGTAAGATATCCCCGATTCTCACCCATCATCTCACCCGAAAAATATTATTTGAGCATTTTGCAACTCTTTCTGCCATATTTTGAAGATGGACAATTAAAGCCCCCAACATTTGAAACACATGAAGAGTTCTACGAGACAGGTTCTGTGAAAATATGTGGACGTGAATTGGAGAAAGTCTGGTCAATTGTCTGTACTAACCGAAAGAAGTTTGAAATGAATGCCGATGCAATTGATCATGCACAGGAGCATCTTGACAAATTTGGTCCACACGAAGATGCATGGGGTCTTTTATGTCCGGAAAAGGAAGTAGAGCGTCTTGAACATCCCAAAGAAAATGTAGATGTCGAAGATTGTGATGGAGATCTTGATATTCCAGATTTAAAGAATGAACCGAAAAAAGATGACTATAGCATCGAACTACGTTCAGTAAAAATTTCCAAACAAGATGGACATTCTTTGATGAGGTCTTTGAATGAGAAGCAACAGAGTGTTTTTTACAAAATACGACAGTGGTGTTTAGATAGAGTAAATGGAAAATCGGTCGAACCGTTTCATATGTTTCTAACTGGAGGTGCTGGCACTGGAAAGAGTCATTTGATCAAATGTCTTTACTATGAAGCAACACGTATACTAGCCCGAATGTTGCCACATCCTGATGATGTCTCAGTATTAAAAATGGCTCCAACCGGAGTAGCTGCATACAATATCAATGGCAATACTATACATAGTATTCTTTCTATTCCAATCACAGCACAAAAACTGTATCAACCGCTGAGTGATGAAAAAATAAGTGTCCTTCGAAATAAGCTGGCTGAATTGCAAATTTTAATCATAGATGAAGTATCAATGGTAGATCAAAAGATGATGTCTTACATTCACGGCCGCCTACGACAAATAAAACAATCACGCGATCAAACTGCTTTTGCTGGTGTTTCAGTTATTGCTGTGGGAGACATGTATCAGTTACCTCCAGTCTTAGGAACTCCTTTATATAAAGACACACTCAATGGTGCATTGTGGAATGCTAATTTCAAGAAAGTAGAACTTGAAGACATTATGAGACAAAAAGACGATACCCAATTCGCTTTTCTCTTAAATAGATTACGTGTAAAAGAAGGGGATGAAATTCTCTGTGATGAAGACCTAGCAATGCTCAAGTCCTGTGAAACTGGCGAAGAATGTGAAAATGCTCTGCATATCTATGCATGTAACAATGAAGTAGATGCTTGGAACAAGAAATTATTGCATACAAAATGTGGAGATGTGATATGCGTAAAAGCACAAGACATGGACAAAGATGTTAAAAAAGGAAATCAAATACTGGAAAAACCTTATACAAAGATGAAAACCCAGTTGCCTCCTTATCTGTGGATTGCAGTTAATGCTAGAGTGATGTTGCTCAAAAACATTGATGTTAGTAAAGGCCTGACAAATGGATGTTTCGGAAATGTAACAGAAATAATAACGGATCATACAAATTTGAATCCAGTTTGCATCAAAGTTAATTTTGAGAAGGCTGATATTGGTATTCATTCAATCGAAATGTCTCAAGAATCAATTGGTAAGAAATATGTGAGAAAACAATTTCCACTTAAGCTTGCTTATGCTTGCACAATTCATAAAGTACAAGGTTTGACATTAGACAAAGCTGTTGTATCATTAAAAAATGTATTTCAATCTGGACAGGCATATGTTGGTCTTAGTCGCGTTACTTCGTTATCTGGACTTGTGATAGAACATTTCGATCCTAAACGTATATATTGTAATCCAGAAATTAAAGAACGCATTGAGATTATGAAGCCGTTTATCGAGAATGAAACTTCTGAAGATATTCACAATTATAACTTTTCTTTGGTAATGCAAAATGTACAAGGATTAAAACAGCATTTTACTGATTTCAAATCCCAGTGCCAATTTGTGAATGTAGATTGTATTTGCTTGACCGAAACATGGATTAATGATGATGATCTCTGTGACGTTATTTTAGATAACTTTCGATTTTATCATCAGCCACGACATCTGTCATACTGTAATTCTGGAGTTGGAAATGTACTCAAAGAACAATCGCACGGAGGTGTTGCAATGTATATCAAGAATACATATTCAAGTAGATTAAACATATCTGTCGACAACTTAGAGTTTATCGCAATTCTTGTCACCAAACCAGTTTCTGTTGTGATTTCAGTTGTTTATCGACCTCCATCATATAGTATCAAATCATTCTGTGAATCATTAGACAATTTGCTAGATGCATTACACAAAAGAAACATTAGGTGTATTGTGATGGGAGATTTTAATGAGGATTTGTTTAAAGGTTCTTCACAGGTAAACAAGCTAATGTGTAATAAAGGTTACAAACAGCATGTTGTTAATGCTACTACTGAGAAGGGAACATTGATAGATCATGTGTACAGCAAGGGACTAGATTTATTGGAAACAGAGGTCATCCCTACATATTATAGTTACCATGAAGCTGTTAAGGTTGCTTTTTAATATTAGTAGTAAAATGAGAAGAATAAACAAGTAAATTTCTTAATTTTGTTGATGAATAAAATATTTTCATTTATCATGTCTTCATATTCTTGCAAAAATGAATTCAATTCAATTCAATTCAAATGAGGTTTTATTCAAGACTTGTCAAAAAGTCCAAAGACTAAAATTGCAAGTTAACATCAAACATACAATCATATAAAAAAAAAGGCATTTCAAAACATACATATATATATATATATATATACATATATAAAGAAAAAAATAGCAAATGAAAACAAATATATAAAAATTAATAAATGTTCACATGAAAATATCAAAGCAGTAACAAGAACAAAAATACAAAAAAAAACAAGATATTAAATATTGCTAGCAAAAATGAATAAATGTTTACATAAAAACAAATAATATTTTCCTTCTTAAAATGGTTGTCAATATTTTGTTGGCTTACCTTACACTTATCAATGATATCATCTGCCTTGGACATCACATTGAAAGCAGGTTGTAAAGATGGTAAAACCCTTTTCTTAAGGTGATGAGTTGAAGGATTTATGTGTTGTCACTCCTTGACTTTCAAACCTTAGTATCTTTAAACATATCACTCACGTCATGACATGTACATGTATTTCGAACTGATAGATAACATTTTAGAAATCTAAAACAATGGTACACATTTAGAAAACTGGATTGATAGGTAGATGGATAACAAGATCATACATCCATGCTTTTTCTTCCCAGGTTAAGGATTGTCGACCTGATCCGTATATTGAAGTTGCAGCATTCCATGAACCTTGCAAAGTGCTCATTTTTTGACTGAGTTGGAGTAGGAGACAGGGTACATGGAAACCATCACTCTGAAGGAGACACTCAAATCAGAGATCAAGCTTGATTGGACAATGAGACATGCAAGTATTTAAGTAAAGAAGAGGTTGTTATTATGGTTATGGAATATCAAAATGGGAAGATTAATGATAATGAATAAATACTAATATCATGATGCAATGCTGGAATGTTATTCTCTGAAAGATGATTTGTTTGGTAGTGATAATGCGTTTCAATAGTATGTTATTCACTATGATGTATTAAGTTGTTTGAGTTAATGAAAATTGGAGGGTTATAGTATATTGTCTCAACGATCATGGTGGTAAATATGATGACAATGAGTGATTTCAAGTTGGGTGTTTGTGTTAGTGTTTAGAGCAGTCAAGAGCTCTTAAATCGAGCGGAAAATTTACTGATGAAATTAAGAGCCCGATACCGATATCAAAATCGATAGCTTAACACCAGCTGTGACGTCACCACATACTTGATTTCACGACGATGATTTAAAAATAGTACATCAAAACTAAAGATATCATGAAAAGAACAGAATAAATTTACACCTATTTCTCTGGTCTTATAAAATAACTCATTTTACACATAAGAATATATGAATTACCTGTTTCACCTATTTTTATTTGATCATCAGACAATAAATTGGCGTCGTTCGTGCGTTGAATGTTGTGCGGATACAACACTAACACCGAACTGGAAATCAACATTTGCTTAATCCCTAGGGGCTAGTGTTAGTGAATAGGACATTTGTACGTAAAATATTAACACCAGCCACAAAGGTCGGTCCAGCAGACGACAATTTTGCAAAATCGATAACACTAGCTACCGGAAGTTGACAATATTCAGAGGTCAAAGCCTTAACACCAGCTGATTTCCATTTCGGTGTTTAGGCTGGTGTTGGTGTTTATTAAACACTAACACTAGCCTTAAACACCCAACTTGAAATCACTCAGTGAGTAGGACAGTGATGATTATAGGATTATATGGATGTTATACTGTCAATGATGTTTACATGATACTTAACCCTTACCGTAGTGGACTATTTTGAGCAACCCCTGACTGCAGGGGGGGGGGGGGGGGGGGGGCTGTCGATATTTGAAAATGCAAAGGTTAATTTGCATAAATTATGAATATGCAAATTTCATCATTTTATTTTCTTTAATATATATTATATTGTTTTTTTATTTCTTATTATATCTCGAGGGCTTAAAACCAGAACTGTCTATGTCCATTTTTGGTGAAATTGAGTTAAATCCATCAAAGTACTGTATATTCATTTCAGTTTGTGTGCCAGAACTGTCTATTCCCATGTATGTCCATTAGCCATTTTACTTTTCATGTCCAGACTGTTTCAAGTACTTTCATGCATTCATTAAGAATTGCGCAGTACTTGCAGTTTTCTACTAATTAAGCAGATTAGATTTCCTATGCAGCTTCCACTGATTGTGGCCAAGCAACACCATATCATTGCCCGGAAAAAACGTAATGATGAATAAAAAAGACCAATGTGCAACATGTACGAAGTATGACCAGTTGTCGGGAGAACAGAAGGAGAATTTCATGGAAACCCATCTCGTGCGAAAAACAGAGGCTTAAGGTTCCAAAGCAGTACCCTTGCATCGTGTAAGACAGGAAATCATTGTGAATAAGATGGAGCGCAAAAGAGGACAAGCTTACAACAAGAAATATGCTGATGACTTTGACTTGACTTTGACTTTATTGCATCATCAGGAAAGAGCAAACATCATGCAACTTGCAAATAATGTCGCCAAGATTTGTCAATTTTGCATGGCGGTTGTAATGACATTGTTGTTCATTGCAAATCAAAGCAACACATCACTGCTTTCCAGTCTGAATCGTCAGCATGAAAAATAACATCATGGTTGTCAACCTCCAAGGATTTTAATATAACTAGAGCTGAGTGCTTATTTACATCATTTTATTTGGAGCACAATATTCCTCTGTCAGCTGCAAGTCACATGGGACCATTGTTCAGGAAAGCCTTTCCTAATTCTGAGGAGGTTAAGAAGTTTTCCAGTGCAAGGACCAAACTTCTTGTCTTGTGTGTGAAATGGCAAAAGATGAACAAGGACAGATCGTTTCAGCCATGAGAGAACAGCCATTTGCAATATCAACTGATGGGAGTAATGTCAGCAACAGTAACTATACCCAATTGTCATCAACTACCATGATGGTAAGCAAATTTCTTGCACTCTGCTTTCCCTCCCAACCTTAGAAATGGCAGGAACTGGTGGAAATATTGCACAATTGCTCATAACAGAGCTGCAGAAACATGATATCTCATGGGACAACTGCACATCATTGGGATAAGACAATGCATCAGGCATGACTGGTGTACACAAGGGAATTGGGGCATGCCTCAGAAAGTGTCAGCCAAACTTGGTTGCCCTAATCAACTAATTGATCTTGCTGCCAAAGCTGTGTCATCTGCATTACCATATTCAATTGACTCGCTCCTCATTGATGTGTTCTACTATCTGGAAGCCAGCGTGAACAGGAAATTGAATCTCATAAAGTTCCAGATGCTAATTGGGAATGAAGCTAGTGCAGGCAATTCTGAAACATGCTTGTACGAGATGGCTGAGCTTGGGCCAATGCTTGCCAAGATTTATCTAGCAATGGCAAGCTCTAGTCCTTTTTTTAAAGGAGAAGTGTCAGCCCAGCAGAAGAAGCCTACTCAAAAGACCAAGCAGAAGATGCCTACTCAACAGACAAAGCAGAAGAAGCTTACTCAACAGACCAAGGCAACCAAGAATTGTGTCCAGACTGCACTTGTTCCAAAGAAGCCAACTCCAGCTGTGAAAAATAAACCTGCTCAGGGATCTCAACTACAGGTAAGGCTAGAAAATGTATTACTACAAGGCATCTACTCCTTTTTATTCCATTTAAATATGGCCATCATTAAAATTACCAGATTTGAATAGATTATCCCAAGCAGTAGAGAGCTTTCTAAATGTTTGAATTAATCAGCTTTTACTCCTCAAATTGGCAATAGTTATTTTCATTTTACATTGTAAAATAGTTTGAAAAAAATTAAAAAAAACTACATGAACCAGAATGGTAATTGCAAAATTTAATTTAATGTGTAATTAAATTGTTTGCTTATAAATTAAAGTCATTATCAATAGTGTTGCAGGCATCGCATGAAATTTTTAAACCTGTCTTGTCCTACAGGAAAAGCCTCCTCACCAAACCAAGATGACTCCACAACTCCATGAAGCATTCCGCATTCCCAAGAAGGTGTCTGCAGATCCACCACATGTAAGCAAACCTGCCCAGTCTCAGACCCAAGTGAGTACAAAAGTTAATCATATAATACAGGGTGACAGTTAAATATGTACCTTTTCATCATTTATTCTTCCTTATTTTTAGTTCATTTACTTGTTAGCTCTTTCTCTTCCAATCATCTTCACTCCACTGTTCAGTTTACAGATATAAACATTTATTCAATAATGCTAGTCATGTGCCAAGATTTCAAATGTAGTGTATCTTTTTAATTGTAAACAGTGTCAGTAGTCTTATTTCTTTCTCATATGGTAATCAATAATTTTTGTTCCTCCCAGGTTCAACTTCAAGCACCACAGCCACAACACAGTAGACCATCTTCAAGCTGTACTACTCGGGGAAAAACGACAAGTGAGGGACACTTCGGATACACCTAGCAAGAAGCAGAAGACTGGGAAAGTTGTCGGCAAGGCAACAGGCTCAACAGTGCTCAAGGCTGGAACTTCCAGTCATCCCAGTACGATTTCTAGTAAAATGACTGGAAATGGAAAAAACAAGATGTGGAGGAAAAAAGAAAACAAGACAGACAGTAAAGGATGAAACAAGACAGGAAAGAATTCTGAAGTCATTGCACTCAAACCCAATATTAGCCATTGCACATTTTCTCAGCCACAGCATCATTGCGTCTGACAAGAAAAGTGTCATCTTCCAGACGAGAAGTCCTCTGATACACAAGCTGAAAGGAATACGAGAAAGTCTACTGCGTGACTTGTACAGCTAATTGTAGCTCCACAAGCAATCATTGCAGCCACAGACTTGACCCTTCTGGACTACAAGAACAAGGAGAATCTTTTCGAAGAATCTGAAATGGTCATAGGAAGTGCAACAAGAGAAATTGTGAACACTTTAGATGAGTCTGATTGCCATAAGTTTTATGCAGCAGTGCGTTCATATTATACCAAGGCATGTGACTACATTATAAGTAAGTTTCCATTCAAGTCTGATGTTCTCATCCATGTGCAAGTGGCTGACATTGCATGTCAGAAGGATGCCAAATTCACTTCTCTAAAGTTCTTCATCAACAAGTTCCCCTGCATGCTGCTTCAGGAAGAAGAAGACAAGCACAGTGCCCTAGATGCTTTGGAGAACCAGTTTCTTATCTATCAACTTGCTCAGCTTCTGTACTTAGTGCAAAGAGACTTCGCGCTCGTGATGTGCGCTATGCGCACATGATATTCACTTTTACTTTAAATGTTACTAATTGAAAATTCCAAATGTTGGCAGCTATGCCAGGCCAAGGTAGTTGCTGGAAAGAGGACTTTTGTCTCGGCTTCTTTTGATTTGCAAAGTAAATGTGGCTGCAACGTTACTCTATGCCATCCAGAACACACATCTCAAAGTCATCGCACACAATTTTCTGGAGAGTGGGCATTCCCACATGGAATACAATAGCATGCATTCTGCTATTGAAACAGAAAAAAAGAACATCAATGTCTTCACAATGCATGACTGGGTAAAAAAGCTTCCACAAATTAAGACGTCGGCTTCCATACAAGGTCATAAACATGTGCCATGGAGACTCTTATGATCTGAAAAAACTCTCACAGCAGATCATGAATAACAAACGCCCAGACGAAGATGGACACGTCTTCAACTGGCTACATGTAAAGAGCTTCCAATACAGGAAGGAAGAGCAAGGCACCATCTGCTACCATCTATAACTACTTGGATGACTACAAGAAGATAGATCATCAGTTCCACGTAATCTGGACCTTGTCTACCAAGAGAAGCATTAAAACAAAAACTAAACCTTAAGAAGAAAGGATCTCATCAACTTGTGCAATAGCCTAGCTATTCCTGAAGAGTTCCATGGATGGTATTTGGCACTCCCATTTTGTAAGTTTTTGACATTGACAGGGTCAAAACGTCATGGCTTCCTTGCATGATGTTTGACCAAGTATTATTCATAAGTTAATGGCATTGAACATAACAACTTCATTTTGTCAGATTTTATGCTTGCAATCAAACTACTTTCAAATGCATTTTTACTCAAAATGGCATATTTGGACATAGACAGTTGTGGTTTTTTAAGCCCTCAATCTATTGTTTTATTTCTAATGTATTGTTTTGTTCTGGAATACATCAAGTTACTTTGAGAAATGTATCAAAGCAATTTGATATCAATTCATATCTCCCACTTATACATCTTTTTACCTGTATTCACATTTCTGCTTGTACATGGATATATGCAATTGTAGCACTTTTTGATGATATGCGCATACTAATTGCTATGTAACACCTGACGGGTGTATCCTAATTCGATGAAAATGGTAGCAAAATGTGCGTAAGACTCGAGGAAAAAAATTCAAGAACAACAATTTAAAATTCCAAGCGGTTGCGGCGCTATCTCCAAAAATGTGGGGTGGAGGGGGGGGGGGGGCTCTTACACCACCCCCCCCCCAAGTACAGTAAGGATTAAATGATGTTAGCCATATAATTATAAATATGCATTTTTTAAGATGCTTACATATACATGTAAAGTGTTAAAGGGCAAGTCCACCCGAAAATAAGTTGATCTTCATACATGTAAAGTGTTAAAGGGGAAGTCCGCCCCAAAAATAAGTTGGTCTTCATAAAAGCAGATAAATGAGAGAAACAAATCAATGAAATGTTGAGGAAAATCAAAAAGAAATGAGAATTGTTGGAGTTGTAATCAGTGAAGCACAAATTGGAAACTTTGTGACATCACATGCGAGCTCATATCTCTTTTGCTTTGTACACAAATTGTTAATTTTTTTTAATTTCCTCAGTCATTGATTAAATGAATACGATTATATTAGCGTTAAACCAGTGATCAGTAATAACATCTATCTGAAAGATAAACAAGGGTAATGCTTTTCACCTACTAACAGTAATACTGGGGAAGGTGATAGCAGTAGTAAAGGTAACGGAGACACTGATTATATTTTAATATTAGCAGTGACAATGGAAATGTTTGATTTATATGACCTTTTTTTTATCACCATGTGTAGGTATTGAATATCTTCAAAATTTCTACCATTTCAGAGAACTTGGTTTAGTGAAGACTGGGTCTTGGCGAGTGTCTTTGATATGTTAAGGGAATTGAGGACAAATGATGATGTAATACCGGAGTTGAAAGATGAGTATGAATATGACATAGTGCTCCGTGAGAAGTTGGTGAAGTCATGGGAGTTAGCCCAGGAAGCCTTAAAAGGTGCTGCAGGAAAATACGAGAAGTGTTAGGATATGAATGCTAGAAAAAAGAAATTTAATATCGGAGATCAGGTGTTGATCTTGCTTCCCACTGATCAGAACAAGTTGTTGCTGAAATGGAAGGGTCCATTCCCTGTGCTGGGGTAAAGTAGACTATGACTACATTGGCAGTGGTGTTCTTAAGACATATCACATTAATCTTCTCAACAAATAATTTCCCAGGCAGAAGGTTAACATGTCAGTGGCTGGCTGCTTTGATTTGTGTACAGAGAGTATGAAAGTGTGTCAGGATTCTGTGGAAAATGCCGAGGATCAGTTGTTTGTATTGAAGGTAAATGTGGGTGCTGGGCTTATGCAGTAACATTCAGGAGAAGAATTCCTGATTGCTTATGCGAGTAAGAAGTCATTACCACGGGAAAAAAATTACACACAGAATATATGAGCAGAATGTAAAATGCACTATACTCATCAATTTCTTTTTTCTGTCTACCATTGTAAATTATTGGATGTGTATCACGGTTTAACATATTTTGTTAATGTCATTTGTTGAATACATATTGCATTTACCAGGATTATGTAATGTTGAGATTTATTTTATATTGATCTTGCCAGCCACAAATGTATACACATCAAACTTTCTATGATAGCACATACAAAATTATTATCCTGAGCATATGTTTTGTAGAAATGCATGAAATTCACTACTGAAGTTTGATATGAAGAAGAAAATATTACAGCAATATATACGCATTGTAGTTTATGCAAGTGCAGGAATATTAGTCACTACATTTTGAACAGAAAAGACAGAAAGAGATGATAATTAGACAGCCACCTTATGTATCTAAATATATCAGAGAGGGCTTAATGATGCTGAACACAATGGCCCGAATTCACAAAGGAGGTTGTCAACCTCCTTTTGTTATTTACAAACCAGGTTTGTAAAAAAATGCGTCAAAACGCGTCATATGACGTACATAAACCTCGGTTTGTCAACAAACCTCCTTTGTGAATTCGGGCCATTGGGTTGTGCTCTTTAATGCCGGATAATTGTTTAATTTTGAGTCAAAGACATTGTCTTCAGGTGATGATGTGAACATTTGATAATCTCTACTTTGTATTAACAGGTTACATACAAACTCTATGGACATTAACGTATAGCCATGTTATAGGTTTTCAACTTTGTGCAGAATATGTCCAACATATTTATACATGGATTGTTTTTATGCTAATTATCCCACAGCATGATATTGTTGTGCTATGTTGGCATTGTTTTTAGCAAAGGTTTTATTCAAAGGTGTTTATAGACTTATAACCATGCTTAACCTTTTCCATGATATTAACGTTCTGAGGTACGGGTGCTATATAATATCATTTTAAAAAAGAAAAATCAGATCATTGAAAACACGTTTTAGTAATTGCATGTGCAAATTTTCAACTCAAATACAAGGGAAATTTAATGTATCTAAGCCTTATGACTTGATAAAAGTAAGAATGTTATATTATTTATTGTACATTATAAAACTTGGTTGATTAAACCATAGGTTGAGAACTGAGATTTCTGGATATACAACTTTGGCAAGACATTGATCTACATTTGCCACACTACACCCAGGTTAAGTAAATGGGTACCTGGTAGGAATTTATTTCTTGAAATGCTAGAGCGCCGTATGGCATCCGTGCTAAACCCAGGGTAATAATCGGGAGCGCCAGGAGGGTCAAATGTGACTGACATGAGCGCTATACAAGAACCCACTATTATTATTATTATTATATTGACTAGGATTGGTATTTAGTGATATGAGCTATGTAGTGTCATGATCTCCTGATATCATGAAATGGTTGATAAGATGAAGAATGTTATGTTTGACTTTAAAGTTTTACCTTGATAAAGCTTAACTGATAATTTATGTGCAGTAAAAATTGAAACAGTTTGTTCCAAACATTTTCATGAGATATGTAGTTATTGTATTGATTTGTGTATGTTGTACTGTTTTATAAGTATATATCTAGGAATGTGAGAAGGAAGCTCAGTACCTAGGAATTATTTTTGAAAAGAATATTTTTGTTTAAGGTAAAAGTTGTCATGATGACTTTCAATAAGATGATGACTTTAGATAAGAAAAATAGATTTTATCGACAAAAATTGAGGAACATCCAAAAACATAAAAGAGGGAGAACGAGAGCCAGAGGCTGGAAAGGGGGAGGGTAAAAGAGTAGAGAAAAGGATCGAGAGACAGAGCAAGAGAAAAAGAGGGAGGCAGAGCAAGAGAGGGAGAGGCTGAAAGAGTAGAAAGAGAGGAGAAAAAAAGCGAGATGTGAGTAGATAGATATGTAGAAAGAGAAATTTATTGACATGTAAACAATTCTTTGTCCGTGGGAGCTAGAGACGTAAACATTGCGTATACATGGGCTGAAAATAACTCATCGTAGATAAAATTGTCATTTTATGTATTAATGCTTTTATAATTAGCACAGTCATGACAGGGAACATGGAAATTGTGAGTATTTTGAGAGCTGTTCTAAAGAATAAAGCTGATATTCTTTGCAACGAGAATATATTTTTGACGAGCCGAAGACGTACAATCGCCGGGTTAGAGTTATGGTTAGGTTAGGGTTGGGTGTTTATAAAAGCATAATTAATACATCAAATGACAATTTTATCTGAGATGAGAGATATTAGATCATGAAATCATGAGGAGAAAAAAAGTTGGTCGAGCTGTCCTCCGAAGCATCCCACCCTGGACAAGTCGACCTGGTCTGGTCGAGTTGTCCAGGGGCTTTGAGTCGGGTTGTTTATAATTCCAAAATACATAGACATTACACGTAAACGAAAAATAGGATTCTCAAATCACATCTTGTAGTTAGAATATCGCCATGATCCCAACATCTGATTTTTAAAAAAAATTGTGACCTTAAGTGTAGAGAATTTTCAGCGACAAAATATTCGAAGCTGGCAGAAAATCGAGAAAAGAATAATCCAGATATTGCTCAAACAAGACTGGAATGTGCAATGCAAATTTTCGGAAAAGTCACCTCCCATAGGCATGACACGCAAATTAAGAAAATTCTGACATGTCGCATTTAATCGAAATGTTCACTATAATGACGTCATCAAAGTGAAAAATGTTGAGATATAAATATAGAAAAGGAGAGAGGAAGACGGTTATAGTCATGTAAAAATACATGAGCTGAACCGAGGGATGAAAGAGAAATAAGAATGCATACCGTTGGAAGGAGAGAGGATAGTATAACGAAACATGGTAGGGGTGAAATAAGAATACAAAGGGAAAAAGAAAGAGCTAGAGGAAATTAAGGAACATCCTATAAGACATAAAAGAGGGACTGCATGGAGCCAAAGGCGGGAAAAGTAGAAGGTGAGAGAGTAGAGAAAGAGAGAGGCAGAGACAGAGGGAGACATGCAGAGCAGAAAGAAGAGGGAGGCAGAGCAAGAGAGGGAGAGGGTGAAATAGTGGAGAGAGAGAGAGAGAGGTAGTAGTCGAAGAAGATGATAAAATCAAATAAGAAACGAAAGCAAATTTTAAAAAAATTGACCCACCAGGAATCGAACCTGGCTCACCGGAATGGAAGCTTGTTCTTTAACCAATATACCAAAATATGTCCCATAGACAATACATGCAAAGCTGACAAACGGCCTTGGCATAGTCGCTATTTCAACTTTCAATTGAAAATTTCGACATGATTTCAACATCTGATCAAAAAACGGAAGGCACACTATAGCTCATAGTATCAGCTATAACATACTTCAATTTGGGGGGAAATAGAGCAAAAATAAGCGAGATACTGCTAAAAAAAAGAATGACATGTAGATGCATGACGTGAACGTAATTCACCTTCCGTACAAGGCATAACACGAAAATTAAAAAAATTCTGACATGTCGCCATTAATCGAAATTTTCACTATGATGACTTCATCAAAATGAAAATTGTAGACAATCATCTAAGCTACAAATTTGGATGAAAATTGATCAATATTTACAGAGATACAATTAATTTTCCAGAAATATGCTGACGTCGAAATATGCAAATTCGTATTTTAGGTAATTCCGAGGGCATGATGACCTCAAAACATTTGTAATGGTCAAATGAGACATGAAATCATATCTCGATTCATACTCTATCAAAAAATGAGAAAAAATTGGGGTCACCTTGCATCCTAAAGAGATTAATACAATTGATTTTGTATAGACATGTTTTCGCTTCAAGTTTACCACTTTTAACATTATATTGCCCTTTGACGCGCGCACAAATTTTAAAGTGACGCACGCGTGTGGCATTATGGAAGGTCGAGAATGACTGAAAATAGTTGAAAATTGTCAAAAATGGTGTCAGGAATACAAACCATGCGAAAAAAACGGCGTTTTTACGCTTTGAACGCGCCGCGCGCACGGACGGACATTTTTGAAATGCTTAAAATGACCTGATTCGTACTCTTCTTTAATATTTAAGTGATATTGAGCATTTTGAAATTTTGACGCGCGCGTCATGACCTTTATACGACCTTTGATGGCATGACCTATTGACCCTTGACCTGAAGTATATGTGATATGAATATGAATGACCTTTGATGACGCATCATGAAGATATGATTGATAATGTGATTTCACAAAATGGCGCCTGGATGACGTAACGATGACCTGATGACCTTAAAAAAAATGCCTGCACTTGACCTTGATAAGCCTGATGACTGACAACAAATTGATGAAAATTGATCAACCCAAATTTGAGCAATCACGCTCAAAAGAAAGTGGTGGAAAAATAAAAATGAACAATTAAGTGCGTTACCGATATACCAAAACATTTCCCTTATTAGCGATTACACGTAAACGGAAAATGGAATTCTCAAATCCCACTTTGCAAGTGAAATATGAGCATGATCCCGGCATTTGATCGACAAATAAAGGGCATTTTATGAAAGCTTATTTTCTAAGCTACAACATACTCAAAGTTCAGCGTAAACAAAGATAAAACGACGGAGATATTGCTCGCGAAAGACGAGAATGTAGAATCCAGTTTTGAGAAAAAGTCATGTCCCATAGAGAATACACGCAAAATGTGAAAAATTGACATGCCTCCATTAATCGCAAAAATACGCCATGATATTATTGTCAAAATGAATTATTGTGGTGACTGCATTTGTAGAGAATATTCTAAGGTAGAACATATCAAAATTTGAAAGAAAATTGATTAATATTTACAGAGATACAATCAATTTTCCAAAAATCTGCTGACGTCATAATATGAAAATTGATATTTTGAGTTCGGAGGCCATTATGATGACGTCATGAGTTAATTGAGGGTCGAATGAGACATGAAATCATATCTCCAACTCATGTTTTTTCTAACCATGATATAAAAGTTGGGGTCAATGGACTATCTGAAAAGCTATTTTGATTTTTAAAATTGCATGTTTTTGATCAAATTTGCATAATATTGCCCATAGCAGCACGCGCGGATTTTGAACTTTGACGCGCGCTCACGGCCTTATGAAAAGTCAAGAGTAACTGAAATTATTGTAAATTGTCATTTACGGTAGGAGGAATCTAAATCATGTAAAAAAATTGAATTTGACCTTTTCCACGCGCCGTGCGCGCGCGCAACGCGCGCGGGGACACGTACGGACGGAAAATTTTGAAATGCTTAAAATGACCTGATTCGTACTCTCATTTAAAAGTTTAGTGATTTTGAGCATTTTAAAATTTTGACGCGCGCGTACGTGCGCGTCATGACCTTTATGTGACCTTTGATGACATGACTTGTTGACCCTTGACCTGAAGTATATATGATATTAATATGAATGACCTTTGATAATGCATCATGAAGATATGATGGATAATGTGATTCCACAAAATGGCGCCTGGATGACGTCACGATGACTTGATGACCTTGAAAATGTTCCTGTCACGTCTCATGACAATGACCTATCACTGTGTCAAAATTGAAAGAAATTAACATAACCAATCTTGAGTTATCCTATGAACAAAAAAGTGTAGGAAATAAATAAAAATAAAGAATAAATAAATAAATAATAATAATAATAAAGAAAATTCTGACGAAAACAATAGGTGATCTGTTTTCAACAGACCACCTAATAATAATAATAATAAAGAAAATCTTGACGAAATCAATAGGTGATACGTAGACTTCGTTACGTATCACCTAATAATAATAATAAATAACAATCTTGACGAAATCAAAAGGTGATACGTTGACTTCGTTACGTATCACCTAATGATTCCTTCAAAATTTGCAATTTCAACTTTCGATCGAAAATTTTAACATGATCCCAACATCTGATTAAAAAACAAAGTCACCCTTTTTTATAGCCCATGGTCTCAGCTATAACATAGCCCAATTTGGGAGAAAACAGAGCACACATAAGATAGATAGTGCTCATAGATGAATGCCATGTAGATTCATGATGTGAACGAAATTCACCTTCCATAGACATGACACGCAAATGACGAAAATTCTGACATGTGGCCTTTAATTGAATTTTGTACTATGATGACCTCATTAAAATGAAACTTAGTGAAAGGTGATCTTGTAGAGAATTGCCTTATCTACAACATATCGACATTTCAAAGAGAATCGATGAATATTGAGAGAAATACACTACATTTTCCATAAATACAATGACGTCATAATATGCAATTTTGTATTTTTGACTTCCAAGGCCATTATGATGACGTTAAGATGTACTTAATGGCCAAATGAGATATGAAATCATACCTCCGACTCATACTCTATCTAAATATGAAAAAAAAATGGGCAATCCCTATTCATCCCAATGGACTTTTCATAGGCATGTTTTTGCCCATATATGCAATGTATTACAAAAATCGCGCGTACGGACGGTTATCTTGAACGGACGCTCATTCCGTTTTTAATAGTGATAAAGAGCTAAACATGGTATCAAATTTTCCGGAAAAACATGAGGAATATTCGGTCAAAAGCTTTTGCGGAGAAATTATTTTTCGTTCGGCCGTGACGAACGAAAACGTGCAAAAATGCGTGTTTTGCGTGATTTTTTATGAAATGCTTATAATGGCCTGAAACGTATGCAAAAAAAAATTGGGATGATTTGGAGCATTTAAAAAAATTTCGCGCGCGTAAACGCGCTGACAAAAGCGTACGCGCATTTTTGCGCGCATTTTTTTACCTGAAATTGACCAGACGGATATTGATCTTAATCATGATAAATATGAATCAAAAATTACTATCCGTTATGAAGATATGATCATTAGTTGATTTTTACAAAATGGCGCCTGGATGACGTCACGATAATTTTGAGTCTTTGAAAAGTCACGCAGTTCTAAGTTAGACTAAGATCTATCATCATTGAAAGATTCATAACAATGGCTTCATTCAGTCTTGAGATATCCTGCGAACAAATTCGAGGAAGAATAATAATAAATAATAATAATAATAATAAAATAGACTTTAATTCGTCACTTAGACGAATTAGGTGATACGTATGATAATGGTCTACATAACGAATAATGCATTACACGATATATTATTTTGTAAAATGCTTCTCCCATTCATATGCTTCTCCCATTATGATCTATTCATATGTCAAGATTAAATCGTGTCTCCTTGATCATCATGGATCTAGGGAAGATAGATTGAAACAATATATGACCTTTGACCCTGTGCAGTAACCAGTTACACATTTGACTCTAATTTACATCATGAAGAACACCTTTTGACGATTTTTATCTTATTCAAAGAAATGAAAATGTAACTGATAAATGATTATCATCATTATGATTATGATGATCATGAAGATCATGATAATGATCATGAGCGCGATCATGACATCTTATTGAAAAAATGAGGGTTGATTTAGATAGCATATAGTCTCAGCTACAACATACTCAAAAATCAACAAAATCTAAGCCGAAATAACGGCGATATTGCTCGCAAAAGACAGGAATGTAGACTCCAGATTTTAGAAAAAGTCATCTCTCCTAGGGATTACACGCAAAAAGTAATGGATTAAGTGGAAATAGGGTAATAATAAAGTAAAAAGGGTTATTTATGACATTATTTGCGAATCTACGTGTTTAAATAATCAAAGGAGATGGTACAGTGAAGGTCAAAAGGAAAAAAAAAGTGGAAAAAAAAGTGTTGGAGACACCCGGACTCGAACCAGGGATCTCGAGGTTGGAAGTCAAGTGCGTTACCGATATACCAAAACATCTCCCATAGCGATTACACGTAAACGGGAAATGGAATTCAGAAATCCTACTTTGCAAGTGAAATATGAGCATGATCCCGGCATCTAATCGAAAAATAAAAGGCACACTTTTGATAGCTCATTGTCTCAGCTACAACATATCTAAAGCTCAGCGAAAACAAAGATAAAACAACGGAGATTTTGCTCGCGAAAGACAGGAGTGTAGAATCCAGTTTTGAGAAAAAGTCATGTCCCATAGAGAATACACGCAAAATGCGAAAAATTGGCATGCCTCCTTTAATCGCAAAAATGCACCATGATACTTTTGTCAAAAATAAAATTTTGAATACTACATTTGTAGAAAATTGTCTCAGCTAGAACATATCAAAATTAAAAAGAAAATTGATCCATATTTACAGAGATACAATCAATTTTCCAAAAATATGCTGACGTCATAATATGCAAATTGAAATTTTGAGTTTGGAGGCCATTATGATGACGTCATGAGTTAATTGAGGATAAAATGAGACATGAAATCATATTTCCAACTCATAATCTATCTAAATATGAAAAAATATTAGGAGTTTCTATCTATTCTAAAGAGTTACAATGAGTTTTATATAGGCATGTTTTTGCCCATGTATTGTGGATAAAGATAACGCAAATCCGCGCGTGCTGTCAACTTTGACGGACGCTCATTGCGTTAATAAAAGGTGAACAAATTATCAAAATGCTTGGAAAAATGTACCGAATATGATGACCGAAAAAAATCGGCGATTCTACGTTGCAAAATGCCAGTACGCGCGAAAACGCGCGCGCATGCGCGTGCGCGTAATTTTTTATCAAATGCTCCATATGGCCTGAAACGTATGCAAAAAAAATTTAGGATGATTTGGAGCATTTTAAATTTTTGCGCGCGCGTAAACGCGCGGACGAACGCGCACGCGCGCATTTGCGCACTTTTATTGACCTCAACTTGACCGGACGGATATTTATCTTAATCGTGTTAATTATGAATGAGAAATACTTTTTCGTTATGAAGATATGATCATTAGTTGATTTTCACAAAATGGCGCCTGGATGACGTCACGATAATTTTGACTCTCTAAAAAGTCACCCAGTTCTAAGTTAGACTAAGATCTATCATCATGGCAAGTTTCACGATAATGGCTTTATTCAGTCTTGAGATATCCTGCGAACAAATTCGAGGAAGAATAATAATAAATAAATAAATAAATAAATAAATAATAAAAATCTTGACGAAATCAAAAGGTGATACGTCTACGTACGTATCACCTAATAAAAATCTTGACGAAATCAAAAGGTGATACGTCTACGTACGTATCACCTAATAAATAAATAAATAAATAAATAATAAAAATCTTGACGAAATCAAAAGGTGATACGTCTACGTACGTATCACCTAATAAATAATAAATAAAAATCTTGACGAAATCAATAGGTGATACGTAGACTTCGTTACGTATCACCTAATAACTAGACTTTAATTCGTCACTTAGACGAATTAGGTGATACGTATGATAATGGTTTACATAACGAATAATGCATTACACGATATATTATTTTGCTTCTCCCATTCATATGCTTCTCCCATTATGATCTATTCATATGTCAAGATTAAATTGTGTCTCCTTGCTCATCATGGATCTAGGGAAGATAGATTGAAACAATATATGACCTTTGACCCTGTGCAGTAACCAGTTACACATTTGACTCTAATTTACATCATGAAGAACACCTTTTGACGATTTTATCTTATTCAAAGAAATGAAAATGTAATTGATAAATGATTAGCATCATTATGATAATGATGATCATGATGATCATGATCATGATCATGACATCTTATTGAAAAAATGAGGGTTGATTTAGATAGCAAATAGTCTCAGCTACAACAAACTCAAAAATCAACAAAATCCAACCCGAAATAACGGCGATATTGCTCGCAAAAGACAGGAATGTAGAATCCAGATTTGAGAAAAAGTCATCTCCCATAGGGATTACACGCAAAAAGTAATGGATTAAGTGAAAATAGGGTAATAATAAAGTAAAAAGGGTTGTTTATGACATTATTTGCGATGCTACGTGTTTAAAAAATCATAGGAGATGGTACAGTGAAAGGTCAAAAGGAAAAAAAGGTGGAGAAAAAATTGTTGGAGACACCCGGACTCGAACCAGGGATCTCGAGATAGGAAGTCAAGTGCGTTACCGATATACCAAAACATTTCCCATAGCGATTACACGTAAACGACAATGGAATTCTAAAATCCCACTTTGCAAGTCAAATATGAGCGTGATCCCGGCATATGATCGAAAAATGAAGTACACATTGGAGATAGCTCATTGTCTCAGCTACAACATAATCGAAGCTCACGGAAAATAAAGTTAAAAAAACGGAGATGTTGCTCGCGAAAGACGGAAATGTAGAATCCAGTTTTGAGAAATAGTCATGTCCCATAGACAATACACGCAAAATGTGAAAAATTGACATGCCTCCCTTTAATCGCAAAATTACGCCATGATGCCTTTGTCAAAATGAACACTACATTTGTAGAAAATTGTCTCAGCTAAAACATTTCAAAATTTTAAAGAAAATCAATCATTATTTACAGAGATACAATCAATTTTCCAAAAATATGCTGACGTCATAATATGCAAATTGAATTTTTGAGTTTGGAGGCCATTATGATGACATCATGAGTTAATTGAGGGTTAAATGAGACATGACATCATATCTCCATTTCATAGTCTATCCACATATGAACAAATATTGGGAGTTCCTATCTGTTCTGAAGAGTTACAATGAATTTTGTATAGGCATGTTTTTGCCCATGTATTGTGGATAAAGATAACGCAGACCTGCGCGTGCTGTCAACTTTGACGGACGCTCATTGCGTTATTAAAAGATGAACAAGTTATCAAAATGCTTGGAAAAATGTGCCAAATATGATGATAGAAAAAATTCGGCGATTCTATGTTGCAAAATGCTAGAACGCGCAAAAAACGCGCGCGCATGCGCGTGAGCGTGATTTTTTGTCAAATGCTCCATATGGCCTGAAACGTATGCAAAAAAAAATTGGGATGATTAAGAGCATTTTAAATTTTTGCGCGCGCGTAAACGCGCGGACGAACGCGCACACACGCATTTGCACACGCTCAACTTGACCGGACGGATATTGATCTTAATCATGATAAATATGAATGAAAAATTATTATTCGTTATAAAGATATGATCATTAGTTGATTTTCACAAAATGGCGCCTGGATGACGTCACGATGACTTTGAGTCTTTGAAAAGTCACGCAGTTCTAAGTTAGACTAAGATCTATCATCATTGAAAGATTCATAACAATGGCTTCATTCAGTCTTGAGATATCCTGCGAACAAAATTGAGGAAGAATAATAATAATTTCTTCTATACAGACACAAAATAAATACTAGACTTTAATTCGTCACTTAGACGAATTAGGTGATACGTATGATAATGGTTTACATAACGAATAATGCATTACACGATATATTATTTTGCTTCTCCCATTCATATGCTTCTCCCATTATGATCTATTCATATGTCAAGATTAAATTGTGTCTCCTTGATCATCATGGATCTAGGGAAGATAGATTGAAACAATATATGACCTTTGACCCTGTGCAGTAACCAGTTACACATTTGACTCTAATTTACATCATGAAGAACACCTTTTGACGATTTTATCTTATTCAAAGAAATGAAAATGTAATTGATAAATGATTAGCATCATTTTGATAATGATGATCGTGATGATCATGATCATGATCATGAGCGCGATCATGACATCTTATTTAAAAAATGAGGGTTGATTTAGATAGCATATAATCTCAGCTACAACATACTCAAAAATCAACAAAATCCAAACCGAAATAACGGCGATATTGCTCGCAAAAGACAGGAATGTAGAATCCAGATTTGAAAAAAAAAGTCATTTCCCATGGGGATTACACGCAAAAAGTAATGGATTAAGTGAAAATAGGGTAATAATAAAGTAAAAAGGGTTATTTATGACATTATTTGCGAATCTACGTGTTTAAATAATCAAAGGAGATGGTACAGTGAAGGTCAAAAGGAAAAAAAAAGTGGAAAAAAAAAGTGTTGGAGACACCCGGAATCGAACCAGGGATCTCGAGGTTGGAAGTCAAGTGCGTTACCGATATAACAAAACATCTCCCATAGCGATTAATTACACGTAAACGGGAAATGGAATTCAGAAATCCTACTTTGCAAGTGAAATATGAGCATAATCCCGGCATCTGATCGAAATATAAAAGGCACACGTGTGATAGCTTATTGTCTCAGCTACAACATATTCGAAGCTCAGCGAAAACAAAACTAAAATATGGGAGATTTCGCTCGCAAAAGACAGGAGTGTAGAATCCAGTTTTGAGAAAAAGTCATGTCCCATAGAGAATACACGCAAAATGTGAAAAATTGACATGCCTCCTTTAATCACAAAAGTACGCCTTGATGCCTTAGTCAAAATGAAAAATTGTGGCAACTATACTTGTAGCAAATTGTCTCAGCTAGAACATATCAAAATTAAAAAGAAAATTGATCCATATTTACAGAGATACAATTAATTTTCCAAAAATATGCTGACGTCATAATATGCAAATTGAAATTTTGAGTTTGGAGGCCATTATGATGACATCATGAGTTAATTGAGGGTCAAATGAGACATGAAATCATATCTCCAACTCATAATCTATCTAAATATGAAAACATATTGGGAGTTCCCATCCATTCTGAACAGTTACAATGAATTTTGTATAGGCATGTTTTTGCCAATGTATGGTGGATAAAGATAACGCAGATCTGCGCGTGCTGTCAACTTTGACGGACGCTCATTGCGTTATTAAAAGGTGAACAAGTTATCAAAATGCTTGGAAAAATGTATCAAATATAATGACAGAAAAAATTCGGCGATTCTATATTGCAAAATGCCAGTACGCGCGAAAATGCGCGCGCATGCGCGTGTGCGTAATTTTTTTATCAAATGCTCCATATGGCCTGAAACGGATGTAAAAAAAAATTGGGATGATTTGGAGCATTTTAATTTTTTTCGCGCGCGTAAACGCGCGGACATAAGCGTACGCGCATTTTTGCGCGCATTTATTGACTTGAAATTGACCGGACGGATATTGAGTTTAATCATGATAAATATGAATGAAAAATGGCTTTCCTTTATGAAGATATGATCATAAGTTGATTTTCACAAAATGGCGCCTGGATGACGTCACGATGACCTTGACTGTCTGAAAAGTCACACAGTTCTAAGTTAGACTAAGATCTATCATCATTGAAAGTTTCATGATAATGGCTTTATTCAGTCTTGAGATATCCTGCGAACAAATTCGAGGAAGAATAATAAAAATAAATAATAATAATAAAGAAAAATCTTGACGAAATCAAAAGGTGATACGTTGACTTCGTTACGTATCACCTAACTAGACTTTAATTCGTCACTTAGACGAATTAGGTGATACGTATGATAATGGTTTACATAACGAATAATGCATTACACGATATATTATTTTGTAAAATGCTTCTCCCTTTCATATGCTTCTCCCATTGTGAACTATTCATATGTCAAGATTAAATTGTGTCTCCTTGATCATCGTGGATCTAGGGAAGATAGATTGAAACAATATATGACCTTTGACCCTGTGCAGTAACCAGTTACACATTTGACTCTAATTTACATCATGAAGAACACTTTTTGACGATTTTATCTTATTCAAAGAAATGAAAATGTAATTGATAAATGATTATCATCATTATGATAATGATGATCATGATGATCTTGATCATGATCATGAGCGCGATCATGACATCTTATTGAAAAAATGAGGGTTGATTTAGATAGCATATAGTCTCAGCTACAACATACTCAAAAATCAACAAAATCCAAGCCGAAATAACGGCGATATTGCTCGCAAAAGACAGGAATGTAGACTCCAGATTTTAGAAAAAGTCATCTCCCATAGGGATTACACGCAAAAAGTAATGGATTAAGTGAAAATAGGGTAATAATAAAGTAAAAAGGGTTATTTATGACATTATTTGCGAATCTACGTGTTTAAATAATCAAAGGAGATGGTACAGTGAAGGTCAAAAGGAAAAAAAAAGTGAAAAAAAAAGTGTTGGAGACACCCGGACTCGAACCAGGGATCTCGAGGTTGGAAGTCAAGTGCGTTACCGATATACCAAAACATCTCCCATTGCGATTACACGTAAACGGGAAATGGAATTCAGAAATCCTACTTTGCAAGTGAAATATGAGCATGATCTCGGCATCTAATCGAAAAATAAAAGGCACACTTTTGATAGCTCATTGTCTCAGCTACAACATATCCAAAGCTCAGCGAAAACGAAGCTAAAACAACGGAGATTTTGCTCGCGAAAGACAGGAGTGTAGAATCCAGTTTTGAGAAAAAGTCATGTCCTATAGAGAATACACGCAAAATGCGTAAAATTGACATGCCTCCTTTAATCGCAAAAATACACCATGATACTTTTGTCAAAAATAAAAATTGTGAATACTACATTTGTAGAAAATTGTCTCAGCTAGAACATATCAAAATTAAAAAGAAAATTGATCAATCTTTACAGAGATACAATCCATTTTCCAAAAATATGCTGACGTCATAATATGCAAATTGAAATTTTGAGTTTGGAGGCCATTATGATGACGTCATGAGTTAATTGAGGATAAAATGAGACATGAAATCATATTTCCGACTCATAATCTATCCAAATATGAAAAAATATTAGGAGTTTCTATCTATTCTAAAGAGTTACAATGAATTTTATATAGGCATGTTTTTGCCCATGTATTGTGGATAAAGATAACGCAAATCCGCGCGTGCTGTCAACTTTGACGGACGCTCATTGCGTTAATAAAAGGTGAACAACTTATCAAAATGCTTGGAAAAATGTACCGAATATGATGACAGAAAAAAATCGGCAATTCTAAGTTGCAAAATGCCAGTACGCGCGAAAACGCGCGCGCATGCGCGTGTGCGTAATTTTTTTATCAAATGCTCCATATGGCCTTAAACGTATGCAAAAAAAATTTGGGATGATTTAGAGCATTTTAAATTTTTGCGCGCGCGTAAACGCGCGGACGAGCGCGCACGCGCGCATTTACGCACATTTATTGACCTGAAATTGACCGGACGGATATTGATCTAAATCGTGATAAATATGAATGAGAAATTACTATTCGTTATGAAGATATGATCATTAGTTGATTTTCACAAAATGGCGCCTGGATGACGTCACGATGACTTTGAGTCTTTGAAAATTCACGCAGTTCTAAGTTAGACTAAGATCTATCATCATTAAAAGATTCATGACAATGGCTTCATTCAGTCTTGAGATATCTTGCGAACAAATTCGAGGAAGAATAATAATAAATAAATAAATAAATAAATAAATAATAAAAATCTTGACGAAATCAAAAGGTGATACGTCTACGTACGTATCACCTAACTAGACTTTAATTCGTCACTAAGACGAATTAGGTGATACGTATGATATTGGTTTACATAACGAAGAATGCATTTAATACACGATATCATATTATTTTATAAAACACTTTTCCCATTATGATCTATCCATATGTCAAGTTTAAATTGTGTCGATCCCTTGATCATTATGGATCTAGGCAAGATAGATTAGTAACCGATTACACATTTGACTCTAATTTACATCATGAAGAACACATTTTGACGATTTTATCTTATTCAAAGAAATGAAAATGTAATTGATAAATGATTATCATCATTATGATAATGATGATCATGATGATAATGAAGATGAATATGAGCGTGATCCTGATATCTTATTGAAAAAATGAGGGGTGATTTAGATAGCATGTAGTCTCAGCTACAACATCCTCAAAAATCAACAAGATCCAAGCAGGAATAACGGCGATATTGCTCGCAAAAGACAGAAATGTAGAATCCAGATTTGAAGAAAAGTCATCTCCCATAGGGATTAGACACAAAAAGTAATCGTTTAAGTGAAAATAGGGTAATAATAAAACAAATAGTTTATTACATTATTTGCGGATCTACGTGTTTTAATAGTCAAAGGAGATGGTACAGTGAAAGGTCAAAAAGCTTATTTTCTCCGCTACAACATACTCGAAGCTCAGCGTAAACAAAGATAAACTAACAGAGATATTGCTCGCGAAAGACGGAAATGTAGAATCCAGTTTTGAGAAATAGTCATGTCCCATAGACAATACACGCGAAATGTGAAAAACTGACATGCCTCCTTTAATCGCAAAAATACGCCATGATACCTTTGTCAAATTGGAAAGGTCTGGCCACTGCATTTGTAGAAAATTATCTCAGCTAGAACATATCGAAATTTAGGAGAAAAATAATCTATATTTACAGAAATACAATCAATTTCCCAAAAATATGCAAACGTCATAATATGCAAATTAATTTTTGAGTTTGGAGGCTATTATGATGACATTATGACTTAATTGAGGGTCAAATTAGACATGAAATCATATCTCCATTTCATAATCTATCCAAATATGAAAAAATATTAGGATTTTCTATCTATTCTAAAGAGTTACAATGAATTTTATATAGGCATGTTTTTGCCCATGTATTGTAAATTAAGATAACGCAAATCCGCGCGTGCTGTCAACTTTGACGGACGCTCATTGCGTTAATAAAAGGCGAACAAATTATCAAAATGCTTGGAAAATGTGCCAATATGATGACAGAGAAAATTCGGCGATTCTTTGTTGCAAATTGCCAGTACGCGCGGAAACGCGCACGCATGCGCGTGTGCGCGATTTTTTTGCGAAATGCTTTAAATGGCCTGAAACGTATGCAAAAAAAATTTAAGACGATTTAGAGAATTTTTAATTTTTGCGCGCGCATTAACGCGCGCACGAACGCGTACACGCGTTTTTGCGGACGTTTTTTGAACTGAAATTGACCGGACGGATATTGATCTAAATCATGATAAATATTAATGAAAAATTCCTTTCCGTTATGAAGATATGATCATAAGTTGATTTTCACAAAATGGCGCCTAGATGACGTCACGATGATGTTGAGTCTATGAAAAATCACGCAGTTCTAAGTTAGACTAAGATCTATCATCTTGGCAAGTTTCATGATAATGGCTTTAGCCATTCTTGAGATATCCTGCGAACAAAATTGAGGAAGAATAATAATAATTTCTTCTATACAGACACAAAATAAATACTAGACTTTAATTCGTCACTTAGACGAATTAGGTGATACGTATGATAATGGTTTACATAACGAATAATGCATTACACGATATATTATTTTGCTTCTCCCATTCATATGCTTCTCCCATTATGATCTATTTATATGTCAAGATTAAATTGTGTCTCCTTGATCATCATGGATCTAGGGAAGATAGATTGAAACAATATATGACCTTTGACCCTGTGCAGTAACCAGTTACACATTTGACTCTAATTTACATCATGAAGAACACCTTTTGACGATTTTATCTTATTCAAAGAAATGAAAATGTAATTGATAAATGATTAGCATCATTATGATAATGATGATCGTGATGATCATGATCATGATCATGAGCGCGATCATGACTTCTTATTGAAAAAATGAGGGTTGATTTAGATAGCATATAATCTCAGCTACAACATACTCAAAAATCAACAAAATCCAAGCCGAAATAACGGCGATATTGCTCGCAAAAGACAGGAATGTAGACTCCATATTTGAGAAAAAGTCATTTCCCATAGGGATTACACGCAAAAAGTAATGGATTAAGTGAAAATAGGGTAATAATAAAGTAAAAAGGGTTATTTATGACATTATTTGCGAATCTACGTGTTTAAATAATCAAAGGAGATGGTACAGTGAAGGTCAAAAGGAAAAAAAAGTGGAAAAAAAAGTGTTGGAGACACCCGGACTCGAACCAGGGATCTCGAGGTTGGAAGTAAAGTGCGTTACCGATATACCAAAACATCTCCCATAGCGATTACACGTAAACAGGAAATGGAATTCAGAAATCCTACTTTGCAAGTGAAATATAAGCATGATCCCGGCATCTGATCGAAAAATAAAGGGCACACTTTTGATAGCTCATTGTCTCAGCTACAACATATCCGAAGCTCAGCGAAAACAAAGCTAAAACAACGGAGATTTTGCTCGCGAAAGACAGGAGTGTAGAATCCAGTTTTGAGAAAAAGTCATGTCCCATAGAGAATACACGCAAAATGCGAAAAATTGACATGCCTCCTTTAATAGCAAAAATACACCGTGATACTTTTGCCAAAAATAAAAATTGTGAATACTATATTTGTAGAAAATTGTCTCAGCTAGAACATATCAAAATTTGGAAGAAAAACAATCAAAATTTACAGAGATACAATCAATTTTTCCAAAAAATGCTGACGTCAAAATATGCAAATTAAAATTTTGAGTTTGGAGGCCATTATGATGACGTCATGAGTTAATTGAGGATAACATGAGACATGAAATCATATCTCCGACTCATAATCTATCCAAATATGAAAAAATATTAGGAGTTTCTATCTATTCTAAAGAGTTACAATGAATTTTATATAGGCATGTTTTTGCCCATGTATTGTGGATAAAGATAACGCAAATCCGCGCGCGCTGTCAACTTTGACGGACGCTCATTGCGTTAATAAAAGGTGAACAAATGATAAAAATGCTTGGAAAAATGTACCAAATATGATGACAGAAAAAAATCGGCGATTCTATGTTGCAAAATGCCAGTACGCGCGAAAACGCGCGCGCATGCGCGTGTGCGTAATTTTTTTATCAAATGCTCTTTATGGCCTGAAACGTATGCAAAAAAAATTTGGGATGATTTAGAGCATTTTAAATTTTTGCGAGCGCGTAAACGCGCGGACGGGCGCGCACGCGAGCATTTACGCACGTTTATTGACCTAAAATTGACCGGACGGATATTGATCTTAATCATGATAAATATGAATGAAAAATTACTATCCGTTATGAAGATATGATCATTAGTTGATTTTCACAAAATGGCGCCTGGATGACGTCACGATGACTTTGAGTCTTTGAAAAGTCACGCAGTTCTAAGTTAGACTAAGATCTATCATCATTGAAAGTTTCATGACAATGGCTTTTGCCATTCTTGAGATATCCTGCGAACAAAATTGAGGAAGAATAATAATATTTTCTTCTATACAGACACAAAATAAATACTAGACTTTAATTCGTCACTTTGACGAATTAGGTGATACGTAATTATGCTCATGTAACATAATGAAGAACGCATTTTCACGATTTCATCTTTTGTTATAAAATACTTCTCCCATTTATGGACTATCTTTGAGTCAAGTTTCAACTGTGTAGGGCAGAGGGAGACAGAGCAATAGAATAAGAGGGAGGCAAGGCAAGAGAGAGAGAGAGAGGGAGAGGGTGAAAGAGTAGAGAGAGAGGGGGAGAGGGTGAAAGAGTAGAGAGAGATATAGATAGATGCAGAGACAGACCAAAAAAGGGAGAGGGGCAGAACATGAAACCAAGTAACACATTAATCCATTAAGAAACTGAAAAATCTTTAAATTGTTTTCCACCTCACATCCATATTCTGGACCCTTCAGAACATTCAAAGAAGATAAGACGATAGGTTTTTACCTCTTTTCTACAAAAGGAACATACATTTGACTGTGTTAATCCAAAAAGATACAGTTTATCATTACAAAATATGATATTATGTAAAAGTTTATACTGAAATTCCCTGGTGACCATGATTAAGAGTGGTATAGCACCCCCTTCAGGTATTTGATAAAGATTGTAGAATCAGGATTTCAGAAAATAGTCGCCTAACACGCAAACTAAGAAAATTCTGACATGTCCGCTTCAATTGAATTTTTCACTATGATGATGTTATCAAAATGATAAATGATGTGCAACATTCTTGTAGATAATTTTCTTAGCTACACCGTATCAAAATTTGGGAGAACATAGAGCACAAATAAGCTAGATAGTGCTCAAAGATCAACGTCATGTAGATTCATGATGTGAACGAAATTCACCTTACATAGGCATAACACGCAAATTGAGAAAATTCTGACATGTGGCCTTTAATTGAATTTTGTACTATGATGACATCAATGAAAAAAAAAGCAGTGTGTATTTATTTTGTAGGCAATTGCCGCAGCTACAAGATACCGCAATTCGGAAGAAAATCAGTCAATATTATGAGAAATACACTAAATTGTCCATAAATATAATGACGTCATAATATGCAATTTTGTTTTTTGACTTCGAAGGCCATTATGATGACGTCAAGATGCATTTAATGGCCAAATGAGATATGAAATCATATCTCCGACTCATACTCTATCTAAATATGAAAAAAAACTTGGCAGTCCTTGTTCATCCCAATGGACTTTTTATAGGCATGTTTTTGCCCATAAATGCTATGTAATACCGTGTGTCTCAAAAAAAACGTAACACTTTTGAAATGGTTGCCAAATTGAGCATATATAATTTTATGAAAAAATGTTGATATGTATGGAAAGCTAAAGGACCAACCTTTCATATGATATGAAAAAATTAAAAAAAAAATCATGCTTCGATGGACAGTGTTCACTTAAGTTAGAGGTATGAAAATGGGCCTGCGCAGGATTTTTCCTTCCAATTTTGGACAGGTAAATTACTTGTAACTTACAAAATAAGGTCGATATGAGATATTCATGATCGATGGATCAAAAGGATATTTTGAATCAAAAGGATATTTTGAATACCTCGAATACCATTCCTTTTTCAGTGTTATTTATCAATCCCGAAACACCACCGCCCACCCCCCCCCCACACACACACACACACACACACTTCCACCCACTCCCATCTCATTGTATCATTGATCTGGTAGATGTGAACGGGATTAAGGAAGAATGGGAAAATGTTAAATTGAAATACCGTATTCAAAATCATAATTGACATTATGCAACCCACTCTCCTCCCCCCCACAACCTTTTCCCATCCCATCACCTACCCCTTGCCTTTTCTTTATCAGTTTTCTTCCGTAAGTTTGGTGGATCATCAATCACATTTTATTCAGGTTTTATGAATGACCCAAACATGTAATAGCTAAGTACATCATTCATTATGCATTGAAAATACCAGACCCCTTCTCTTTCCCCACATTTGAACTTGTTATCACCTGTCCATGGAATACCGTATGACATTGCATTGTTATTCTTCATTGGCCTGAACACTGAGTAGCCAGAAACTGTTACATAATCCTCTTTATCCAAAATCACTGTTTAATACTAAAACAAAGAGGCAAAAACATGGTATTACACATTACAGGTTTAAGAGTAAAAATAACTGCATTAAGTTGTTACATAGCCTTCAAACAGTCCATCTTATGCCATGTTGTCAGTATGGAACGACCCCAATTCACAAATCAGCAGCGTGCTTTCATGGTAACTGAGTATCATCGAACTAAGGGGAGCCTTCCAAAGTTGCGACTGTGCCCGGACGCGTCGGGGCGCGATGAATAGAACAGTCGCGTCCCAAGAGACGCATTGAGGCGCAAAGGGGCGCGAAGGGGCGCAATAGTCACCCTCACCTGATTCTTGCATATGAAAAGAAACCGTCTATTGTTAGTATAAACCCGCTCTATTCTTCTTGCGCCCTTTTGCGCCCCACCAGGCGATGGAAGATTATCTCTCCCGTCATTGTTCTCGCTCGTGATGCGCGGTACAGCTTAAACTTGATATACAGAAAGTATTTCTCGGCCAAAGCCTGTCTTCCCCTCCTCCGGTTTTCGTTCTGATAAACTTTCCATTGTTTGTACAAAATTGATGTATTCTTCTCGCGTCGCGATCTATTCTTCTCGCGCCGTGTTGCGTCGTAACGGGCGGGGTATTACCTTTCCAATCATTGTGGCGAAGCTTTGCGATGTACATTACTACAGCACAGCATGAACTTCTCTGGTGGGATCGTTTTTGTTTTGGGGGGCAATCAACACACTCGTTCATCTTGATCAGAATACATTATGATTTATTTTTGTTGGGTTTAATACGCCTCCTTTTAATTTTTGTGACGACTGTATGAAATGTGAAATAAAGATGACTATGTACGATTAATGGTTGTTTAATTGCGAGCTTAATTGTCCCCAACAACAAAAAATAAAAGACAAATGATGTGAATGACTACATGTATGCGGTTATAGTCGGCAAATTGATTACTGTTTGGGTCGCTTGTGTATGTTTGTAATTTGAATGATTATCAACATATTTGTATAATTCCCACATCGCGATATGATTCTAGCATCGTATAATGGACAAAGGAATTATCTTTCTCTCCCGTCATTCATATTCACGCTACGCGTTGCACATCGCCACAGCCTGAGCTTGGAAGAATTTATATTTTGTCAGTCAAATCCTTTTTTTTCTCCTCCCATGACTTGGTTCTAATAAATTGAAGGTTTGCTTATTAGGGATAAGAAGGATAACATCAAACAAACGATTAACTCAAGATGACGCTCTTTTCATTTCACCTCGCTGTTTGATAAAGTAGAGTTTTACGGAGCGAATACAAAAGAAAAGTTCGCTCTAAGGCCAAATAAAAAAATGTTTTATTAGTGTCCTGTTTTTTCGAAAACTAGGAAGGAGGAGGCCCTCTCTTTTTTTTTTCTTTCAAAATGGCCGCTCAAAATGGCCGCTCGGTACATTTTCCTAACAGTCGGGCTAGTTTTCAAGATGGCCGCCGACATCTTTTAACTTTAAAAAAAAAAATCAGTAATAGATACATTTTAGTATTGTTTTTCATGTTTTTTTTTTCCAAAATTATTAAAAAAGAAAAATTAAATAAAAAAAAAAAATTAAAACAAATTTCCCCAAAAATAAAAAAATAGGAGGCGGCCCCCAAAAAGAAGCAGCCGGGACGCTAAACATGAATATTTTGTTAAGTGGCCTCAGGGAAAAAAAATAATAAAATGCCGTGGCAGGATTTCACGCCCGAGATTTGCCTTCGAAAATTGCCCGTCCAAAAGGCGTTTTAAATCATAATAATTCCATAGCTCTTTTTAAAAGTGGAATAAATAGACAAAAGAGTCCGGGAACTATATCGAGATTATAAAACATGTTTGTCATGAAGATGTAAACAAAAAAACGTAGCCTGATGGTGATAAAGTTGAGCAGCAATTGGAAATGCAATACAAAACATTAATCAGTTCATGATGATAATTAATCATTCGACACAAATACAAACATTGATTTCTGCTCTAACATTCGAATCATTTATTCGTAGATTTGTATAATTAAGTGGCGAAAGTGAAATTTTGAAATCTTAATGCACAGATACAAAAAAAATACCAAACATGTTTTGATTCTTATTCTAAAAAAAAAAAAAACCGGCAAATTTTAAAAGATCTTTTTTAAAGGAGGGAGGCGCTATAGCCCAGTGGTAGAGCAGAGCAGCTCGTAACCGGGAGCTCCCAAGTCGATATGCTATTGTAAGGCATAACTCAACATTACATTTCGTTCGGAGAGGATCTTAAACCCGCCGGTCCCCTGTTTGCGTAATTCAGAGCATACACATGCTTCATATAGCAGTCAGGAAAAAAAAAGCGAACGGTACAGGAAGCTACCTTTTATGGATATGCCTAAATTGAAGGTTTGGCTTAACTAGGGAGAAGAAGGATAACATCAAACAATAGATCTACTCATGATGACGCTCTTTTCATTTCACCTCGCTGTAAGATAAAGTAGAGTTCTATGGAGCGAATACAAAAGAAAAGTTCGCTCTAAAGGTAAAAACATAGAATGCCGTGGCAGGATTTCACGCGGCCGAGCAAGACTATTGTTTGATCGCTATAATTGTCCGACTTGCTATAGATTCTTGTTTAGCTACACATTAAGGTTGCGTATTATGTGTGTGTGTGAGGGAGGGGGGGCGGCGAAGTGAACGGCCGGACCAAAATGGCAGAGGTCAATCACGAGGGCTCCGCTCGCTAGTTATAAGGACCGCTATTCATTGGACAACTATTCATGAAGACCGCTATTCGTAATTTGAGAACATGGTCATTATGTATAAGGGTCATGAATTCGTAATGCGACATCCCCCTCCCCAAAACTAAATAAATAAATAGAAAACATGAATAGATTAATAAACTTAACTAATGATACAATAACAAATAATGCCCGGTGATTGGGAATAGCCGCCTATGAGCGGAACAATGGGCGCAACAACTATTAGCTGCTCAAAGAGCTGTCTTTTGTCATTGCGTTGCAAAAACAAAGTGCTTTTAAAAGTTACATGTACTATAATATCCGTATGCTATATAACACCCAATGTGAACATGACGTGTTCAGGCCTTATAACTATATACAGTGCACGTTAAATCAAAAGACTTTACTAGCGCTAGCTAACACATATGAAACGTCAAAACGTCACGAACATTGAAGATAACAAATTGTTAAGACAAATGACACCACCAATAAAGTTTCTTCGCGAAGAAATATTCGATCGAATTTCATGTTTGGAACAGATAGGCGATTTCGAATTGTTCCATCTACCGAAACGTTTTGATGATGCAGGCTCCCGACAATACGACTATCATTTTTGTAATATCTTTAATTTGCAGATGTTTGTTTGTTTTGTATGACATATTTATAAACGCCCTATAATCTTATTTCAAGCAGAATCTTTCAATCTCTTTGATTATAAGTATCATTTTTAAATCACGGGTATTTAAATACAATAGCTGATTTTGCGAAGATTTAGAGAACCTACGTTTCCATTCTTTAAATCGATCTTGCATGAGAAAGAACAGAGTGATGATATAGATATATGACCTATTTTGATCGGATGACAGAACAAAATAAATGTAATATGAAACAAATAATGTGTCAAAACATACAGAAGGAATACAATTATACATATCGTTTTTGTTTTGTTCGTGAAAAATTAATATAATACAAGTATTGAACACATTAATGAACAGAAATGAACAATCATAACAACGTCAACGCCTACACAACTTCGATGTTTGGGAGGAAAATAACAATCAGAACAACAATCTAAATCAATGTCTTGTACGTAAAATAATAATAAAACATATCAGTAGCCAAAGTGAAAATTTTAGAGTCAAATCTTTCAAGACGAGAGCGGACACACACGCGGGGATTACATGAATAACTAATGCGTAGGAACGGGCGCGAAAGCTTTTCAAATTCACAAATTCACAATTCACAAAAAGCGCTTCGCCTTTAAGCGCACCCCTCCCCCCCCCCCCCCCACCCCCGAATGAGTGTTATGTAGGGTACGCATATGCATTTTCCCTCCTTTTGAAAACAGTCCCGTAAGTCCGGTGTGTAAAGTCAATACGGGCCGGATTTGTGTGTACTAGACGAGCCGGACTTTGGTGCGTGAAAAGTACCCCTTTACCAGATAGTAACAATGAGTCTCCAAACAATAGCCAGATTTGATTTTCATATTGTGAGCATGTGCTTAGTTATATCAGGATTCCCTGGTTATATTGAAGACGTGGGCTAATATCTGTTTGCCCAGTACTTCTCGCTGATTATTTGACCAACATTAAATTGCTATTGTCCAGCTGAGTTTTCTAAAGGCTTTTCTACCCTCGGCGCTAAAGGGATTGCGGAAAATTTCAACACTATTTGTGTTTCTTGATGACCCAGTAGAAGAAGAATAAGGGCTACCCTGCCCCCCCCCTAAAAAAAATGTCCCAAAACAACCCAATCATTATTAATTCCGTTTACCAACACGTGCATGATGGATCCCCCGGATGGATCCTTATTTAGACAGTGAGACAGTTCTGTTACGAGAAGCAATTCAACGAATTGCCATGGCTTGTATTTGTTCTAGAACGTACTACGCTCTTTCGATAACATGTGGCCCCTATTCAGCACAATATATACGCATTTTAGTTATTCTTAACAATGACCTAGATCTAAAACTGGCCGCGGATGTAACCCCCCCCCCCTTCGTCGCAAAGAAATATTCGATAAAATTCTTTGACACAGAATGATAAACTAATTTCTTCTTGAGATATGTTTGGGGTGAAATTTCAAACATCATTTCCTGGTAACTCTCTTCTTTGTTAATGCATGCTCTATTCTTACGATTTAGGCATAATTTACTATGTTGATTTGCAATTGATAATCTCCCTGGGAGTTTTGCGATATCCCCGATGATACGGGTACAATGTATTTAATTTTGTTCGTAACATTAGTGTTTTGCAAACAAAGAACATTCTGAAAATGAGCGTCTTCCTTCTAACGAAACATATTGATGATGTTCCCGACAATACGGATATCATTTGCTTAAAAAATCGTAATACAGATAAAACGCTTTTTAAATCCAATTCAAGGAGAAACTATGACATTCTTGATTAAGTATCATTTTCAACATCACGGATTTTAAAATACGTTCTCTAATGTTAAGAAGATTCAAAGGATCTATGTATTGAAATAACAGACTGATGATATAATTATATGATTTATAATGATTATACGACAGAACTGTTTACAAGATGCAACAAAAATTGTTTAAAAAAAAAACAAGAAAATCGAAACATGCGATAACATCGCTATAAGGAAATATAAAATTACAATTAAAGTGTCAAAACATGCACGAGGAAAACAATGTCAGAGAGAGTGGGGTAAGTATAAAATAAATTTGTTTTTTTGAACAAATCAATTTGTATTAAAATTGATACAGTATATTGAACACAATCATGAACAGAACAGGAGGAGATGAAAAAATGAACAATCATGCCAACGTTAACGCCTACAGAACTCCGATTTTGAGAGGAAAATAAACAAAAATTGTAACCAATGTCATGTACGTAAAATAATATTAAAACAAATCAGTAGCCAAAGTAATGCTTTTCAGAGTCAAATCTCGCAAGACGAGAGCGACACACAAGCGGGCACTACATGAATAACTAATGCGCCGGACCGGGCGCGAAAGGGCGCGAAAGCTATTCAAAGTTTAAGCTCCCATTCACAAATGTCAAGTGCTTCACCGGGGCGCGCCCTGGCGGGGTAATTTCGTAACAATGAGACTCCAAACAATAGCCAGATTTTAATGAGCTGGCAACCAACTGAAGTCCTCTCCTATCCGACGCAAAAAGGCGCTAATGGGCGCATAAAGGCGCCTCCTTTGTTCTCATATCCTGCTCTGCGCCCCGACGCGTCGCGGCACAGTCGCAACTTTGGAAGGCTCCCCTAACAATGTTACAGCAGTCTGTCAGAGGTTCAGACAAGTCTACCCGGATGTACGCTGCCCTTCGCGTCTTACCGTGTACCGCAATGTCGCCAAGTACGAGGGAACGGGGACGAGCCATAATCTGAACCGAGGAAGATCAGGACGCCTCAGGACTGGACGATCGGCAGAGAATATTGAAGTGGTTCGTCAAGCCATTCAGGATCATCAGGATGGAGACATCAGCTGTCGGCGAAACCCTACAGATCTACCCCACGCCACCTTCAACAGGATCACGCTACTTGATCTTCACTACCACCCTTACCAGATGATCAAGAGACACGAGCTTCTCCCAGGAGATCGTCAGCGTCGCACAAGATTTTGTGAGTGGCTACTCCGAAGGCCGGCGCGATTCTTAGATGACTTGTTGATAGGGGACGAGTCCGGTTTCGCTCTCAATGCCCAGGTCAACACGCACAATCTTGTGGCATACCGGGATAAAGGGCATCCTCCAGAAGAGTTCGACTACCAAAGGAAGTACAACCGGTCCAAGGTGACGGTGTGGGCCGGTCTCACTGGCAGAGGGGACATCATTGGGCCCATCTTCTTTGACAACAATGTCAACGGTGAAGCCTATCTCCAGATGATAGATGGACATGTTGTCCCTGCCCTCGATAGAGTTGCAAGGTATCGCCGTGGCAGGAATGGACGGTTTCAACGCGTATGGTGGGCGCAAGATGGGGCACCTTGCCATCGCTCCAGGGATGTCACAGAGCGCCTCACCCAGCTCTTCGGTGATCGAGTGATATCCCTCAACCGCGAAGTTGAATGGCCTCCACGTTCACCTGACATGACGCCTCTCGACTTCTTCTTGTGGGGATGGCTCAAGGCCAAGGTCTACACTACACCTCCCGACACGCTGGATGATATCAAGGAGAGAATCACCCATGAGATTGATGTCCTTCGTCAAGACAGAGCCACAGTCAGGAGAGCTGTTCTGGACATGCTGAAACGGGCAAGATCGTGTATCGAGAGAGAAGGTGGACACGTCGATCATTAATGTGAAAGACTTTTATCTTTACCGGTACCCTTACTCAGTCGGTACTTTGAAAGCCTTGATATTCAATCAAGAAGAAAAGATAGCCATGTGGACTACTGAACTGATTACTTTTGTCAGATCTTTCATTTTAAGATGAACAAAGCAGTTTTAAATAAGAAAGAAATAAAAGAAACATGAAAATCTTTTAAAAAAAGATTTAACTTGTTTTTTGTCATGTCTGCCCTAATGTGTGTGTGTGTGTGTGTGCACGTGTGTGTATGTGTGTGCGCGTATATGTGTGTGTGTGTACGTGCGTGTGTGTGTGGTTTGTGTGCGTGTGATAATTGGTTTGAGCAATTGCTTGATGGAATTAATGTTTCAGTGATTTATCGATTGATTTCAATGATCAAAATGAGTGACTGGTTAATTTGATTATTAATGGAAAAAATGATCCACCAAACTTTCGGAAGAAAACTGATAAAAAAGCAAGGAGTAGGTGAGAGGATGGGAAGAAGGTTGTGTGTGTGTGTGTGTGTGTGTGTGTGTGTGTGTGGGAGGGGGAGGACAGTGGGTTGCGTAATGTCAATTATGATTTGGAATATTTCAATTTAGCCAATTCCCATTCTTCCTTAATCCCGTTCACATCTACCAGATCAATGATACAATGAGATGGGAGTGGGTGGAAGTGTGTGTGTGTGTGTGTGTGTGTGGGGGGGGGTGGGCGGTGGTGTTTCGGGATTGATAAATAACACTGAAAAAGGAATGGTATTCGAGGTATTCAAAATATCCTTTTGATTCAAAATATCCTTTTGATCCATCGATCATGAATATCTCATATCGACCTTATTTTGTAAGTTACAAGTAATTTACATGTCCAAAATTGGAAGGAAAAATCCTGCGCAGGCCCATTTTCATACCTCTAACTTAAGTGAACACTGTCCATCGAAGCATGATTTTTTTTTTAATTTTTTCATATCATATGAAAGGTTGGTCCTTTAGCTTTCCATACATATAGACATTTTTTCATAAAATTATATATGCTCAATTTGGCAACCATTTCAAAAGTGTTACGTTTTTTTTGAGACACACGGTATATGAGCTCGCGCGCACGGATATTTATATTGAACGGACGCTCATTCCGTTATTAATAGTGATAAAGAGATGAACATGGTGTCAAAATGCTTGGAAAAATGTGTCAAACATGATGACAGGAAAATGCGCCGATAATATGTTGCAAAATGCCAGAACGCGCAAAAAACGCGCGCGCATGCGCGTTTGAGTGATTTTTTGTCAAATGCTCCATATGGCTTGAAACGTATGCAAAAAAATTTAGGAATGATTTGGAGCATTTTTAATTTTTGCGCGCACGTAAACGCGCGCACAAACGCGTACGCGCGGATTTGCGCACGTTTTTTTATCTTAAATTGACCGGTAGGATATTGATCTTATTCATGATAAATATGAATGAAAAATTACTTTTCGTTATGAAGATATGATCATAAGTTGATTTTCACAAAATGGCGCCTAGATGACGTCATGAAAATGTTGAGTCTTTGAAATGTCATGCAGTTCTAAGTTAGACTAACATCTATCATCATTGAAAGTTTCATGACAATGGCTTTTGCCATTCTTGAGATATCCTGCGAACAAAATTGAGGAAGAATAATAATAATTTCTTCTATACAGACACAAAATAAATACTAGACTTTAATTCGTCACTTAGACGAATTAGGTGATACGTATGATAATGGTTTACATAACGAATAATGCATTACACGATATATTATTTTGTAAAATGCTTCTTCCATTTATATGCTTCTCCTATTATGATCTGTTCATATGCCAAGATTAAATTGTGTCTCCTTGATCATCATGGATCTAAGGAAGATAGATTGAAACAATATATGACCTTTGACCCTGTGCAGTAACCAGATACACATTTGACTCTAATTTACATCATGAAGAACATGTTTTGACGATTTTATCTCATTCAAAAAAATGAAAATGTAATTGATAAAATGTAATTGATGAATGATGATCATGATCATGATCATGAGCGCGATCATGACATCTTATTGAAAAAACGAGGGTTGATTTAGATAGCATATAGTCTCAGCTACAACATACTCAAAAATCAACAAAATCCAAGCCGAAATAACGGCGATATTGCTCGCAAAAGACAGGAATGTAGACTCCAGATTTTAGAAAAAGTCATCTCCCATAGGGATTACACGCAAAAAGAAATGGATTAAGTGAAAATAGGGTAATAATAAAGTAAAATGGGTTATTTTTCACATTATTTGCGATTCTACGTGTTTAAATAATCAAAGGAGATGGTACAGTGAAAGTCAAAAGGAAAAAAAAGTGAAGCAAAAAGTTGTTGGAGACACCCGGACTCGAACCAGGGATCTCGAGGATGGAAGTCAAGTGCGTTACCGATATACCAAAACATCTCCCATAGCGATTACACGTAAACGGGAAATGGAATTCTCACATCCTACTTTGCAAGTGAAATATGAGCATGATCCCGGTATCTAATCGAAAAATAAAAAGGAAAATTGTGATAGCTTATGGTCTCAGCTACAACATATTCAAAGCTCAGCGAAAACTAAGCTAAAACAACGGAGATTTCGCTCGCGAAAGACAGGAGTGTAGAATCCAGTTTTGAGAAAAAGTCATGTCCCATAGAGAATACACGCAAAATGTGAAAAATAGACATGCCTCCTTTAATCGCAAAAATACGCCATGATGCCTTTGTCAAAATGGAAAATCGTGATAACTATGTCTGTAGAAAATTGTCACAGCTAGAACATAGCCAAATTTGGAAGAAAATCAATAAATATTACGAGAAATACACTAAATTTTCCATGAATATGCTGACGTCATAATATGCAAATTAAAATTTTGAGTTTGGAGGCTATTATGATGACGTCATGAGTTAATTGAGGGTCAAATGAGACATAAAATCATATCTTAGACTCATAATCTATCTAAATATGAAAAAATATTTGGAGTTCCTGTCTATTCTGAAGAGTTACAAAGAATTGTGTATAGGCATGTTTTTGCTCATGTATTGTGAATAAAGATAACGCAGGTCCGCGCGCGCTGTCAACTTTGACGGACGCTCATTGCGTTATTAAAAGGTTAACAAGTTATCAAAATGCTTGAAAAAATGTGCCAAATATGATGATAGACAAAATTCGGCGATTTTATGTTGCAAAATGCTATTACGCGCAAAAAACGCGCGCGCATGCGCGTGAGCATAATTTTTTGTCAATTCCATATGGCCTAAAACGTATGCCAAAAAATTTTGGGATGATTTAGAGCATTTTAATTTTTTGCGCGCGCATAAACGCGCGAACGAACGCGCACGCGCGCATTTGCGCACGTTTATTGACCTTAAATTGACCGGACGGATATTGATCTTAATCGTGATAATTATGAATGAGAAATACTTTTCCGTTATGAAGATATGATCATAAGTTGATTTTCACAAAATGGCGCCTGGATGACGTCACGATGACTTTGAGTTTTTGAAAAGTCACGCAGTTCTAAGTTAGGCTAAGATCTATCATCATGGCAAGTTTCATGATAATGGCTTTAGCCATTCTTGAGATATCCTGCGAACAAAATTGAGGAAGAATAATAATAATTTCTTCTATACAGACACAAAATAAATACTAGACTTTAATTCGTCACTTTGACGAATTAGGTGATACGTGCTATTTTGTTATCATGAAATTGTGCCGATGACGATCTCATGATAATGATCATAAATACGATAAAGACCATCATTAAGAGTGGTATAGCGCCCCCTTCAGGTATTCAATACAGATTTGTAGAATCAGGATTTCAGAAAAAGTCGCCTAACACGCAAACTAAGAAAATTCTGACGTGTCACCTTTAATTGAAATTTTCACTATGATGATGTCATCGAAATGATAAATGATGTACGTCTATATTGTAGATAATTTATTAGCTACACCGTATCAAAATTTGGGAGAACATAGAATACAAATCAGCTAGATAGTGCTCAAAGATCAATGTCATGAAGATTCATGATGTGAACGAAATTCACCTTCCTTAGGCATAACACTCAAGTTAAGAAAATTCTGAAATGTGGCCTTTAATTGAATTTTGTACTATGATGACGTCAATAAAATAAAAAGTAGTGTGTATTTATCTTGAAGGCAATTGCCTCAACTACAAGATACCGAAATTCGGAAGAAAATCAGTCAATAATATGAGAAGTATACTAAATTTTCCATAAATATAATGACGTCATAATATGCAATTTCGTATTTTGACTTTCAAGGCCATTATGATAACGTCAAGATGTATTTAATGGCCAAATGAGCTATGAAATCATATCTCCGACTCATACTCTATCAGAATATGAAAAAAACTTGGCAGTCCCTATTCATCCCAATGGACTTTTTATAGGTATGTTTTTGTCCATATATACAATGTAATACATGAGCTCGCGCGCACGGATATTTTATCTTGAACGGACGCTCATTCCGTTATTAATAGTGATAAAGAGATGAATATGGTATCAAAATGCTTAGAAAAATGTGCCAAACATGATGACAGAGAAAATTTGGCGATTTTATGTTGCAAAATGCCAGAACGCGCAAAAAATGCGCGCGCATGCGCGTTTGAGGGATTTTTTTGTCAAATGCTCTATATAGCTTGAAACGTATGCAAAAAAAATTTGGGATGATTTAGCGCATTTTAAATTTTTGCGCGCACGTAAACGCGCGCACAAACGCGTGCGCGTGAATTTGCGCATGTTTTTTGGTCTGAAATTAACCGGAAGGATATTGATCTTATTCATGACAAATATGAATGAAAAATTAGTTTCCGTTATGAAGATATGATCATAAGTTGATTTTCACAAAATGGCGCCTGGATGACGTCACGATAATTTTGTGTCTTTGAAAAGTCATGCAGTTCTAAGTTAGACTAAGATCTATCATCATTGAAAGTTTCATGACAATGGCTTTTGCCATTCTTGAGATATCCTGCGAACAAAATTGAGGAAGAATAATAATAATTTCTTCTATACAGACACAAAATAAATACTAGACTTTAATTCGTCACTTAGACGAATTAGGTGATACGTATGATAATGGTCTACATAACGAATAATGCATTACACGATATATTATTTTGTAAAATGCTTCTCCCATTCATATGCTTCTCCCATTATGATCTATTCATATGTCAAGATTAAATTGTGTCTCCTTGATCGTCATGGATCTAGGGAAGATAGATTGAAACAATATATGACCTTTGAACCTGTGCAGTAACCAGTTACACATTTGACTCTAATTTACATCATGAAGAACACCTTTTGACGATTTTTATCTTATTCAAAGAAATGAAAATGTAATTGATAAATGATTATCATCATTATGATAATGATGATCATGATGATCATGATCATGATCATAAGCGCGATCATGACATCTTATTGAAAAAAAGAGGGTTGATTTAGATAGCATATAGTCTCAGCTACAACATACTCAAAAATCAACAAAATCCAAGCCGAAATAACGGCGATATTGCTCGCAAAAGACAGGAATGTAGAATCCAGATTTGAAAAAAAAAGTCATCTCCCATAGGGATTACACGCAAAAAGTAATGGATCAAGTGAAAATAGGGTAATAATAAAGTAAAAAGGGTTATTTATGACATTATTTGCGAATCTACGTGTTTAAATAATCAAAGGAGATGGTACAGTGAAGGTCAAAAGGAAAAAAAAGTGAAAAAAGAAGTGTTGGAGACACCCGGAATCGAACCAGGGATCTCGAGGTTGGAAGTCAAGTGCGTTACCGATATACCAAAACATCTCCCATAGCGATTACACGTAAACGGGAAATGGAATTCAGAAATCCTACTTTGCAAGTGAAATATGAGCATGATCCCGGCATCTAATCGAACAATAAAAGGCACACTTTTGATAGCTCATTTTCTCAGCTACATCATATCCAAAACTCAGTGAAAACAAAGCTAAAACAACGGAGATCTTGCTCGCGAAAGACAGGAGTGTAGAATCCAGTTTTGAGAAAAAGTCATGTCCCATAGAGAATACACGCAAAATGCGAAAAATTGACATGCCTCCTTTAATCGCAAAAATACACCATGATACTTTTGTCAAAAATAAAAATTGCGAATACTACATTTGTAGAAAATTGTCCCAGCTAGAACATATCAAAATTAAAAAGAAAATTGATCCATATTTACAGAGATACAATCAATTTTCCAAAAATATGCTGACGTCATAATATGCAAATTGAAATTTTGAGTTTGGAGGCCATTATGATGACATCATGAGTTAATTGAGGATAAAATGAGACATGAAATCATATCTCCGACTCATAATCTATCCAAATATGAAAAAATATTAGGAGTTTCTATCTATTCTGAAAAGTTACAAAGAATTTTGTATAGGCATGTTTTTGCCCATGTATTGTGGATAAAGAAAACGCAAATCCGCGCGTGCTGTCAACTTTGAAGGACGCTCATTGCGTTAATAAAAGGTGAACAAATTATCAAAATGCTTGGAAAAATGTACCAAATATGATGACAGAAAAAAATCGGCGATTCTATGTTGCAAAATGCCAGTACGCGCGAAAACGCGCGCACATGCGCGTGCGCGTAATTTTTTTATCAAATGCTCCATATGGCCTGAAACGTATGCAAAAAAAATTTGGGATGATTTGGAGCATTTTAATTTTTTTCGCGCGCGTAAACGCGCGGACATAAGCGTACGCGCATTTTTGCGCGCATTTATTGACTTGAAATTGACCGGACGGATATTGAGTTTAATCATGATAAATATGAATGAAAAATGGCTTTCCTTTATGAAGATATGATCATAAGTTGATTTTCACAAAATGGCGCCTGGATGACGTCACGATGACCTTGACTGTCTGAAAAGTCACACAGTTCTAAGTTAGACTAAGATCTATCATCATTGAAAGTTTCATGATAATGGCTTTATTCAGTCTTGAGATATCCTGCGAACAAATTCGAGGAAGAATAATAAAAATAAATAATAATAATAAAGAAAAATCTTGACGAAATCAAAAGGTGATACGTTGACTTCGTTACGTATCACCTAACTAGACTTTAATTCGTCACTTTGACGAATTAGGTGATACGTGTGTAACATAATGAAGAACGCATTTTCACGATTTCATCTTTCGTTATTAAATACTACTTCCATTATGGTATATCCATGAGTCAAGTTTCAACTGTGTAGAACAGAGGGAGACAGAGCAATATAATAAGAAGAAGGCAAGGCAAGAGAAAGAGAGAGAGAGAGAGAGAGAGGGAGAGGATAAAAGTGTAGAGAGGGAAAGAGAGATAGAGAGTGAGAGAGAGATGCAGAGACAGACCAAGTAAAGGAGAGGGGCAGAACATGAGGGGAGAAGGGAAACACAGCAAGAGAGAGGAGAGAGAGAGATGCAATTGAGAACAATGCCTTCCATATTTCTAGCATAAATAAGCTCTTTTGAATACTGGTCATGAAAGTGTTGCCGATAATCAAAAAACGATTATGTTCATGAATACGATGATTACGATATTAAAATGATGACCATGATTGAAAGTGGCACAGCGCCCCCTTCATGTTTTCGATTGAGGATCGTTATATATGATAACTGTTAACTATTACCAGGGAGAGTGCCCTGCTATTACTAAACATTGCAGAGATATACTTATACCAATCATTGAAGTGATATTTCGACGCACTAAATACGCAACAATGACGTCAATAGAGCTGATTATGACTAATAAGGACTATATCTTAACTAAGTTTCATGCTGCTTATTGACCGTTCCGTATTGGAAAGAAAGATCTACCGTTTGAATAACGTTTTAACGCACTAAGGATGTGAATGCTTCCGTGTGCCATCTGTCAACTCTTGAGATAACATGCAAATAAAGTTTTTAAGCCCTTTTTTATCAATTAAACATGAACACAGTGATTTATTTAGTCCTGATTCAATATAAAATATGAGTAAGATATTTATATTTTACCCATCCATAAACCAACATCTATAAGATGTTAATTCTAGAAATGATTGTTAGTATGCATGGCAGTGAATGGCTAAACGATTGAAATTGCCTCAAATTTCCTTTGATTTGATTTGTATACATGTAATACACTAATAAATGAGACACTGGGATGATGCAGAGAGAAAGGGGGAGACTATACAGAAATAGAGAGGCAGATCGAGACAAAACAAGAGATAAAGAGGAAGGCAGCAAGGCATCTCACCCATCTCCTTTTTTCTCAATTCTCTTTTCCCTCTTTCTTCTTCTACTTTTACTTCTTCTAATAATTCCCCTTTTTTTACAGTTTGGATAAAACATAACCTTTTTCTTGTAGTAGCTATTACCTAGAGGAAAATATAAATGTGTACAATTTGTCATATAAGTATTCGCATAATAACTTCGCCTCTATCATTTGTAATTTGTATAATGTGTAATGCTTGAATATTGATATCGATACCTTAGGATAGTGTTACTATACCCTCTGTCTATCCTCTTACCATCTTACCATCAACTTTTCTTTTCTTTCTTTGCTTTACATCATCATGTTCTTCTTCACTTTGTGTATCTCCTTTTTATATCAAATGATTTCGGAAGATCAAAAATGAAATACAAATTTCGAAGTTGAATATTGTTTTTAACAATTTACTCATTCAGGTTCAATTCTTTAATTTCGATGTTATTTGATATGAATGTTTCAATATATTGTATTTTAAATTTGTAAAACATTTCCTAATTCATCCGTTTATGCCGCAATGCATTGTTGTCCTTTTATTTGTATTCTCAATCAAACCATCATCAATTAAACTCAATACTAGGACACTGCTAACGTTAAAATTTCACAAATAGGACATACGTGACATCATAATTACTGCAAAGTTCTACGGAATTTGCAAATTCGACTTTCAATTGAAAATTGTGACATGATACCATCATCTGATCGAAAAACTAAAAGCACCGTTTTTATAGCCCATGGTCTCAGCTATAACATACCCCAACTTGGGAGAAAACAGAGCACACATAAGATAGATAGTGCTCCTAGATGAATGCCATGTAGATTCATGATGTGAACGAAATTCACCTTCCATAGACATAACACGCAAATGACGAAAATTCTGACATGTGGCCTTTAATTGAATTTTGTACTATGATGACCTCATTAAAATGCAACTTAGTGAAAAGTGATCTTGTAGAGAATTGCCTTATCTACAAGATATCGACATTTCAAAGAAAATCGATGAATATTGAGAGAAATACACTACATTTTCCATAAATATAATGACGTCATAATATGCATTTTTGTATTTTGACTTCCAAGGCCATTATGATGACGTCAAGATGTACTTAATGGCCAAATGAGATATGAAATCATACCTCCGACTCATACTCTATCTAAATAAGAAAAAAAATTGGTAGTCCTTATTCATCCCAATGGACTTTTTATAGGCATGTTTTTGCCCATATATGCTATGGATTGCAAAAATCGTGCGTACGGACGGTTATTTTGAACGGACGCTCATTCCGTTATTAATAGTGATCAAGAGATAAAAAGGGTATCAAATTGTTCGGAAAAATATGAGGAATATTCTGTCAAAAGTTTTTGCTGGGGGATTATTTTTCGTTCGGCCGTGACGAACGAAAACGTGCAAAAATGCGTGTTTTGCGTGATTTTTTATGAAATGCTTAAAATGGTCTGAAACGTATGCAAAAAAAAATTAAGACGATTTTAAGCAATTTTAAATTTTACGCGCGCATTAACGCGCGCGCCTACGCGTACGCACATTTTTGCGCGCATTTATTGACCTCAAATTGACCCGACGGATATTGATCTTAATCTTGATAAATATGAATGTAAAATTACTTTCCGTTATGAAGATATGATCATAAGTTGATTTTTACAAAATGGCGCCTGGATGACGTCACGATGACTTTGAGTCTTTGAAAAGTCACGCAGTTCTAAGTTAGACTAAGATCTATCATCATTGAAATTTTCATGACAATGGCTTCATTCAGTCTTGAGATATCCTGCGAACAAAATCGAGGAAGAATAATAGGAAGAAGAATAATAATAAAAATCTTGACGAAATCAAAAGGTGATACGTTGACTTCGTTACGTATCACCTAATGATTCCTTCAAAATTTGCAATTTCAACTTTCGATCGAAAATTTTAACATGATCCCAACATCTGATTAAAAAACAAAGTCACCCTTTTTTATAGCCCATGGTCTCAGCTATAACATACCCCAACTTGGGAGAAAACAGAGCACACATAAGATAGATAGTGCTCCTAGATGAATGCCATGTAGATTCATGATGTGAACGAAATTCACCTTCCATAGACATAACACGCAAATGACGAAAATTCTGACATGTGGCCTTTAATTGAATTTTGTACTATGATGACCTCATTAAAATGCAACTTAGTGAAAAGTGATCTTGTAGAGAATTGCCTTATCTACAAGATATCGACATTTCAAAGAAAATCGATGAATATTGAGAGAAATACACTACATTTTCCATAAATATAATGACGTCATAATATGCATTTTTGTATTTTGACTTCCAAGGCCATTATGATGACGTCAAGATGTACTTAATGGCCAAATGAGATATGAAATCATACCTCCGACTCATACTCTATCTAAATAAGAAAAAAAATTGGTAGTCCTTATTCATCCCAATGGACTTTTTATAGGCATGTTTTTGCCCATATATGCTATGGATTGCAAAAATCGTGCGTACGGACGGTTATTTTGAACGGACGCTCATTCCGTTATTAATAGTGATCAAGAGATAAAAAGGGTATCAAATTGTTCGGAAAAATATGAGGAATATTCTGTCAAAAGTTTTTGCTGGGGGATTATTTTTCGTTCGGCCGTGACGAACGAAAACGTGCAAAAATGCGTGTTTTGCGTGATTTTTTATGAAATGCTTAAAATGGTCTGAAACGTATGCAAAAAAAATTTAAGACGATTTTAAGCAATTTTAAATTTTACGCGCGCATTAACGCGCGCGCCTACGCGTACGCACATTTTTGCGCGCATTTATTGACCTCAAATTGACCCGACGGATATTGATCTTAATCTTGATAAATATGAATGTAAAATTACTTTCCGTTATGAAGATATGATCATAAGTTGATTTTTACAAAATGGCGCCTGGATGACGTCACGATGACTTTGAGTCTTTGAAAAGTCACGCAGTTCTAAGTTAGACTAAGATCTATCATCATTGAAATTTTCATGACAATGGCTTCATTCAGTCTTGAGATATCCTGCGAACAAAATCGAGGAAGAATAATAGGAAGAAGAATAATAATAAAAATCTTGACGAAATCAAAAGGTGATACGTTGACTTCGTTACGTATCACCTAATGATTCCTTCAAAATTTGCAATTTCAACTTTCGATCGAAAATTTTAACATGATCCCAACATCTGATTAAAAAACAAAGTCACCCTTTTTTATAGCCCATGGTCTCAGCTATAACATACCCCAACTTGGGAGAAAACAGAGCACACATAAGATAGATAGTGCTCCTAGATGAATGCCATGTAGATTCATGATGTGAACGAAATTCACCTTCCATAGACATAACACGCAAATGACGAAAATTCTGACATGTGGCCTTTAATTGAATTTTGTACTATGATGACCTCATTAAAATGCAACTTAGTGAAAAGTGATCTTGTAGAGAATTGCCTTATCTACAAGATATCGACATTTCAAAGAAAATCGATGAATATTGAGAGAAATACACTACATTTTCCATAAATATAATGACGTCATAATATGCATTTTTGTATTTTGACTTCCAAGGCCATTATGATGACGTCAAGATGTACTTAATGGCCAAATGAGATATGAAATCATACCTCCGACTCATACTCTATCTAAATAAGAAAAAAAATTGGTAGTCCTTATTCATCCCAATGGACTTTTTATAGGCATGTTTTTGCCCATATATGCTATGGATTGCAAAAATCGTGCGTACGGACGGTTATTTTGAACGGACGCTCATTCCGTTATTAATAGTGATCAAGAGATAAAAAGGGTATCAAATTGTTCGGAAAAATATGAGGAATATTCTGTCAAAAGTTTTTGCTGGGGGATTATTTTTCGTTCGGCCGTGACGAACGAAAACGTGCAAAAATGCGTGTTTTGCGTGATTTTTTATGAAATGCTTAAAATGGTCTGAAACGTATGCAAAAAAAATTTAAGACGATTTTAAGCAATTTTAAATTTTACGCGCGCATTAACGCGCGCGCCTACGCGTACGCACATTTTTGCGCGCATTTATTGACCTCAAATTGACCCGACGGATATTGATCTTAATCTTGATAAATATGAATGTAAAATTACTTTCCGTTATGAAGATATGATCATAAGTTGATTTTTACAAAATGGCGCCTGGATGACGTCACGATGACTTTGAGTCTTTGAAAAGTCACGCAGTTCTAAGTTAGACTAAGATCTATCATCATTGAAATTTTCATGACAATGGCTTCATTCAGTCTTGAGATATCCTGCGAACAAAATCGAGGAAGAATAATAGGAAGAAGAATAATAATAAAAATCTTGACGAAATCAAAAGGTGATACGTTGACTTCGTTACGTATCACCTAATGATTCCTTCAAAATTTGCAATTTCAACTTTCGATCGAAAATTTTAACATGATCCCAACATCTGATTAAAAAACAAAGTCACCCTTTTTTATAGCCCATGGTCTCAGCTATAACATACCCCAACTTGGGAGAAAACAGAGCACACATAAGATAGATAGTGCTCCTAGATGAATGCCATGTAGATTCATGATGTGAACGAAATTCACCTTCCATAGACATAACACGCAAATGACGAAAATTCTGACATGTGGCCTTTAATTGAATTTTGTACTATGATGACCTCATTAAAATGCAACTTAGTGAAAAGTGATCTTGTAGAGAATTGCCTTATCTACAAGATATCGACATTTCAAAGAAAATCGATGAATATTGAGAGAAATACACTACATTTTCCATAAATATAATGACGTCATAATATGCATTTTTGTATTTTGACTTCCAAGGCCATTATGATGACGTCAAGATGTACTTAATGGCCAAATGAGATATGAAATCATACCTCCGACTCATACTCTATCTAAATAAGAAAAAAAATTGGTAGTCCTTATTCATCCCAATGGACTTTTTATAGGCATGTTTTTGCCCATATATGCTATGGATTGCAAAAATCGTGCGTACGGACGGTTATTTTGAACGGACGCTCATTCCGTTATTAATAGTGATCAAGAGATAAAAAGGGTATCAAATTGTTCGGAAAAATATGAGGAATATTCTGTCAAAAGTTTTTGCTGGGGGATTATTTTTCGTTCGGCCGTGACGAACGAAAACGTGCAAAAATGCGTGTTTTGCGTGATTTTTTATGAAATGCTTAAAATGGTCTGAAACGTATGCAAAAAAAATTTAAGACGATTTTAAGCAATTTTAAATTTTACGCGCGCATTAACGCGCGCGCCTACGCGTACGCACATTTTTGCGCGCATTTATTGACCTCAAATTGACCCGACGGATATTGATCTTAATCTTGATAAATATGAATGTAAAATTACTTTCCGTTATGAAGATATGATCATAAGTTGATTTTTACAAAATGGCGCCTGGATGACGTCACGATGACTTTGAGTCTTTGAAAAGTCACGCAGTTCTAAGTTAGACTAAGATCTATCATCATTGAAATTTTCATGACAATGGCTTCATTCAGTCTTGAGATATCCTGCGAACAAAATCGAGGAAGAATAATAGGAAGAAGAATAATAATAAAAATCTTGACGAAATCAAAAGGTGATACGTTGACTTCGTTACGTATCACCTAATGATTCCTTCAAAATTTGCAATTTCAACTTTCGATCGAAAATTTTAACATGATCCCAACATCTGATTAAAAAACAAAGTCACCCTTTTTTATAGCCCATGGTCTCAGCTATAACATACCCCAACTTGGGAGAAAACAGAGCACACATAAGATAGATAGTGCTCCTAGATGAATGCCATGTAGATTCATGATGTGAACGAAATTCACCTTCCATAGACATAACACGCAAATGACGAAAATTCTGACATGTGGCCTTTAATTGAATTTTGTACTATGATGACCTCATTAAAATGCAACTTAGTGAAAAGTGATCTTGTAGAGAATTGCCTTATCTACAAGATATCGACATTTCAAAGAAAATCGATGAATATTGAGAGAAATACACTACATTTTCCATAAATATAATGACGTCATAATATGCATTTTTGTATTTTGACTTCCAAGGCCATTATGATGACGTCAAGATGTACTTAATGGCCAAATGAGATATGAAATCATACCTCCGACTCATACTCTATCTAAATAAGAAAAAAAATTGGTAGTCCTTATTCATCCCAATGGACTTTTTATAGGCATGTTTTTGCCCATATATGCTATGGATTGCAAAAATCGTGCGTACGGACGGTTATTTTGAACGGACGCTCATTCCGTTATTAATAGTGATCAAGAGATAAAAAGGGTATCAAATTGTTCGGAAAAATATGAGGAATATTCTGTCAAAAGTTTTTGCTGGGGGATTATTTTTCGTTCGGCCGTGACGAACGAAAACGTGCAAAAATGCGTGTTTTGCGTGATTTTTTATGAAATGCTTAAAATGGTCTGAAACGTATGCAAAAAAAATTTAAGACGATTTTAAGCAATTTTAAATTTTACGCGCGCATTAACGCGCGCGCCTACGCGTACGCACATTTTTGCGCGCATTTATTGACCTCAAATTGACCCGACGGATATTGATCTTAATCTTGATAAATATGAATGTAAAATTACTTTCCGTTATGAAGATATGATCATAAGTTGATTTTTACAAAATGGCGCCTGGATGACGTCACGATGACTTTGAGTCTTTGAAAAGTCACGCAGTTCTAAGTTAGACTAAGATCTATCATCATTGAAATTTTCATGACAATGGCTTCATTCAGTCTTGAGATATCCTGCGAACAAAATCGAGGAAGAATAATAGGAAGAAGAATAATAATAAAAATCTTGACGAAATCAAAAGGTGATACGTTGACTTCGTTACGTATCACCTAATGATTCCTTCAAAATTTGCAATTTCAACTTTCGATCGAAAATTTTAACATGATCCCAACATCTGATTAAAAAACAAAGTCACCCTTTTTTATAGCCCATGGTCTCAGCTATAACATACCCCAACTTGGGAGAAAACAGAGCACACATAAGATAGATAGTGCTCCTAGATGAATGCCATGTAGATTCATGATGTGAACGAAATTCACCTTCCATAGACATAACACGCAAATGACGAAAATTCTGACATGTGGCCTTTAATTGAATTTTGTACTATGATGACCTCATTAAAATGCAACTTAGTGAAAAGTGATCTTGTAGAGAATTGCCTTATCTACAAGATATCGACATTTCAAAGAAAATCGATGAATATTGAGAGAAATACACTACATTTTCCATAAATATAATGACGTCATAATATGCATTTTTGTATTTTGACTTCCAAGGCCATTATGATGACGTCAAGATGTACTTAATGGCCAAATGAGATATGAAATCATACCTCCGACTCATACTCTATCTAAATAAGAAAAAAAATTGGTAGTCCTTATTCATCCCAATGGACTTTTTATAGGCATGTTTTTGCCCATATATGCTATGGATTGCAAAAATCGTGCGTACGGACGGTTATTTTGAACGGACGCTCATTCCGTTATTAATAGTGATCAAGAGATAAAAAGGGTATCAAATTGTTCGGAAAAATATGAGGAATATTCTGTCAAAAGTTTTTGCTGGGGGATTATTTTTCGTTCGGCCGTGACGAACGAAAACGTGCAAAAATGCGTGTTTTGCGTGATTTTTTATGAAATGCTTAAAATGGTCTGAAACGTATGCAAAAAAAATTTAAGACGATTTTAAGCAATTTTAAATTTTACGCGCGCATTAACGCGCGCGCGCCTACGCGTACGCACATTTTTGCGCGCATTTATTGACCTCAAATTGACCCGACGGATATTGATCTTAATCTTGATAAATATGAATGTAAAATTACTTTCCGTTATGAAGATATGATCATAAGTTGATTTTTACAAAATGGCGCCTGGATGACGTCACGATGACTTTGAGTCTTTGAAAAGTCACGCAGTTCTAAGTTAGACTAAGATCTATCATCATTGAAATTTTCATGACAATGGCTTCATTCAGTCTTGAGATATCCTGCGAACAAAATCGAGGAAGAATAATAGGAAGAAGAATAATAATAAAAATCTTGACGAAATCAAAAGGTGATACGTTGACTTCGTTACGTATCACCTAATGATTCCTTCAAAATTTGCAATTTCAACTTTCGATCGAAAATTTTAACATGATCCCAACATCTGATTAAAAAACAAAGTCACCCTTTTTTATAGCCCATGGTCTCAGCTATAACATACCCCAACTTGGGAGAAAACAGAGCACACATAAGATAGATAGTGCTCCTAGATGAATGCCATGTAGATTCATGATGTGAACGAAATTCACCTTCCATAGACATAACACGCAAATGACGAAAATTCTGACATGTGGCCTTTAATTGAATTTTGTACTATGATGACCTCATTAAAATGCAACTTAGTGAAAAGTGATCTTGTAGAGAATTGCCTTATCTACAAGATATCGACATTTCAAAGAAAATCGATGAATATTGAGAGAAATACACTACATTTTCCATAAATATAATGACGTCATAATATGCATTTTTGTATTTTGACTTCCAAGGCCATTATGATGACGTCAAGATGTACTTAATGGCCAAATGAGATATGAAATCATACCTCCGACTCATACTCTATCTAAATAAGAAAAAAAATTGGTAGTCCTTATTCATCCCAATGGACTTTTTATAGGCATGTTTTTGCCCATATATGCTATGGATTGCAAAAATCGTGCGTACGGACGGTTATTTTGAACGGACGCTCATTCCGTTATTAATAGTGATCAAGAGATAAAAAGGGTATCAAATTGTTCGGAAAAATATGAGGAATATTCTGTCAAAAGTTTTTGCTGGGGGATTATTTTTCGTTCGGCCGTGACGAACGAAAACGTGCAAAAATGCGTGTTTTGCGTGATTTTTTATGAAATGCTTAAAATGGTCTGAAACGTATGCAAAAAAAATTTAAGACGATTTTAAGCAATTTTAAATTTTACGCGCGCATTAACGCGCGCGCCTACGCGTACGCACATTTTTGCGCGCATTTATTGACCTCAAATTGACCCGACGGATATTGATCTTAATCTTGATAAATATGAATGTAAAATTACTTTCCGTTATGAAGATATGATCATAAGTTGATTTTTACAAAATGGCGCCTGGATGACGTCACGATGACTTTGAGTCTTTGAAAAGTCACGCAGTTCTAAGTTAGACTAAGATCTATCATCATTGAAATTTTCATGACAATGGCTTCATTCAGTCTTGAGATATCCTGCGAACAAAATCGAGGAAGAATAATAGGAAGAAGAATAATAATAAAAATCTTGACGAAATCAAAAGGTGATACGTTGACTTCGTTACGTATCACCTAATGATTCCTTCAAAATTTGCAATTTCAACTTTCGATCGAAAATTTTAACATGATCCCAACATCTGATTAAAAAACAAAGTCACCCTTTTTTATAGCCCATGGTCTCAGCTATAACATACCCCAACTTGGGAGAAAACAGAGCACACATAAGATAGATAGTGCTCCTAGATGAATGCCATGTAGATTCATGATGTGAACGAAATTCACCTTCCATAGACATAACACGCAAATGACGAAAATTCTGACATGTGGCCTTTAATTGAATTTTGTACTATGATGACCTCATTAAAATGCAACTTAGTGAAAAGTGATCTTGTAGAGAATTGCCTTATCTACAAGATATCGACATTTCAAAGAAAATCGATGAATATTGAGAGAAATACACTACATTTTCCATAAATATAATGACGTCATAATATGCATTTTTGTATTTTGACTTCCAAGGCCATTATGATGACGTCAAGATGTACTTAATGGCCAAATGAGATATGAAATCATACCTCCGACTCATACTCTATCTAAATAAGAAAAAAAATTGGTAGTCCTTATTCATCCCAATGGACTTTTTATAGGCATGTTTTTGCCCATATATGCTATGGATTGCAAAAATCGTGCGTACGGACGGTTATTTTGAACGGACGCTCATTCCGTTATTAATAGTGATCAAGAGATAAAAAGGGTATCAAATTGTTCGGAAAAATATGAGGAATATTCTGTCAAAAGTTTTTGCTGGGGGATTATTTTTCGTTCGGCCGTGACGAACGAAAACGTGCAAAAATGCGTGTTTTGCGTGATTTTTTATGAAATGCTTAAAATGGTCTGAAACGTATGCAAAAAAAATTTAAGACGATTTTAAGCAATTTTAAATTTTACGCGCGCATTAACGCGCGCGCCTACGCGTACGCACATTTTTGCGCGCATTTATTGACCTCAAATTGACCCGACGGATATTGATCTTAATCTTGATAAATATGAATGTAAAATTACTTTCCGTTATGAAGATATGATCATAAGTTGATTTTTACAAAATGGCGCCTGGATGACGTCACGATGACTTTGAGTCTTTGAAAAGTCACGCAGTTCTAAGTTAGACTAAGATCTATCATCATTGAAATTTTCATGACAATGGCTTCATTCAGTCTTGAGATATCCTGCGAACAAAATCGAGGAAGAATAATAGGAAGAAGAATAATAATAAAAATCTTGACGAAATCAAAAGGTGATACGTTGACTTCGTTACGTATCACCTAACTAGACTTTAATTCGTCACTTAGACGAATTAGGTGATACGTATGATAATGGTCTACATAACGAATAATGCATTACACGGTATATTATTTTGTAAAATGCTTCTCCCGTTCATATGCTTCTCCCATTATGATCTATTCATATGTCAAGATTAAATTGTGTCTCCTTGATCATCATGGATCTAGGGAAGATAGATTGAAACAATATTTGACCTTTGACCCTGTGCAGTAACCAGTTACACATTTGACTCTAATTTACATCATGAAGAACACCTTTTGACGATTTTTATCTTATTCAAAGAAATGAAAATGTAATTGATAAATGATTATCATCATTATGATAATGATGATCATGATGATAATGAGCATGATCATGAGCGTGATCCTGATATCTAATTTAAAAAATGAGGGTTGATTTAGATAGCATATAGTCTCAACTACAACATACTCAAAAGTCAACAAAATCCAAGCAGAAATAACGGCGATATTGCTTGCAAAAGACAGGAATGTAGAATCCAGATTTTAGAAAAAGTCATCTCCCATAGGGATTACACGCAAAAAGTAATGGATTAAGTGAAAATAGGGTAATAATAAAGTAAACAGGGTTATTTATGACATTATTTACGAATCTACGTGTTTAAATAATCAAAGGAGATGGTACAGTGAAGGTCAAAAGGAAAAAAAAGTGAAAAAAAAAAGTGTTGGAGACACCCGGACTCGAACCAGGGATCTCGAGGTTGGAAGTCAAGTGCGTTACCGATATACCAAAACATCTCCCATAGCGATTACACGTAAACGGGAAATGGAATTCAGAAATCCTACTTTGCAAGTGAAAAATGAGCATGATCCCGGCGTCTAATTGAAAAATAAAGTACACACTTTTGATAGCTCATTGTCTCAGCTACAACATATCCAAAGCTCAGCGAAAACAAAGCTAAAACAACGGAGATTTTGCTCGCGAAAGACAAGAGTGTAGAATTCAGTTTTGAGAAAAAGTCATGTCCCGTAGAGAATACACGCAAAATGCGAAAAATTGACATGCCTCCTTTAATCGCAAAAATACACCATGATACTTTTGTCAAAAATAAAAATTGTGAATACTACATTTGTAGAAAATTATCTCAGCTAGAACATATCAAAATTTGAAAGAAAATTTATCCATATTCACAGAGATACAATCAATTTTCCAAAAATATGCTGACGTCATAATATGCAAATTGAAATTTTGAGTTTGGAGGCCATTATAATGACGTCATGAGTTAATTGAGGATAAAATGAGACATGAAATCATATCTCCGACTCAAAATCTATCTAAATATGAAAAAATATTAGGAGTTTCTATCTATTTTAAAGAGTTACAATGAATTTTATATAGGCATGTTTTTGCCCATGTATTGTGGATAAAGATAACGCAAATCCGCGCGTGCTGTCAACTTTGACGGACGCTCATTGTGTTAATAAAAGGTGAATAAATTATCAAAATGCTTGGAAAAATGTACCAAATATGATGACAGAAAAAAATCGGCGATTCTATGTTGCAAAATGCCAGTACGCGCGAAAACGCGCGCGCATGCGCGTGAGCGTAATTTTTTTATCAAATGCTCCAAATGGCCTGAAACGTATGCAAAAAAAATTTGGGATGATTTAGAGCATTTTAATTTTTTGCGCGCGCGTAAACGCGCGGACGAGCGCGCACGCGCGCATTTACGCACGTTTATTGACATTAAATTGACCGGACGGATATTGATCTTAATTATGATAATTATGAATGAGAAATGCTTTTCCGTTATGAAGATATGATCATTAGTTGATTTTCACAAAATGGCGCCTGGATGACGTCACGATAATTTTGAGTCTTTGAAAAGTCACGCAGTTCTAAGTTAGACTAAGATCTATCATCATTGAAAGATTCATAAAAATGGCTTTATTCAGTCTTGAGATATCCTGCGAACAAATTTGAGGAAGAATAATAAATAAAAAAAAAAAAAAATAAAAATCTTGACGAAATCAATAGGTGATACGTAGACTTCGTTACGTATCACCTAACTAGACTTTAATTCGTCACTTAGACGAATTAGGTGATACGTATGATAATGGTTTACATAACGAATAATGCATTACACGATATATTATTTTGTAAAATGCTTCTCCCATTTATATGCTTCTCCCATTATGATCTATTCATATGTCAAGATTAAATTGTGTCTCCTTGATCATCATGGATCTAGGGAAGATAGATTGAAACAATATATGACCTTTGACCCTGTGCAGTAACCAGTTACACATTTGACTCTAATTTACATCATGAAGAACACCTTTTGACGATTTTATCTTATTCAAAGAAATGAAAATGTAATTGATAAATGATTATCATCATTATGATAATGATGATCATGATGATAATGATCATGATCATGAGCGCGATCATGACATCTTATTGAAAAAATGAGGGTTGATTTAGATAGCATATAGTCTCAGCTACAACTTACTCAAAAGTCAACAAAATCCAAGCAGAAATAACGGCGATATTGCTCGCAAAAGACAGGAATGTAGACTCCAGATTTGAGAAAAAGTCATCTCCCATAGAGATTACACGCAAAAAGTAATGGATTAAGTGAAAATAGGGTAATAATAAAGTAAAAAGGGTTGTTTGTGACATTATTTGCGATTCTACGTGTTTTAATAATCAAAGGAGATGGTACAGTGAAGGTCAAAAGGAAAAAAAAGTGAAGAAAAAAATTGTTGGAGACACCCGGACTCGAACCAGGGATCTCGAGATTGGAAGTCAAGTGCGTTACCGATATACCAAAACATTTCCCATAGCGATTACACGTAAACGGGAAATGGAATTCTGAAATCCTACTTTGCAAGTGAAATATGAGCATGATCCCGGCATCTAATCGAAAAATAAAGGGCGCAATTGTGATAGCTCATTGTCTCAGCTACAACATATCCGAAGTTCAGCGAAAACGAAGCTAAAACAACAGAGATTTTGCTCGCGAAAGACAGGAGTGTAGAATCCAGTTTTGAGAAAAAGTCATGTCCCATAGAGAATACACGTAAAATGTGAAAAATTGACATGCCTTCTTTAATTGCAAAAATACGCCATGATGCCTTTGTCAAAATGGAAAATTGTGGATTATTTATTTGTAGAAAATTGTCTCAGGTAGAACATATCAAAATTTAAAAGAAAATCAATCAATATTTACAGAGATACAATCAATTTTCCAAAATTATGCTGACGTCATAATATGCAAATTGAAATTTTGAGTTTGGAGGCCATTATGATGACGTTATGAGTTAATTGAGGGTCAAATGAGACATGAAATCATATCTCCAACTTATAACCTATCTAAATATGAAAAAATATTGGGAGTTTCTATCTCTTCTGAAGAGTTACAAAGAATTTTGTATAGACATGTTTTTGCTCATGTATTGTGGATAAAGATAACGCAGGTCCGCGCGCGCTGTCAACTTTGACGGACGCTCATTGCGTTATTAAAAGGTGAACAAGTTATCAAAATGCTTGGAAAGATGTACCAAATATGATGATAGAGAACATTCGGCGATTCTATGTTGCAAAATGCTAGTACGCGCAAAAAACGCGCGCGCATGCGCGTTTGCGTGATTTTTTGTCAAATGCTCCATATGGCCTGAAACGTATGCAAAAAAAATTTGGGATGATTTGGAGCATTTTAATTTTTTTCGCGCGCGTAAACGCGCGTACGAACGCGCACGCGCGCATTTGCGCACGTTTATTGATCTGAAATTGACCGGATGGATATTGATCTTCTTCCTGATAAATATGAATGAAAAATTCCTTTCCGTTATGAAGATATGATCATAAGTTTATTTTCACAAAATGGCGCCTGGATGACGTCACGATAATTTTGAGTCTCTGAAAAGTCACGCAGTTCTAAGTTAGACTAACATCTATCATCATGGCAAGTTTCATGATAATGGCTTTAGCCATTCTTGAGATATCCTGCGAACAAAATTGAGGAAGAATAATAATAAATAAATAAATAAATAAATAAACTAGACTTTAATTCGTCACTTAGACGAATTAGGTGATACGTATGATAATGGTCTACATAACGAATAATGCATTACACGATATATTATTTTGTAAAATGCTTCTCCCATTCATATGCTTCTCCCATTATGATCTATTCATATGTCAAGATTAAATCGTGTCTCCTTGATCATCATGGATCTAGGGAAGATAGATTGAAACAATATATGACCTTTGACCCTGTGCAGTAACCAGTTACACATTTGACTCTAATTTACATCATGAAGAACACCTTTTGACGATTTTTATCTTATTCAAAGAAATGAAAATGTAACTGATAAATGATTATCATCATTATGATTATGATGATCATGAAGATCATGATAATGATCATGAGCGCGATCATGACATCTTATTGAAAAAATGAGGGTTGATTTAGATAGCATATAGTCTCAGCTACAACATACTCAAAAATCAACAAAATCTAAGCCGAAATAACGGCGATATTGCTCGCAAAAGACAGGAATGTAGACTCCAGATTTTAGAAAAAGTCATCTCTCCTAGGGATTACACGCAAAAAGTAATGGATTAAGTGGAAATAGGGTAATAATAAAGTAAAAAGGGTTATTTATGACATTATTTGCGAATCTACGTGTTTAAATAATCAAAGGAGATGGTACAGTGAAGGTCAAAAGGAAAAAAAAAAGTGGAAAAAAAAGTGTTGGAGACACCCGGACTCGAACCAGGGATCTCGAGGTTGGAAGTCAAGTGCGTTACCGATATACCAAAACATCTCCCATAGCGATTACACGTAAACGGGAAATGGAATTCAGAAATCCTACTTTGCAAGTGAAATATGAACATGATCCCGGCATCTAATCGAAAAATAAAAGGCACACTTTTGATAGCTCATTGTCTCAGCTACAACATATCTAAAGCTCAGCGAAAACAAAGATAAAACAACGGAGATTTTGCTCGCGAAAGACAGGAGTGTAGAATCCAGTTTTGAGAAAAAGTCATGTCCCATAGAGAATACACGCAAAATGCGAAAAATTGGCATGCCTCCTTTAATCGCAAAAATGCACCATGATACTTTTGTCAAAAATAAAAATTGTGGATACTATATTTGTAGAAAATTGTCTCAGCTAGAACATATCAAAATTAAAAAGAAAATTGATCCATATTTACAGAGATACAATCAATTTTCCAAAAATATGCTGACGTCATAATATGCAAATTGAAATTTTGAGTTTGGAGGCCATTATGATGACGTCATGAGTTAATTGAGGATAAAATAAGACATGAAATCATATTTCCAACTCATAATCTATCTAAATATGAAAAAATATTAGGAGTTTCTATCTATTCTAAAGAGTTACAATGAGTTTTATATAGGCATGTTTTTGCCCATGTATTGTGGATAAAGATAACGCAAATCCGCGCGTGCTGTCAACTTTGACGGACGCTCATTGCGTTATTTAAAGGTGAACAAGTTTTCAAAATGCTTGGAAAAATGTACCGAATATGATGACCGAAAAAAATCGGCGATTCTACGTTGCAAAATGCCAGTACGCGCGAAAACGCGCGCGCATGCGCGTGTGCGTAATTTTTTTATCAAATGCTCCATATGGCCTGAAACGTATGCAAAAAAAATTTAGGATGATTTAAAGCATTTTAAATTTTTGCGCGCGCGTAAACGCGCGGACGAACGCGCACGCGCGCATTTGCGCACTTTTATTGACCTCAACTTGACCGGACGGATATTTATCTTAATCGTGTTAATTATGAATGAGAAATACTTTTTCGTTATGAAGATATGATCATTAGTTGATTTTCACAAAATGGCGCCTGGATGACGTCACGATAATTTTGACTCTCTAAAAAGTCACGCAGTTCTAAGTTAGACTAAGATCTATCATCATGGCAAGTTTCATGATAATGGCTTTATTCAGTCTTGAGATATCCTGCGAACAAATTCGAGGAAGAATAATAATAAATAAACTAGACTTTAATTCGTCACTTAGACGAATTAGGTGATACGTATGATAATGGTCTACATAACGAATAATGCATTACACGATGTATTATTTTGTAAAATGCTTCTCCCATTCATATGCTTCTCCCATTATGATCTATTCATATGTCAAGATTAAATTGTGTCTCCTTGATCATCATGGATCTAGGGAAGATAGATTGAAACAATATATGACCTTTGACCCTGTGCAGTAACCAGTTACACATTTGACTCTAATTTACATCATGAAGAACACCTTTTGACGATTTTTATCTTATTCAAAGAAATGAAAATGTAATTGATAAATGATTATCATCATTATGATAATGATGATCATGATGATCATGATCATGATCATGAGCGCGATCATGACATCTTATTGAAAAAATGAGGGTTGATTTAGATAGCATATAGTCTCAGCTACAACATACTAAAAAAATCAACAAAATCCAAGCCGAAATAACGGCGATATTGCTCGCAAAAGACAGGAATGTAGACTCCAGATTTTAGAAAAAGTCATCTCCCATAGGGATTACACGCAAAAAGTAATGGATTAAGTGAAAATAGGGTAATAATAAAGTCAAAAGGGTTATTTATGACATTATTTGCGAATCTACGTGTTTAAATAATCAAAGGAGATGGTACAGTGAAGGTCAAAAGGAAAAAAAAGTGGAAAAAAAAGTGTTGGAGACACCCGGACTCAAACCAGGGATCTCGAGGTTGGAAGTCAAGTGCGTTACCGATATACCAAAACATCTCCCATGGCGATTACACGTAAACGGGAAATGGAATTCAGAAATCCTACTTTGCAAGTGAAATATGAGCATGATCCCGGCATCTAATCGAAAAATAAAGGGCACACTTTTGATAGCTCATTGTCTCAGCTACAACATATCCAAAGCTCAGCGAAAACGAAGCTAAAACAACGGAGATTTTGCTCGCGAAAGACAGGAGTGTAGAATCCAGTTTTGAGAAAAAGTCATGTCCCATAGAGAATACACGCAAAATGCGAAAAATTGACATGCCTCCTTTAATCGCAAAAATACACCCTGATACTTTTGTCAAAAATAAAAATTGTGAATATTACATTTGTAGAAAATTGTCTCAGCCAGAACATATCAAAATTAAAAAGAAAATTGATCCATATTTACAGAGATACAATCAATTTTCCAAAAATATGCTGACGTCATAATATGCAAATTGAATTTTTGAGTTTGGAGGCCATTATGATGACGTCATGAGTTAATTCAGGATAAAATGAGACATGAAATCATATCTCCGACTCATAATCTATCCAAATATGAAAAAATATTAGGAGTTTCTATCTATTCTAAAGAGTTACAATGAATTTTATGTAGGCATGTTTTTGCCCATGTATTGTGGATAAAGATAACGTAAATCCGCGCGTGCTGTCAACTTTGACGGACGCTCGTTGCGTAAATAAAAGGTGAACAAATTATCAATTATGAGCATGATCCCGGCATCTAATCGAAAAATAAAAGGCACACTTTTGATAGCTCATTGTCTCAGCTACAACATATTCAAAGCTCAGCGAAAACAAAGCTAAAACAACGGAGATTTTGCTCGCGAAAGACAGGAGTGTAGAATCCAGTTTTGAGAAAAAGTCATGTCCCATAGAGAATACACGCAAAATGCGAAAAATCGACATGCCTCCTTTAATCGCAAAAATACACCATGATACTTTTGTCAAAAATAAAAATTGTGAATACTACATTTGTACAAAATTGTCTCAGCTAGAACATATCAAAATTAAAAAGAAAATTGATCCATATTTACAGAGATACAATCAATTTTCCAAAAATATGCTGACGTCATAATATGCAAATTGAAATTTTGAGTTTGGAGGCCATTATGATGACGTCATGAGTTAATTGAGGATAAAATGAGACGTGAAATCATATTTCCGACTCATCATCTATCCAAATATGAAAAAATATTAGGAGTTTCTATCTATTCTAAAGAGTTACAATGAATTTTATATAGGCATGTTTTTGCCCATGTATTGTAGATAAAGATAACGCAAATCCGCGCGTGCTGTCAACTTTGACGGACGCTCATTGCGTTAATAAAAGGTGAACAAATTATCAAAATGCTTGGAAAAATGTGCCAAATATGATGTCAGAAAAAAATCGGCGATTCTATGTTGCAAAATGCCAGTACGCGCGAAAACGCGCGCGCATGCGCGTGTACGTAATTGTTTTATCAAATGCTTCATATGGCCTGAAACGTATGCAAAAAAAATTTGGGATGATTTAGAGCATTTTAATTTTTTGCGCGCGCGTAAACGCGCGGACGAGCGCGCACGCGCGCTTTTACGGACGTTTATTGACTTGAAATTGACTGGACGGATATTGATCTTAATCATGATAAATATGAATGAAAAATTCCTATTCGTTATGAAGATATGATCATTAGTTGATTTTCACAAAATGGCGCCTGGATGACGTCACGATAATTTTGAGTCTTTGAAAAGTCATGCAGTTCTAAGTTAGACTAAGATCTATCATCATTGAAAGATTCATAACAATGGCTTCATTCAGTCTTGAGATATCCTGCGAACAAATTCGAGGAAGAATAATAATAAATAATAATAATAATAATAATAAATAAATAACAATCTTGACGAAATCAATAGGTGATACGTAGACTTCGTTACGTATCACCTAATAAATAAATAAATAAATAATAAAAATCTTGACGAAATCAAAAGGTGATACGTCTACGTACGTATCACCTAATAATAAAAATCTTGACGAAATCAAAAGGTGATACGTCTACGTACGTATCACCTAACTAGACTTTAATTCGTCACTTAGACGAATTAGGTGATACGTATGATAATGGTTTACATAACAAATAATGCATTACACGATATATTATGTTATGAAATGCTTCTCCCATTTATATACTTCTCCCTTTATGATCTATCCATATATCAAGATTAAATTGTGTCTCCTTGATCATCATGGATCTAGGGAAGATAGATTGAAACAATATATGACCTTTGACCCTGTGCAGTAACCAGTTACACATTTGACTCTAATTTACATCATGAAGAACACCTTTTGACGATTTTATCTTATTCAAAGAAATGAAAATGTAATTGATAAATGATAATGAAGATGATCATGATCATGAGCGTGATCCTGATATCTTATTGAAAAAATGAGGGGTGATTTAGATAGCATATAGTCTCAGCTACAACATCCTTAAATATCAACAAAATCCAAGCAGGAATAACGGCGATATTGCTCGCAAAAGACAGAAATGTAGAATCCAGATTTGAGGAAAAGTCATCTCCCATAGGGATTAGACACAAAAAGTAATCGTTTAAGTGAAAATAGGGTAATAATAAAGCAAATAGTTTATTCGCAGATGTACGTGTTTTAATAATCAAAGGAGATGGTACAGTGAAAGGTCAAAAAGAAAAAAAAAAGTAAAGGAAAAAAAGTGGTTGGAGACGCCCAGACTCGAACCAGGGACCTCGAGGATAGAATTCAAGTGCGTTAACGATATACCAAAACAATTCTCGCTACCCTAAATAGGTACGAAAATCTCGAAATTCGCGAGACGAGGTAATTTTCACTCTCTCGGGTCGTCACTACAACTTCCGGTATAGAGTCCCATCCCAAGTCACGGCCTTCATCCACCCCCATTTTTCAGGGTTCTTACGCTTGGAATCATGAGCCCAGCACTGTGCAGCCTCACAAAAGAAAACCATCGTCACTGATGTCAAAAGACGCAAAAAACAACGAACGAAATGTTCAAATAAACGTTGAAATATTTGCGAAAAAAAAAACAAGACCGAGCAGACGACATATTCGGTGCATACACGTTGTGTGGCGACGGCGTTTTACGTTTGCGCTATCGCGCCTAGTAATATAGTGCCTGCACAGGAAGCTGTAATGTCGAAAAGCTATCCCATAATGCAATGCGCGTTTTCAGGATTTTCCCCGGATCTCGGCAGAATCGCTATTTGGGGTAGCGAGAATTCACATAGCGATTACACGTAAACGGAAAATGGGATTCTCAAATCCCACTTTGCAAGTGCAATATGAGCATGATCCCGGCATCTGATCAAAAAATAAAAGACACATTTGAGATAGCTTATTGTCTCCGCTACAACATACTCGAAGCTCAGCGTAAACAAAGATAAAACAACAGAGATATTGCTCGCGAAAGAGGGAAATGTGGAATCCAGTTTTGAGAAAAAGTCATGTCCCATAGACAATACACGCAAAATGTGAAAAACTGACATGCCTCCTTTAATCGCAAAAATACGCCATGATACCTTTGTCAAACTGGAAAGGTGTGGTCACTGCATTTGTAGAAAATTATCTCAGCTAGAAAATATCGAAATTAAAGAGAAAAACAATCTATATTTACAGAAATACAATCAATTTCCCAAAAATATGCAAACGTCATAATATGCAAATTTAAATTTTGAGTTTGGAGGCCATTATGATGACATTATGACTTAATTGAGGGTCAAATGAGACATGAAATCATATCTCCATTTTATAATCTATCCAAATATGAAAAAATATTAGGAGTTTCTATCTATTCTAAAGAGTTAAAATGAAATTTATATAGGCATGTTTTTGCCCATGTATTGTGGATAAAGATAACGCAAATCCGCGCGTGCTGTCAACTTTGACGGACGCTCATTGCGTTAATAAAATGTGAACAAATTATCAATATGCTTGGAAAAATGTGCCACATATGATGACAGAGAAAATTCGGCGATTCTACGTTGCAAAATGCCAGTACGCGCGGAAACGCGCACGCATGCGCGTGTGCGCGATTTTTTTGCGAAATGCTTTAAATGGCCTGAAACGTATGCAAAAAAAATTTGGGATGATTCGGAGCATTTTAAATTTTTGCGCGCGCGTAAACGCGCGGACGAACGCGCACGCGCTCATTTGCGCACTTTTATTGACCTCAACTTGACCGGACGGATATTGATCTTAATCATGATAATTATGAATAGGAAATAACTTTCCGTTACGAAGATATGATCATAAGTTGATTTTCACAAAATGGCGCATGGATGACGTCACGATCAATTTGACTCTCTAAAAAGTCACGCAGTTCTAAGTTAGACTAAGATCTATCATCATGGCAAGTTTCATGATAATGGCATTATTCAGTCTTGAGATATCCTGCGAACAAATTCGAGGAAGAATAATAATAAATAAATAAATAATAAAAATCTTGACGAAATCAAAAGGTGATACGTCTACGTACGTATCACCTAACTAGACTTTAATTCGTCACTTAGACGAATTAGGTGATACGTATGATAATGGTCTACATAACGAATAATGCATTACACGATATATTATTTTGTAAACTGCTTCTCCCATTCATATGCTTCTCCCATTATGATCTATTCATATGTCAAGATTAAATTGTGTCTCCTTGATCATCATGGATCTAGGGAAGATAGATTGAAACAATATATGACCTTCGACCCTGTGCAGTAACCAGTTACACATTTGACTCTAATTTACATCATGAAGAACACCTTTTGACGATTTTTATCTTATTCAAAGAAATGAAAATGTAATTGATAAATGATTATCATCATTATGATAATGATGATCATGATGATCATGATCATGATCATGAGCGCGATCATGACAGCTTATTGAAAAAATGAGGGTTGATTTAGATAGCATATAGTCTCAGCTACAACATACTAAAAAATCAACAAAATCCAAGCCGAAATAACGGCGATATTGCTCGCAAAAGACAGGAATGTAGACTCCAGATTTTAGAAAAAGTCATCTCCCATAGGGATTACACGCAAAAAGTAATGGATTAAGTGAAAATAGGGTAATAATAAAGTAAAAAGGGTTATTTATGACATTATTTGCGAATCTACGTGTTTAAATAATCAAAGGAGATGGTACAGTGAAGGTCAAAAGGAAAAAAAAGTGAGGAAAAAAAAGTGTTGGAGACACCCGGACTCGAACCAGGGATCTCGAGGTTGGAAGTCAAGTGCGTTACCGATATACCAAAACATCTCCCATAGCGATTACACGTAAACGGGAAATGGAATTCAGAAATCCTACTTTGCAAGTGAAATATGAGCTTGATCCTGGCATCTAATCGAAAAATAAAAGGCACACTTTTGATAGCTCATTGTCTCAGCTACAACATATCCAAAGCTCAGCGAAAACAAAGCTAAAACAACGGAGATTTTGCTCGCGAAAGACAGGAGTGTAGGATCCAGTTTTGAGAAAAAGTCATGTCCCATAGAGAATACACGCAAAATGCGAAAAATTGACATGCCTCCTTCAATCGCAAAAATACACCCTGATACTTTTGTCAAAAATAAAAATTGTGAATATTACATTTGTAGAAAATTGTCTCAGCTAGAACATATCAAAATTAAAAAGAAAATTGATCCACATTTACAGAGATACAATCAATTTTCCAAAAATATGCTGACGTCATAATATGCAAATTGAATTTTTGAGTTTGGAGGCCATTATGATGACGTCATGAGTTAATTGAGGATAAAATGAGACATGAAATCATATCTCCGACTCATAATCTATCCAAATATGAAAAAATATTAGGAGTTTCTATCTATTCTAAAGAGTTACAATGAATTTTATGTAGGCATGTTTTTGCCCATGTATTGTGGATAAAGATAACGTAAATCCGCGCGTGCTGTCAACTTTGACGGACGCTCGTTGCGTAAATAAAAGGTGAACAAATTATCAAAATGCTTGGAAAAATGTACCGAATATGATGACAGAAAAAAATCGGCGATTCTATGTTGCAAAATGCCAGTACGCGCGAAAACGCGCGCGCATGCGCGTGTGCGTAATTTTTTTATCAAATGCTCCATATGGCCTGAAACGTATGCAAAAAAAATTTGGGATGATTTAGAGCATTTTAAATTTTTGCGCGCGCGTAAACGCGCGGACGAACGCGCACGCGCGCATTTGCGCACTTTTAGTGACCTCAACTTGACCGGACGGATATTTATCTTAATCGTGATAATTATGAATGAGAAATACTTTTCCGTCATGAAGATATGATCATTAGTTGATTTTCACAAAATGGCGCCTGGATGACGTCACGATAATTTTGACTCTCTAAAAAGTCATGCAGTTCTAAGTTAGACTAAGATCTATCATCATAGCAAGTTTCATGATAATGGTTTTATTCAGTCTTGAGATATCCTGCGAACAAATTCGAGGAAGAATAATAATAAATAAATAAATAAATAAATAAATAATAAAAATCTTGACGAAATCAAAAGGTGATACGTCTACGTACGTATCACCTAATAACAATCTTGACGAAATCAAAAGGTGATACGTTGACTTCGTTACGTATCACCTAATAATAATAATAATAATAATAAAGAAAAATCTTGACGAAATCAAAAGGTGATACGTTGACTTCGTTACGTATCACCTAAATAGATAATTTATGCAATTTAAAAACATTTAACAATTTGAGGTCATGAAACAGTGTATTAGTATAAGAACGATGTGGCTTGAAAGTTATAGCACGTACAGCCATCTTTTGAGTATAAAATATACAATTCAAGTGTGATTTATAAGTACAACCCAAAACCTCGATGCCATATGTAATATGTGGCTGTATCAGAACTTTATACAAAATCATTATGTTTAGGGGCAAAGTGCCGTAATTTAAGGAGGATACCGACCTTTCTCCGTATACAGTCATTAACAGATTTTGTAAGTGAATTCCAAGTTAAATGTATGTTAATGGTAATACCAACAAATGTCGCTTCCTCCACTTCTTTTAATTATGCCTCAGATATTTTTAATCTCCCTCTAAGCACGGTCTTTCTAATACAACTACTAATGAACATGAAATTGTTTTTAGACGCATTGATAATAAGCTTATTTGCAGTGCACCATTTCTGTATTGATTTTAAATTTTCGATTACTTCACACTCATCTATTTGATATACACCTTTGGGAAAATTATGACAAATATTAGAATCATTTGCAAATAGTCTGATATTGAAATAATTTGTCACAGTTGGCAGGTCATTTATAGAAATAAAAAAACAGAGTTGGTCCTAAGACAGAACCTTGTGGTACACCACATTTGATATATCTACTTTATGATGATGACTCCATATATTTCACAAACTGCATTCTGTCACTAAGATAGCTTTCGAGCCATTTTAGTGCATGTCCTCGGATGCTATAATAGGATAGCTTTTTAAATAATATGTTATGGTTTATTGTGTCAAAGGTCTCTTGAAAGTCAAGAAACACACCAAGCGTAACACATCATTTGTCTATACTTTTCAAAACCGTATTCATAAGATTATTTACTGATAATTTAGTACTATTCTTTTTTCTAAAAATGTACTGATGGTGATATAAAATGCTATGCGTTTCTAGGAAACTGGTCAATCGAACATTAACATTTGTTTTAATACTTTACCCAAAATTGGTAAGACAGAAATGGGTCTACAATTCACTGTTTCATGTTTATTAACTTTCTTAAACAGTGGAGTGACTTTAGCAATTTTCATTGGATCAGGGAAATTTCTTGTTTCCTATGAAAGATCGAAGATATGTGTTAATGGTTCAGCCAAAATAGATGCACCATCCTTAATCAGGCGAACTAGAATGTTCTCGTAACCACAAACTTTCTTCTCATCTAGAGCCAACGTGTAGTCATTAACTTCCTTCATTGTGACCGGTTTCCAAAAAAGGGATTGATCTACACTATTATTCTGATAATCTTCCAAAAATGTGAGTACATAAAGTATTGCTGATGCTAGATTTGGACCGATGTTTACAAAGAAAATCATTAAATACATTGGCAATTTCAGAATCAGTTGTCAGAACCTCAACATTTCCATTAATACGCCTTATCATTTTTTTCTACCTTAGAACCTTCGTTACCATTATTTCTCCAAGATAGTAATTTATTTATGATGTTCCACGTTTTACTAGTGTTATTGTTGTTCTCAGCTAACATACCACTGCAATTATTTATATTGGTATTGCGAAGAACAGTCGTTAATGCGTTTCTGTAGCTCCGATATTTGTGTACATCACTTACATCAAAATTAGATTGTATTACTTTTAAAAACAATTCCAATTTTTTCCGAATATTAAGCCATTCGAAAACCCATATTTTGTATGGAACATGTTTTACATGATGTTCTTCCACACTTGCATAATGACAATGATAACGCTCACAAGTTATTTTGCACCTCTTCCCAGAACATTCTCTTAAAAACTTTAGTTGATTATGATAATATTTATACATAAAAATGCTTGTATCAAAAAGCAAGATTAATTTCATCCCCGAATTTAAACCCTTAAGATTGATCGAAAACTTACTGTAATATATAAATCCCCTCCCCCCATTTCCGTATTCTCTATCACAAATTAGAAGAAAAAACATTTACATACAAATTGTGGAGGCATGATTCCTGATATCATACAAATAATGAAGCTTGTGATTAGGAGTACCGGTTTGTAATATTTACAAAACAGAGTTCTCGAAAGATCACAGAGTAAAGACATCCAACAACAACAAAAATGAAATAATAACAGACTTTTATAGCAGGGGCGGATGTAGAAATTTGCATAAGATTAGCGCAGACAAAATTCATACAATTTTGAGATATGCAAGCATGGTAAAAAAAACAGGAGTAATAAAAAAAAAAAAACTTGTCTAGGTACTAGAGGAATTAGTATAAAAATTAATGAACAAATGCAATAAAACCAATAGCTAAAAGAAGGAGGATTAATGTTTATACTTGTGTCCAAAACGTATGCATCTTACGTTCCCAAAACAGAGGAGGTGGGTAGGTTTTACCCCCTCCTAAATCACTTGTGTTCAGACTGGAAGCTTATTTCTTATCCGTCGTCTCTTGATGAGGATCGCTACGATGAAGAGATGGACGGTCATGAGGGCTTTGATGACGCCTCCGATGATGAACACCTTCGTGAACGACTGGGTGATATCATACAGATAACCTACAAAATGATCATGATAACAGAATAATAATTATCAGTCAGGGAGTTTTAATGCTAAACGACAAAGCGTAGGAAGTGATAGAATGATAAAAAACAAAGAATAACATTAGAGAAGATGATACAAAAAGAAGAAACAAAGACTAACATAAGGAAACACAGAAAGAGGAAGTGATAGAATGATAAAAAACAAAGAATAACATAAGAGAAGGTGATACAAAAGGAAGAAACAAAGAATAACATAAGGAAAGTCAGAGAGAGGAAATTTTTGCATCGAAGTGCCGCGCATGCGCATTACCTACTAAAACACGCCAAAACATTACTGAGCTTTTCAGTCGGTGATGTTTCCACACAAGTGTAAACGGGTGCGCGAAACATCGCGATTTTTCAAAATGAGGTATTTGACAGTATAAATGCGCCTGGGTGACCATGAAATTAACCTTGAGACACTGGTTTCTCCATTATTAGGCGCAGTTATACTGTCAAATACCTCATTTTGAAAAATCGCGATGTTTCTCGCACCCGTTTACACTTGTGCGGAAACATCACCGACTGAAACACTCAGTGATGTTTTGGCCTGTTAAAGTTGGTGATGCGCATGCGCGGCACTCCGATGCAAAAACTTTCCTCTTTCTGTATTTCCTTATGTTATTCATTGCTTTTTAATCATTCTATCACTTTCTCTTTTTGTCTTTCCTTATGTTATTCTTTGATTCGTCCTTCTATCACTTTCTCTTTCTGTGTTTCCTTATGTTATTCTTTGTTTCTTCCTTCTGTATCACCTTCTCTTATGTTATTCTTTGTTTTTTATCATTCTATCACTTTCTCTTTCTATGTTTCCTTATGTTATTCTTTGTTTCTTCCTTCTATCACCTTCTCTTATGTTATTCTTTGTTTCTTCTTTCTATCACTTTCTCTTTCTGTCTTTCCTTATGTTATTCTTTGTTTCTTCCTTCTATCACCTTCTCTTATGTTTTTCTTTGTTTACATCGTTCTATTATTTTCTTCAAGGACGACATCTAGCTCCGCTCCCAAAGTCACGTGACCTAACATCGCGATGTTACAACTGCGAGCGTTCATACTTGCCAAACACGCCAAAACACGCCAAAACACGCCAAAAGATCACACTTCGTTTTGGAATGTTTCGGGCTTGGCATTTTTTGGCGGTAAAGCGTAGTTGCCCTTGGTAACATCGCGGTCAGGCTCCGGTTTGGCATTTTTTGCCGTGTTTGGAACACAGTGTAAATGCCCCTATTTTCTGTCATCAGCATTTCTAGTGAGCTGCTAATACGCCATTCCAGTACACTACTTAATGGTGTTAGTCATGGGACACAGCTGGCGGAGCCGGGGGCGGGGGTCAAGGCCGCTTCTAACACTTTGTCAATTGAGAAAGGTGCCCACTCATACTTAAGATTAATTCCAACTTTATTTTTTCCAATAGGTGCCCGTTTCACAGTCTTTTAAGTGCCTCTCACCACCTCTAATACATGCCCCTTCACCGATGATAATTGCCCCTATACAAATTTGAGAGGCGTCTATTTAACTTTCACAAGTGCCCTTTTCTTTTGTTATAAGTGCCCTTTCCTCTTCTGATTGGTGCCCCTTTTCATATTTTATGATTGACCCTTGTCACCTCTCATAAGTGCCCTCTATTTTTAAACGCCTCTTTTCATTCTGATAAATGCCTCTTTTCTTTTTTCAATAAGAGCCCATTTTCCTTTGAAATAGGTGCACCATTCCAATCTCAGGTGATTACTCCTTTTCAGGTAAAGAAATGCCTCTTACCACCTCTGATAAGTTCCCCTTTACCTAATATAATTGTCTATATTCAAATCTGAGATTCGTTGGTTTTCTTTCAGTTTTAATTGCCTCTTTTCATCTCCGGTGAGTGCCCTTAAGAAAATATGAGAGATGCCCCCTTTAACTTTTAATGGGCTCCCGTTTTCATTTCTTATAAGTGCCCCTTTTATTTGGACACGTGCCCATATCCTTTCTAATTATGTATTGTCCTTGAGTTGATTTTCAAAAACTTCACAAGTGGACTACAATTTACGCACCTGTGAATGCTCCTGCACATGTCGCGCCTAGTCCTCCCATGAAAAAATTTAGAGCAATGGCCATGTCAGCATTTTTATCGTCATAGACTGCATCCTTGAAGAAACTGCACGGAATAGCATCCTCGATGAAAAAGGAGAACCCTTGTACAAAGGCCAAGATAGCTAGCACCTCGTAGGCAGAACTGACGAAGTCTAACAGAAAGGATATCGTGCATATGAGACATACGGTGATGTAGATAACATAGACGTTGGTCCCTTTGCGGACGAGGATGATGAAAACAGTTCGACCGACGATGCCACCTATTCCGCCGATTGTGGAGAGGAAGATTGCTTTGGAAGGAGGGATGCCAAGCTGTTCAGCGTGGGGGACCAGAAAAAGCATCCATGCATAAACCATGTAATATTGCAAGAAAGTAATAGGCAAGGCGAAGATAATTAGACGTTCGTTTAGTAGTCCGCAAGACCCTTTACAGGTCTGAAAGAAGGGTGTGGTCCACGATGAGCGTGCATTTGTTGATGTCTCATGCTTACTTTTGCAACGGCTCTCGGTTTGAATTAAACCTCTTTGCTCCGAAATGCACTCTCCACTATCATCCTCCTCAGGTTTATGAATCCTTACTTCCATTTTCTCTAAGAATTTCTTTTCAGATTGGCAATTTCGTTTCTCCTTCACCTCATCATGAATTTCGCCTTCATTTGTAGCGGCGTTTCTTAATGACTTGCGTATCGTTGTACCGCACACGACAAGGTTCAGAGCGATACCGCCAAGGATAATAAACGCCCCTGCATAGCCATATGCTTCAAAAGACCTTTCCGTTACAATAGGGAGCAGCATGGATCCGGCGGTGTAGCCATATAACGTGATTGTGTTCACCAAAACGAAATTTTCCCGAAAGAAATCATTCAATGCAAGGATTGTGGGCATGTAGGCCATTGACAAGCCAGCACCTGCGGAAAAACAGTGATGATGATAATGATTTAACCATATTACTATTAGTTTCAGTAATGTTTGTCTTCATACTTGTTCATATTTCAGTTTAACTTTTTTTTAATTATTCCAAAAAGTGAATGGTAGAAGAGAAGGGTGAAATATTGATGAAATATTGATGAACCTATGGTGAAATCAGTCATAGGCCCCGTAGGATAGTTAATTTTGTTACAGTCTTTAAATGGTTGGAACGAGCAATTTATGTCAATCACAGAAATATCATTCGTATTCCACCTCCCCCCCCCCCCCCCCCAATGATGGAGTAACTTTCTTCATGGTGATGTAACGAATTTACTTTATTTTAATAAGTTTTCATTACGTGTACAAACCTGCTTTATATTTAGGTTTGGCAAAAACTGCAACAACAACAACAACATCAAAACAATCACAACAATGAAGTCATGTTTATCGGACGGGATTGAGAAGTCAGTCGTTAGTGATTTTTTTTCTTTTAGGGAAATGCAGTAAAAGCCCACATTCCGAGCGCCCTTAACGTGCGACGAGCATGCATGTCGGAACCCCTCGCGACCAAAGCCATCTATACACAGAGTTTGGCCAACTTGGTTTCACTGGGTCACAACATGGTGTTTATTATTTTGTTTGTGCTTGCCCAACAAAGCAGTAGTCGCCATATGTTGTCCAACGCAAACCGGGTTGGCCAAACTGTCCTGATCAATAGCACTGCTCGCGACAAGTCATTAATCAGACCAAGGAGTTTTAAGAGCTGGAGTCCAAACTACAAACACATTTTTCCATGCAGCTGCCGTTTTCTAAGGTTGCACCATGGACCCTTCTATAAATGGACTAATAATGAGAGTCTTTCTTTGATCACATCATGACCACCACCACCTGATAGTAGGGACTTTTAGATTCGCACGAAGACAATGTGGATTGCTACGTTCGACGTCCTTTTAATGCACTGCCTTGAATGGACGTCATACCTATCAGTCCACGCAAATCTAAAAGTCCCTATTATGTAAGTTGATGAGGACATTCATTTGACGCGACAATAATGATTATGTAATCACGCATCATCACAGACAAAAGACCTTTTACATTTCTTCAGATTCTTTGGGCTGACTGGCGGCGGTCGTCATGAGATCAAAGCTTGGAAGCTCATATTTTGATATGTAAACTTCTGAATTTGTTACATAGATTTTTAAATATTTTTTGAAATATTTTTTTTCTTCAAACTTGCTAAGCTCTACCCCAAAACCTCCAGATCTCATTCCCCTTGTGACATCACCTGTTTCAAGTATTCAAGTATTCAATTTATTTCACATCACTTTAAAAACACATCAAAAGATATACAAACAAATCATAAATTAAAACAATATAAATATATCCACAAAAAAAAAAACATTCATTTACATTGTACTGATGAAAGAAGGATGAAGGATGGAGGATGTGAGGGATCAACAAAGGCCATTGGCCTGTCAAGGTTGATCCCCTATATTTCCACCCTTCAAAAGAATTACATTATACAAAATAAAAAAAATAAAATAAAAACAATCAAACAAACAGATAATATAACATAGCATAATCACATAAAAACACAACATAATTATTTACATAAATCTCATAAAAGGCAATTAGATCAAATAAAACTACTCACAATTAAGAAGATAACATTTATATTTTTTCCTGAATGTAAAAACAGTGGATATTTCTTTTAATACGTTTGGCAACTCATTCCAAAGCTGTGGGCCTTTAAAACTTACTGTAGTTCTTGAAAAATTAAAAATATAAAACGGTACATACATTTTATTGGAGTTTCTTGTTTTATATTTATTAATGTTGCAATTATATTCGAAATAGTCATGAAAGTTATTGGGCAATAGTTGTTTAGAATAAGAAAACATAAACGATGCTAGTTGTAATTTATTTATATCAAATATATTCAATATTTTTAACTTTTTAAATAATTGTTGGGTATGTGCTAAATAGTTTGATTTGGTAATTGCTCGTATTGCACGTTTCTGTAGTAAAAACAATTTTTGTGATAAATAAAATGAGCATCCACCCCATACAATATTAGAATACATAAAATGTGATAGAATCATACAGTTATACAAATTTGTTAAAATCTTCAGAGGTAAAATGTGTTTTAAAATATTAAAGACTCCAATGGATTTAGATATTTTTAAAGCAATGTAATTAACATGTTCCTTCCAGTTCAAGTTTTCGTCAAAGATTACTCCAAGAAATTTAGTACTGGTTTCTCTCTTTATACTTAGATCATTAAGTTTAATATTTATTACATTATCTTGTATTCTTCAATTCCTACTCTTAAATATCATATAACATGTTTTATCGCGATTAATGTAGAGTTTATTGGCTGTAAACCAAGTTTGTATGCTTTTCATTTCTGAATTTAATAGATTATTTAATGCAACTGGATCTTTACCTGATAAAAATAAACTTGTGTCATCTGCAAATAAAATTACTGATAAAATATTGCTAACATATTGCAGATTTATTTATTTTTATTTATTCAAGTCTTCTTTATACAGGGTGGCCCTTTCAATAACGAGTATTGCTCTTCCAAGGGGCCCTGTCTATACAATTAAAAACATGTAAAACATTGCACATTAATATGGTATACATACAAATAAAACCGATATACAAAGTAACTAAAATTACAACAAGAAATACGAATACAATATATGAAATATTAAAAAAAAAAAAAAAAAAAAAAAAAAAAAAAAAAAAAAAAAGTTTAAGAATAAATATTGCAAATGAAAGAAGAAGAAGAAAAAAAAAAAAAAGTGTTTGTCAGAGGGCGTTTTGGATACTGAGAAGCTTGCATTGCCTCTTAAAGGACAATAGGGACACACTAACACGTACATTAGGAGAGAGGTTATTCCACATGAGTGACCCTTGGTAGTGAAGGGATCTTTTGAAATAATCTGTTCGGGGAGTTTTAATGAAGAGTGGAGATTGTGCAGAATGCCTGGTATAAATAGAAATCTTTCTCGGGATAACTATTGGCTTGAGATATAAAGGCGTGAGATTATTTTGAATTTTGTACATATTTAAACAAATTTGGTAATTAATTCTTTGACGTACTGATTGCCAGGAAAGTTCAGTCAACATAGTGATGTGAGGGGTAAAAAAAATCAGCTTTAAGTATGAGTCTTGCAAAACGGTTTTGTAGTTTTTGAATTCTTGAAATATGACACATTGCACTTTGTCCCCAGATAATATTGCAATAATCGATGTGCGGTAAAAACAAACTATTATAAATCATTAACAAAATACGTTTCGGTAAAAGATATTGAATACGTCTGATATAACCAATAGTTCTTGATAACTTATTACATAATGTATTAATGTGGCAGTTCCACCGTAAGCAAGAGTCAATTATCAAACCAAGATATTTAAATTCATTAACCTGTTCGAGTTTGTTGGTGTTTACATACATTTCTAGTTTCTTATTTTTCACTTTAGATTGAGTTCCAATTAACATGCATTTTGTTTTCTTTACATTAAGGGTTAACCGATTATCATCAATCCATGCAAGGATTTTATTCAGTGCTAGCTGTAACTCTTTCTGGACAAGAGAACATGATTTCCCTCGACAAAATATAGCGGTATCGTCAGCGTACACACATAGTTTAAAAGAATTACCAAATTTAATATTACATGCATCATTAATGAATATAGAGAACAATAGAGGCGATATCATACTCCCTTGCGGGACACCTTTCGATATAGGTCTAAAATTGGAAAGACTATCGTTCACCTTAACACATTGTTCACGGTCATGTAAATAATTAGAAAACCAAATAGCCTCTGTTTCTTTTACACCATACGTTGATAATTTAGATAAAAGTAGTTCATGAGAAACAGAATCGAATGCACTTTTCAGATCAATGAAAACATCATTAATATAAAGTAAAAATAAAAGGGGGCCGAGATTAGATCCCTGAGGTACACCTACTGAAATACTTTTATGTTCTGAATTAAAATTATCAACGCTTACATATTGCTTCCTATTGCACAAATAACTTTCAAACCACTGTATTGCATTTCCCCTTATTCCATAATATTTCAGTTTTTTAAGTAACCTGTCAGTCATCAATGAGCCAACTTGACAAAGTGGCATGTTACTTTACCAAAGTTTACCACCTGTTACAATACAACAAACAATATCAACATATAAGTTGCTATGTCAGATATTTAAGACTAAACTAATATTCTAGCATAGACAATGGTATGTAATTTTCCCCAGCTTAGCACACGTTCATAATAGAATTGCAGGGAAATTTTGCTCTATTTCCTTTCGCTTGCCTCCTGTAAAATTAAGCACTGTGTACTGCTCGCGTTATAAGACGAGTGGTAGCGAAAGTAATTTTCATTACGAAATACAATACAATACATGCAGAGCGCCAATCTGACAAAATATTGAAAGGTTACAATTTAGGCCGCGGCCGAGTCTGGCACTGTAAACGCACAAAATTGCGTGGCCGAGTAGGCCTGGCACTGGCCCTTTTCCCACTGTAAACGGGGTCTTACTGATGGCGCATCGTCAACGAAACGGAGTTAAGTCTTTTGTTAACTTTGCTTGTTGCTACGGCAGGCAGCCAGCGAAAACGAATTCGTTTAATCAAATTATGGAAATTCAAGCATTACTTGAAACAAACAGAACTTTGTTATCCCTGACTTATTTTTCCTGATTGAGGTGTCATATGAATTAAAGGGGAGAAAATGAACCTTCTAGGAATGTGATTTTCTCTTTGAAATTCAGATACCGTCCGCAAAATAACGTTCTGGTACCCTTCTTCAATTTTTTTTAATCATTCATGCGTGAAATATGCATCATCTAAGGATCTTAGCTCTACAAATATGTGTAATTTATTAGTTATTATTGTAATAAGGTTATGATAAAACATTGATGATTTTTTTTTTTTTTTTTTTTTTTTTTTGGGGGGGGGGGGGGGGGTGCACTGTATAACAAAATTGATTGATAAGTCATATATCAAGTTGCCGATATTATGTCGTCATGGGTCCATTGTTTCATGCATTGTACATATGAGACTATTGTCCAAGGTTAAAATATATTTCCTAGCTCAAAAAAACTTCTAAAAATGTACTTCAGGCAAGTAGGATAATGGTAGTTCACTGATCTGGGCCCTTTTACATAAAAATTACCATTGGTGGTAACTTTGCCATCAATGGCAACTACCATGGTAACAGGGCTCAACAGCCAATCAAAATCCAGGTTTCAATGATAGTTACCATTGATGGCAAAGTTACCATCAATGGTAGTTGTGTGCAACGGGGCCCTGGCTCTCTACCTACCATGTATGGCACACAATGAGCTGCATATCAATATTCAATTACATAGCTAAACTACAAGATATTTAGCTTACCTGAAACAGCGAGACAGACTCCTACAGAAACTGTGTTTTTGAAGAAAGTGCTGGCAATAATAAATGATCCACACAACACTCCACCCAACGTAGCGACAAAACGATGGTTGATCTTTGGCAAAACAAGCGTTACAACTGGACCTGATATATTAATAAAATAATAATGAGAACAAATACTATATTAAAAAATTGATGTAACTTTTATCACAACAATTCTGAGTAAATTTAATTTGGGGCCCGTTTTCCAGAAGTGGGCGACATTTCTATACACTATAGTTTTTGTAAATATATTGTTACTATGTTTTTAATAGTGGAGCCGTATCCAATAAATAATGTTTTGATTTGCTTTATTACATTTTGATCGGATATATAGCCTACTAAATGTACAGTTACATGTACTTACTTTGTGCATTTCTCTATATTCATACTATGTACGGAAATATAACTAAATGTACGTAATTTGACAATGTGTTATTTATTGTAGTGTAAGTAGGTACACAAAATTGGGGCATCTGCCATAGACTTCTGTCTCAGAAAATGAATGCGTAACGATGCGTAACAACATTCAGAACAAAATGCAGATGGGTTAAAAGGTCTCCAGACATAATTTCTACTCCACAAAATAGCAGAAATATTTCGCCTTAAATGCGACTCGCCCCAATTTAAAACGTTAATGGTAACTTAAGATCTGATCGAATTGATGCAACAATGTCATAATTCGTAGTAGTAGTTTACGCGTTGTAGCGAGGTACAGGAATGCGCACGCAATTTCCAAGAACAAATGTCCAACAGTTTTCATTATGATCTTTATTCAGATACAAAATCACGGATGACATCATACATATTTATTTACAACAAGCAAGTCATCACATATTTGAATACGATTAAATTCTATATATCTATATTTACTTGGGAAAGCGGATTATAAATGCATTTTCTGTAAGTCATTAATCAGCATCATCCACTTGGTAGTATTCAACAAAAACATCTTCCTTTTCTTTATTTAAAAACTTCTTACATAACTTTTAACACAAATAATAAATATTTCCCTATTTTGTTTGTTGTTGCTACATTTGTATTTAATATATTTACCATACTCGCATTATAAATTGAAAATAAAGCATTATGAAGTAATAAAGTAATATTTTCAACATGAATTGCCTTTTAAGTAAACACTTTACAAAACTGCTTTCTAAGCTAGTGTAAATAGCATTATCCTCAATCCTTTGTGAAATACAAATCCGTTGTTGATCAATGATTCATTTTTCCAGGAGTTGAAGGTGGGGTACAATTAGTTGAAAATGAAAATAAGGCTTAACATTTGTTAGTGGCCATATGGATAAATACAATATATTTTGTTAATGCCAAAGTTAATTGCCATGCGCCCTCTCCCGGGATGACCTTTAATATCATGGGAATGTTTACGCTGCAAGATAATTATGATGATAAAAAAGATTATGAGGATGAGGATCGAGGATCGAGGATTACGATGCTTAAACTAATGATGACTTATGATGTTGATCATAACAATGATGATGATAGTGAGAACGATGATAAAATGGTAAAAATGATGGTAAAAATGATGTTGGCAATGTGAAAGATAGTGAAAATTTTGATGATGACAATGTTGATGATGACAATGTTGATGATGACAATGTTGATGATGACAATGTTGATGATGACAATGTTGATGATGACAATGTTGATGATGACAATGTTGATGTTGGCAATGTTGATGATGACAATGTTGATGATGACAATGTTGATGTTGGCAATGTTGATGATGACAATGTTGATGGTGACAATGTTGATGATGACAATGTTGATGATGACAATGTTGTTGATGACAATGTTGATGGTGACAATGTTGATGACAATGATGATGATGACAATGTTGATAATGACAATTTTGATGTTGACAATGTTGATGACAATGTTGATGCTGACAATAGGCCTAAATTCATTTATATAAATGACCGCAAAAAATGAATAGAAAACAAATGAATGTATACAACATGAGACTAAAATATTCAGTCCTGTTGGGAAAGTGAACAAGCGAAGAAATAAATAAGCAAACAAAATGAGAATCAAATTCATGACAGTTAAAGGTAAAGACCAGTATTGGAAACACCCCAATTTAAAAAAAATGAAATGGAAGCTCTTATTACCAATCATGTGAAAGAATATGTTTTGAATATTACATGACGATAAAAGTTTTGACGGGAAACCTCCTACTAATTGATATATTTGGTAAATTAGTATATCTCTTGCCTGTTGAGAGATACAAATGCACGTGTCACGCACGTGTGTGTAGTCCCATATAAATCTTTCTGTGTACAGTGCTTCTAACTTTATGAAGACTTGGTCAAATTTCTTATAATTTTTATGATTCCAGAACCTTGCAGTACATCTATGCTAGATGATCAACCTTTTCTGATCGATTTCACAACGTTTCTTTCACTATGCAATTGCATGACCATAACTGGTCTTTAGCTTTAAAGTGGTAGTAATTATATATATTATTATTACTAATATACTTCTAATACTACTACTACTACTACTAGTAGTAGTAGTAGTAGTAGTAGTAGTAATAATGATGATGATGATGAAAATGATAATAATAAAACAATATTAACAATAATAATATTGATTATAATGATAATAACTATAATATTGAATTGCATAATAATAGGAGGAATAAAAAACAATAAAGCAATATATTACAAAAAAATAGGAAGGAGTAGAAGAGTAACAGAATAATTTCGGCTTCTACTCTACTATAGCCTTACAAAGTGGTAAAAAAGAGATATATTCAACAATCCCCTTCCATACTTTCATCATTTTATAGTTATACATCTCAACTAATCTTTTAAAAACAATTTTTTGTTGGAGCCAGAAGCGCGTTTCCTCATATAGGGTATGCTCATATATTTTAAATATGAGAAACTGTTTTTATTTTGTTTATTTGACCTACATGTTTGAATGACCTGACTCCCTTTTTGTTTCGCATTCTACTTTTGTATCATTTTATAGTTATACATCTCAACTATTCTTTTAAAAACAATCATTTTGGAGCCAGAAGAGCGTTTTCTCATATGGGGTATCATTTAACAAAGAGTTAACGCCTTTTTGACTCTGAAAAGATGAAAATTGTGGCTCTGATTGCAATTTCGTTACGCTATTTTACACTTCTTTATAATTGTAAAAATATAAAATAATAAAAACGTAGAATACGAAAAAGAGGAAGTGAGGTCATACATATATGTAGGTCAAATAAACAAAATAAAAAAAGTTTCTCATTATTTAAAAATATGAGAAAATATGCTTCAAAAAAAAAAAATAACTAGACCGCATAAAAACTAATGAAACTTCTTAATTTCTGTAATGAAATCTCAACACTGAAGACGTAGAGAAGACACTACAGGATTTCAATTCTCTATCTTAATTAGCTTGTAGCTTGCATGCAGAAATGGAAAGAAATGGAATGTATTATATGCTTCTCATTTCATTTCGTTAATTTCCATTTCCAACAAAATAAAATATGATACATGGGATTGCATTGTACACAATACAACAATGAAACTTAACAATGAAAAGTTAATTGTAATTGCTCCACAGTGTACAAGAGGCATATAAAACAGGTTGGTTATGGAGCAAAGGGGACTGCTAAAAAGCAAGGGCTTGTAGATTGCAACCCCCTATAAAAACTTATATTTGCAAAAAGAGTATATCAATAATAATGCTAGATAGATATATATATGTAATATTAGAAACTGTTCTTGTTTTGTTTATTTGACCTACATGTGTGTATGACCTGACTACCTTTTTGTTTCGCATTCTACTTTTATATCATTTTATAGTTACTATTCTCAACTATTCTCAACTAGCCTTTTAAAAACAATTTTTTTTGGAGCCAGAAGCGCGTTTCCTCATATAGGGTATGCTCATATATTTTAAATATGAGAAACTGTTTTTATTTTGTTTATTTGACCTACATGTTTGAATGACCTGACTCCCTTTTTGTTTCGCATTCTACTTTTGTATAATTTTATAGTTATACATCTCAACTATTCTTTTAAAAACAATCATTTTGGAGCCAGAAGCGCGTTTTCTCATATGGGGTATCATTTAACAAAGAGTTAACGCCTTTTTGACTCTGAAAAGATGAAAATTGTGGCTCTGATTGCAATTTCGTTACGCTATTTTACACTTCTTTATAATTGTAAAAATATAAAATAATAAAAACGTAGAATACGAAAATGCGGAAGTGAGGTCATACATATATGTAGGTCAAATAAACAAAATAAAAAAAGTTTCTCATTATTTAAAAATATGAGAAAATATGCTTCAAAAAAAAAAATAATACCTAGGCCGCCGCATAAAAACTAATGAAACTTCTTAATTTCTGTAATGAAATCTCAACACTGAAGACGTAGAGAAGACACTACAGGATTTCAATTCTCTATCTTAATTAGCTTGTAGCTTGCATGCAGAAATGGAAAGAAATGGAATGTATTATATGCTTCTCATTTCATTTCGTTAATTTCCATTTCCAACAAAATAAAATATGATACATGGGATTGCATTGTACACAATACAACAATGAAACTTAACAATGAAAAGTTAATTATAATTGCTTATATTTGCAAAAAGAGTATATCAATAATAATAATAGATAGATATATAATAATAATAATAATGATAATAATAATAATAATAGCCTAATAGTCCACTCCAAATTTTATTAAACCGAAACGGAAATTCTTTTTGCCCAATTGATCGTGAGCCCGGCAGCCACTGAGCAGCGCCAGATCGACGTTGCTCTATCCCTTATTGTTGAACGCCAAACAAGGTAGCAACAACTCCCATCTTTTAACGTCTTTTGGTATGACGCGGCCGGGGTTCGAACCCACGACCTCCCGGTTGTGAGGCGGACGCTCTACTGACTGAGCCAACACTATTATTATACACTTATATATACATAATATTAGAAACTGTTCTTGTTTTGTTTATTTGACCTACATGTGTGTATGACCTGACTACCTTTTTGTTTCGCATTCTACTTTATATCATTTTATAGTTACTATTCTCAACTATTCTTTAAAAAAAAACTTTTTAGAGCCAGAAGCACGTTTCCTCATATGGGGTATCTTCTAACAAAGAGTTAACGCCTTTTTTACTCTGAAAAAGATGAAAAATTGTGGCTCTGATCGCAATTTCGTTATGCTATTTTACACTTCTTTATAATGGTAGAACTATAAAATGATTTTTTTTTTAAAATTAGAATGCAAAAACAAAAAGGGAGTGAGGTCATATATACATGTAGGTCAAATAAACAAAATAAAAACAGTTGTTCATACTTAAGAATATGAGAAAACATGTTTTACCAACACCTTTTCTGTACGCAGTGTACTATTATTTATTGATTTTTCTTTTTAATTTACAGTCAAACCTGTCTTTGTGGCCACCTCTCAAAAGTGGCCACTTTTTTAGTTTGCCTTAGGTGGCCTTAAAGTTATAGACCAGTTTTGGAAACGCCCCCCTCTCACAAAATGAAATGGAAGCTCGTATTACCAATCATGTGAAAGAATATGTTTTGAATATTACATGACGATAAAAGTTTTAACGGGAAACCGCCTACTAATTGATATATTTGGTAAATTAGTATATCTCTGGCCTGTTGAGAGATACAAATGCACGTGTCACGCACGTGTGTGTAGTCCCATAAACATCTTTCTGTGTACAGTGCTTCTAACTTTTTGAAGACTTGGTCAAATTTCTTATAATTTTTATGATTCCAGAACTTTGCAGTACATCTATGCTAGATGATCAACCTTTTCTGATCGATTTCACAACGTTTCTTTCACTATGCAATTGCATGACCATAACTGGTCTTTAGCTTTAAAGTGGTAGTAATTATATATTATTATTACTAATATACTTCTAATACTACTACTAGTAGTAGTAGTAGTAGTAATAATGATGATGATGATGAAAATGATAATAATAAAACAATATTAACAATAATAATATTGATTATAATGATAATAACTATAATATTGAATTGCATAATAATAGGAGGAATAAAAAACAATAAAGCAATATATTACAAAAAATAGGAAGGAGTAGAAGAGTAACAGAATAATTCCGGCCTTTACTCTACTATAGCCTTACAAAGTGGTAAAAAAGAGATATATTCAACAATCCCCTTCCATACTTTCATCATTTTATAGTTATACATCTCAACTAATCTTTTAAAAACAATCTTTTTTGAGCCAGAAGCGCGTTTCCTCATAAAGGGTATGCTCATATATTTTAAATATGAGAAACTGTTTTTATTTTGTTTATTTGACCTACATGTTTGAATGACCTGACTCCCTTTTTGTTTCATATTCTACTTTTGTGTCATTTTATAGTTATACATCTCAACTATTCTTTTAAAAACAATCATTTTGAAGCCAGAAGCGCGTTTTCTCATATGGGGTATCATTTAACAAAGAGTTAACGCCTTTTTGACTCTGAAAAGATGAAAATTGTGGCTCTGATTGCAATTTCGTTACGCTATTTTACACTTCTTTATAATATTAAAACTATAAAATGATAAAAACGTAGAATACGAAAAAAAAGGAAGTGAGGTCATACATATATGTAGGTCAAATAAACAAAATAAAAAAAGTTTCTCATATTTAAAAATATGAGAAAATATGCTTCAAAAAAAAAATAATAACTAGCCCGCATAAAAATTAAGGAAACTTCTTAATTTCTGTAATGAAATCTCAACACTGAAGACGTAGAGAAGACACTACAGGTTTTCAATTCTCTATCTTAATTAGCTTGTAGCTTGCATGCAGAAATGGAAAGAAATGGAATGTATTATATGCTTCTCATTTTATTTCGTTAATTTCCATTTCCAACAAAATAAAATATGATACATGGGATTGCATTGTACACAATAAAACAATGAAACTTAACAATGAAAAGTTAATTGTAATTGCTCCACGGTGTACAAAAGTCAAATAAAACAGGTTGGTCATGGAGCAGAGGGGAGCGCTGAAAAGCAAGGGCTTGTAGATTGCAACCCCCTATAAAAACTTATATTTGCAAAAAGAGTATATCAATAATAATACTAGATAGATATATATATAATATTAGAAACTGTTCTTGTTTTGTTTATTTGACCTACATGTGTGTATGACCTGACTACCTTTTTGTTTCGCATTCTACTTTTATATCATTTTATAGTTACTATTCTCAACTATTCTTAAAAAAAAAACTTTTTGGAGCCAGAACCGCGTTTCCTCATATGGGGTATCTTCTAACAAAGAGTTAACGCCTTGTTTACTCTGAAAAAGATTAAAAATTGTTGCTCTGATTGCAATTTCGTTATGCTATTTTACACTTCTTTATAATGGTAGAACAATACAATGATCTTTTTTTTTAAATTAGAATGTAAAACAAAACGGGAGTGAGGTCATATATACATGTAGGTCAAATAAACAAAATAAAAACAGTTGTTCATACTTAAGAATATGAGAAAACATGTTTTACCAACACCTTTTCTGTACGCAGTGTACTATTATTTATTGATTTTTCTTTTTAATTTACAGTCAAACCTGTCTTTGTGGCCACCTCTCAAAAGTGGCCACTTTTTTAGTTTGCCTTAGGTGGCCTTAAAGTTATAGACCAGTTTTGGAAACGCCCCCCTCTCACAAAATGAAATGGAAGCTCGTATTACCAATCATGTGAAAGAATATGTTTTGAATATTACATGACGATAAAAGTTTTAACGGGAAACCGCCTACTAATTGATATATTTGGTAAATTAGTATATCTCTGGCCTGTTGAGAGATACAAATGCACGTGTCACGCACGTGTGTGTAGTCCCATAAACATCTTTCTGTGTACAGTGCTTCTAACTTTTTGAAGACTTGGTCAAATTTCTTATAATTTTTATGATTCCAGAACTTTGCAGTACATCTATGCTAGATGATCAACCTTTTCTGATCGATTTCACAACGTTTCTTTCACTATGCAATTGCATGACCATAACTGGTCTTTAGCTTTAAAGTGGTAGTAATTATATATTATTATTACTAATATACTTCTAATACTACTACTAGTAGTAGTAGTAGTAGTAATAATGATGATGATGATGAAAATGATAATAATAAAACAATATTAACAATAATAATATTGATTATAATGATAATAACTATAATATTGAATTGCATAATAATAGGAGGAATAAAAAACAATAAAGCAATATATTACAAAAAATAGGAAGGAGTAGAAGAGTAACAGAATAATTCCGGCCTTTACTCTACTATAGCCTTACAAAGTGGTAAAAAAGAGATATATTCAACAATCCCCTTCCATACTTTCATCATTTTATAGTTATACATCTCAACTAATCTTTTAAAAACAATCTTTTTTTGAGCCAGAAGCGCGTTTCCTCATAAAGGGTATGCTCATATATTTTAAATATGAGAAACTGTTTTTATTTTGTTTATTTGACCTACATGTTTGAATGACCTGACTCCCTTTTTGTTTCATATTCTACTTTTGTGTCATTTTATAGTTATACATCTCAACTATTCTTTTAAAAACAATCATTTTGAAGCCAGAAGCGCGTTTTCTCATATGGGGTATCATTTAACAAAGAGTTAACGCCTTTTTGACTCTGAAAAGATGAAAATTGTGGCTCTGATTGCAATTTCGTTACGCTATTTTACACTTCTTTATAATATTAAAACTATAAAATGATAAAAACGTAGAATACGAAAAAAAAGGAAGTGAGGTCATACATATATGTAGGTCAAATAAACAAAATAAAAAAAGTTTCTCATATTTAAAAATATGAGAAAATATGCTTCAAAAAAAAAATAATAACTAGCCCGCATAAAAATTAAGGAAACTTCTTAATTTCTGTAATGAAATCTCAACACTGAAGACGTAGAGAAGACACTACAGGTTTTCAATTCTCTATCTTAATTAGCTTGTAGCTTGCATGCAGAAATGGAAAGAAATGGAATGTATTATATGCTTCTCATTTTATTTCGTTAATTTCCATTTCCAACAAAATAAAATATGATACATGGGATTGCATTGTACACAATAAAACAATGAAACTTAACAATGAAAAGTTAATTGTAATTGCTCCACGGTGTACAAAAGTCAAATAAAACAGGTTGGTCATGGAGCAGAGGGGAGCGCTGAAAAGCAAGGGCTTGTAGATTGCAACCCCCTATAAAAACTTATATTTGCAAAAAGAGTATATCAATAATAATACTAGATAGATATATATATAATATTAGAAACTGTTCTTGTTTTGTTTATTTGACCTACATGTGTGTATGACCTGACTACCTTTTTGTTTCGCATTCTACTTTTATATCATTTTATAGTTACTATTCTCAACTATTCTTAAAAAAAAAACTTTTTGGAGCCAGAACCGCGTTTCCTCATATGGGGTATCTTCTAACAAAGAGTTAACGCCTTGTTTACTCTGAAAAAGATTAAAAATTGTTGCTCTGATTGCAATTTCGTTATGCTATTTTACACTTCTTTATAATGGTAGAACAATACAATGATCTTTTTTTTTAAATTAGAATGTAAAACAAAACGGGAGTGAGGTCATATATACATGTAGGTCAAATAAACAAAATAAAAACAGTTGTTCATACTTAAGAATATGAGAAAACATGTTTTACCAACACCTTTTCTGTACGCAGTGTACTATTATTTATTGATTTTTCTTTTTAATTTACAGTCAAACCTGTCTTTGTGGCCACCTCTCAAAAGTGGCCACTTTTTTAGTTTGCCTTAGGTGGCCTTAAAGTTATAGACCAGTTTTGGAAACGCCCCCCTCTCACAAAATGAAATGGAAGCTCGTATTACCAATCATGTGAAAGAATATGTTTTGAATATTACATGACGATAAAAGTTTTAACGGGAAACCGCCTACTAATTGATATATTTGGTAAATTAGTATATCTCTGGCCTGTTGAGAGATACAAATGCACGTGTCACGCACGTGTGTGTAGTCCCATAAACATCTTTCTGTGTACAGTGCTTCTAACTTTTTGAAGACTTGGTCAAATTTCTTATAATTTTTATGATTCCAGAACTTTGCAGTACATCTATGCTAGATGATCAACCTTTTCTGATCGATTTCACAACGTTTCTTTCACTATGCAATTGCATGACCATAACTGGTCTTTAGCTTTAAAGTGGTAGTAATTATATATTATTATTACTAATATACTTCTAATACTACTACTAGTAGTAGTAGTAGTAGTAATAATGATGATGATGATGAAAATGATAATAATAAAACAATATTAACAATAATAATATTGATTATAATGATAATAACTATAATATTGAATTGCATAATAATAGGAGGAATAAAAAACAATAAAGCAATATATTACAAAAAATAGGAAGGAGTAGAAGAGTAACAGAATAATTCCGGCCTTTACTCTACTATAGCCTTACAAAGTGGTAAAAAAGAGATATATTCAACAATCCCCTTCCATACTTTCATCATTTTATAGTTATACATCTCAACTAATCTTTTAAAAACAATCTTTTTTTGAGCCAGAAGCGCGTTTCCTCATAAAGGGTATGCTCATATATTTTAAATATGAGAAACTGTTTTTATTTTGTTTATTTGACCTACATGTTTGAATGACCTGACTCCCTTTTTGTTTCATATTCTACTTTTGTGTCATTTTATAGTTATACATCTCAACTATTCTTTTAAAAACAATCATTTTGAAGCCAGAAGCGCGTTTTCTCATATGGGGTATCATTTAACAAAGAGTTAACGCCTTTTTGACTCTGAAAAGATGAAAATTGTGGCTCTGATTGCAATTTCGTTACGCTATTTTACACTTCTTTATAATATTAAAACTATAAAATGATAAAAACGTAGAATACGAAAAAAAAGGAAGTGAGGTCATACATATATGTAGGTCAAATAAACAAAATAAAAAAAGTTTCTCATATTTAAAAATATGAGAAAATATGCTTCAAAAAAAAAATAATAACTAGCCCGCATAAAAATTAAGGAAACTTCTTAATTTCTGTAATGAAATCTCAACACTGAAGACGTAGAGAAGACACTACAGGTTTTCAATTCTCTATCTTAATTAGCTTGTAGCTTGCATGCAGAAATGGAAAGAAATGGAATGTATTATATGCTTCTCATTTTATTTCGTTAATTTCCATTTCCAACAAAATAAAATATGATACATGGGATTGCATTGTACACAATAAAACAATGAAACTTAACAATGAAAAGTTAATTGTAATTGCTCCACGGTGTACAAAAGTCAAATAAAACAGGTTGGTCATGGAGCAGAGGGGAGCGCTGAAAAGCAAGGGCTTGTAGATTGCAACCCCCTATAAAAACTTATATTTGCAAAAAGAGTATATCAATAATAATACTAGATAGATATATATATAATATTAGAAACTGTTCTTGTTTTGTTTATTTGACCTACATGTGTGTATGACCTGACTACCTTTTTGTTTCGCATTCTACTTTTATATCATTTTATAGTTACTATTCTCAACTATTCTTAAAAAAAAAACTTTTTGGAGCCAGAACCGCGTTTCCTCATATGGGGTATCTTCTAACAAAGAGTTAACGCCTTGTTTACTCTGAAAAAGATTAAAAATTGTTGCTCTGATTGCAATTTCGTTATGCTATTTTACACTTCTTTATAATGGTAGAACAATACAATGATCTTTTTTTTTTAAATTAGAATGTAAAACAAAACGGGAGTGAGGTCATATATACATGTAGGTCAAATAAACAAAATAAAAACAGTTGTTCATACTTAAGAATATGAGAAAACATGTTTTACCAACACCTTTTCTGTACGCAGTGTACTATTATTTATTAATTTTTCTTTTTAATTTACAGTCAAACCTGTCTTTGTGGCCACCTCTCAAAAGTGGCCACTTTTTTAGTTTGCCTTAGGTGGCCTTAAAGTTATAGACCAGTTTTGGAAACGCCCCCCTCTCACAAAAAGAAATGGAAGCTCGTATTACCAATCATGTGAAATTATAGGTTTTGACTAATTCGTGATGATACAAATTTTGACGGGAAACCGCATACTAATTGATATATTTGGTAAATTAGTATATCTCTTGCCTGTTGAGAGATACAAATGCACGTGCCACGCACGTGCGTGTAGTCCCATATACATCTTTGTTTGTTCAGTGCTTCTAACTTTATGAGGACTTGGTCAAATTTCTTATAATTTTTATGATTCCAGAACCTTGCTGTACATCTATGCTAGATGATCAACCTTTTCTGATAGATTTCACAACGTTTCTTTCACTATGCAATTGCATGACCATAACTGGTCTTTGGCTTTAAAGTGGTAGTAATTATATATTATTATTACAAATATACTTCTAATACTACTACTACTACTACTAGTACTACTACTAGTAGTAGTAATAATGATGATGATGATGAAAATGATAATAATAAAACAATATTAACAATAATAATATTGATTATAATGATAATAACTATAATATTGAATTGCATAATAATAGGAGGAATAAAAAACAATGAAGCAATATATTACAAAAAAATAGGAAGGAGTAGAAGAGTAACAGAATAATTCCGGCCTTTACTCTACTACAGTCTTACAAAGTGGTAAAAAAGAGATATATTCAACAATCCCCCTTCCATACTTTCATCATTTTATAGTTATACATCTCAACTAATCTTTTAAAAACAATCTTTTTGAAACCAGAAGCGCGTTTCCTCACTTAGGGTATGCTCATATATTTTAAAATGAGAAACTGTTTTTATTTTGTTTATTTGACCTACATGTTTGAATGACCTGACTCCCTTTTTGTTTCATATTCTACTTTTTTATCATTTTATAGTTATACATCTCAACTATTCTTTTAAAAACAATCATTTTGGAGCCAGAAGCGCGTTTTCTCATATGGGGTATCATTTAACAAAGAGTTAACGCCTTTTTGACTCTGAAAAGATGAAAATTGTGGCTCTGATTGCAATTTCGTTACGCTATTTTACACTTCTTTATAATTGTAAAAATATAAAATAATAAAAACGTAGAATACGAAAAAGAGGAAGTGAGGTCATACATATATGTAGGTCAAATAAACAAAATAAAAAAAGTTTCTCATTATTTAAAAATATGAGAAAATATGCTTCAAAAAAAAAAAAAAAAAACTAGACCGCATAAAAACTAATGAAACTTCTTAATTTCTGTAACGAAATCTCAACACTGAAGACGTAGAGAAGACACTACAGGATTTCAATTCTCTATCTTAATTAGCTTGTAGCTTGCATGCAGAAATGGAAAGAAATGGAATGTATTATATGCTTCTCATTTCATTTCGTTAATTTCCATTTCCAACAAAATAAAATATGATACATGGGATTGCATTGTACACAATACAACAATGAAACTTAACAATGAAAAGTTAATTGTAATTGCTCCACAGTGTACAAAAGGCATATAAAACAGGTTGGTTATGGAGCAAAGGGGACTGCTAAAAAGCAAGGGCTTGTAGATTGCAACCCCCTATAAAAACTTATATTTGCAAAAAGAGTATATCAATAATAATGCTATATAGATATATATATAATATAAGAAACTGTTCTTTTTTTGTTTATTTGACCTACATGTGTGTATGACCTGACTACCTTTTTGTTTCGCATTCTACTTTTATATCATTTTATAGTTACTATTCTCAACTATTCTCAACTAGCCTTTTAAAAACAATCTTTTTTGGAGCCAGAAGCGCGTTTCCTCATACAGGGTATGCTCATATATTTTAAATATGAAAAACTGTTTTTATTTTGTTTATTTGACCTACATGTTTGAATGATCTGACTCCCTTTTTGTTTCATATTCTACTTTTGTGTCATTTTATAGTTATACATCTCAACTATTCTTTCAAAAAACCATCATTTCGGAGCCAGAAGCGCGTTTTCTCATATGGGGTATCATTTAACAAAGAGTTAACGCCTTTTTGACTCTGAAAAGATGAAAATTGTGGCTCTGATTGCAATTTCGTTACGCTATTTTACACTTCTTTATAATATTAAAACTATAAAATGATAAAAACGTAGAATACGAAAAAAAGGGAAGTAAGGTCATACATATATGTAGGTCAAATAAACAAAATAAAAAAAGTTTCTCATATTTAAAAATATGAGAAAATATGCTTCAAAAAAAAAAAATAACTAGCCTGCATAAAAACTAATGAAACTTCTTAATTTCTGTAATGAAATCTCAACACTGAAGACGTAGAGAAGACACTACAGGATTTCAATTCTCTATCTTAATTAGCTTGTAGCTTGCATGCAGAAATGGAAAGAAATGGAATGTATTATATGCTTCTCATTTCATTTCGTTAATTTCCATTTCCAACAAAATAAAATATGATACATGGGATTGCATTTTACACAATAAAACAATGAAACTTAACAATGAAAAGTTAATTATAATTGCTTATATTTGCAAAAAGAGTATATCAATAATATTAATAGATAGATATATAATATTAATAATAATAATAATAATAATAATAATAGCCTAATAGTCCACTCCAAATTTTATTAAACCGAAACGGAAATTCTTTTTGCCCAATTGATCGTGAGCCCGGCAGCCACTGAGCAGCGCCAGATCGACGTTGCTCTATCCCTTATTGTTGAACGCCAAACAAGGTAGCAACAACTCCCATCTTTTAACGTCTTTTGGTATGACGCGGCCGGGGTTCGAACCCACGACCTCCCGGTTGTGAGGCGGACGCTCTACTGACTGAGCCAACACTATTATTATGCACTTATATATACATAATATTAGAAACTGTTCTTGTATTGTTTATTTGACCTACATGTGTGTATGACCTGACTCCCTTTTTGTTTCGCATTCTACTTTATATCATTTTATAGTTACTATTCTCAACTATTCTTTAAAAAAAAACTTTTTAGAGCCAGAAGCGCGTTTCCTCATATGGGGTATCTTCTAACAAAGAGTTAACGCCTTTTTTACTCTGAAAAAGATGAAAAATTGTGGCTCTGATCGCAATTTCGTTATGCTATTTTACACTTCTTTTATAATGGTAGAACTATAAAATGATTTTTTTTAAAAATTAGAATGCAAAAACAAAAAGGGAGTGAGGTCATATATACATGTAGGTCAAATAAACAAAATAAAAACAGTTGTTCATACTTAAGAATATGAGAAAACATGTTTTACCAACACCTTTTCTGTACGCAGTGTACTATTATTTATTGATTTTTTCTTTTTAATTTACAGTCAAACCTGTCTTTGTGGCCACCTCTCAAAAGTGGCCACTTTTTTAGTTTGCCTTAGGTGGCCTTAAAGTTATAGACCAGTTTTGGAAACGCCCCCCTCTCACAAAATGAAATGGAAGCTCGTATTACCAATCATGTGATGTTGTCTCCCATCCTTTCCGTCAACGGCGAAACATTCTTTTCCCCAATATCTAAATGCAATCTCAGTTATTTTTCCCTCACTGTCTCGGTTTTTATGCATTATGATTGTGTAGTCATTTATATTGACTAAAATATTATGTATACATGAATACCTATACCCTTTTTGTAATTCATGGATTTTCAACGTTGGGCATAGTAGTGTGATGTTCGGGTTGCATGTTATTAGGGAGTGGGCTGCAGTATTTGGAGGTCCGGTTTGCATGCTATGGCTGTTGCTATGTCGGACAATTAATTTGCTTGACTGACGTGGCGGCGACCGATGTGTGCTGCCCGCATTCCGGGTGCTGTGTTCCATTCAGGTTGATCGAGTCTCGTTGTTTAGAAAAATTTAAAGATCTGTTCATGTATAATGTAAGCCCACCATTATGTTCGTATAATGTTTAACCAGACAAAAATGCTCAATTTAATCATGAAATGCAACCGTCCTTGCACTGCTATTGCTTCTCATTTGTTAAAGCAATAAACCGCCCCAGATTTGTTTTTCCATACTGAACGAATTGCTTCTGTTTGATTTGGTTTGTAGTTGTATACTGCGTATATGACTAGTTGTCCTAATAATGCCGATCTCTTCCCCAATATTTTTCCAAACACTCTCTATGCAGTATAACCAGAGCCAGCCCAGCCCATCCTTCACACATGTTATGCCAACAGAGATTCATAGTACGTGTTTGTATCCATTTTTTTCTTTTTCATCATCATCATTATCATTATGTGTCTTCTCTCTTCCTTCTACATTCGGACGCTACTATTTCCTTACTCCTCTATTATGTCTCCTTGTTCACGTTGATAACGCCTTTATTTTCTCTCAACAGTATTACTTCGTATTGCCTAATGTCAACAAAGAGAGAGTATTTCTAAACCCATGATGATGTCTAATTTCGATAATAGGCAATCGATGCCTTTTCAAATGCTTGGTGATGACGATTTCATTGATTTACATCGACCTTCTCAATCTGACGATGCGTCGCATACTTCTGTTAATTCGTATGATAATTTTATAAGGGATAACACTAACGTTTCATCTGCAAATTTAGAGTTCGATTTCGATTTTGATGACCCTGCCCAACGTGGAATTACTAACTACATAACCATCAATCAATTTTGTAATGTTTCGAAAGATTTTCAAAATAATTCATTTTCCCTACTTCATTTAAATATCAGAAGTTTGAATAAGCACTTCGATGACCTTCTTTCACTAATAGATAAACCCATGTCAAACCCACTTTCCCTGATTGGCCTCACAGAAACTTGGTTAAATTACGATTCAAACCACCCATTTCATATCAATGATTATGAATTCATTAATAAAAATAGACAAAACAGAGTTGGTGGTGGAGTTGCACTCTACATTCGTAAATCACTTAAATACACTATTTTGAATGAAATCTCAGTTTGTAATGCTATTGTTGAATCCCTTTTTATTGAAATTGTGATTCCTGGTAATAAGAATATCATCGCCGGTGTTATTTATAGGTGTCCTAGCTCAAATACTCTAGAATTTTTACAATATTTGTCAAATTTGTTAAGAAATGTCAACTTTGACAATAAAGACTTCTTCTTGATGGGAGATTTTAATATAGACTTATTGAACCATGAACATAACAGGGCTTCTCAAGAATTTCTGGAATTAATTTTATCCGCCTCTTGCTTACCACTTGTATCTAAGCCAACGCGTGTTACAAATACATCTGCTACTTTAATTGACAATATTTTTTCTAATGTCATTCCGCATCCAGATTCCTATATAATTCTTTCGGACATAACTGATCACTATCCTATTGCACTGCATTATCAACTGGGTCAATCGATTAATACTAATAATTCTTCAACTTACAGACGTAAAGTTAATGAAGAAAGTCTGGCACACCTTGGAATTAATCTGGAAAATTATGATTGGTTGTGTGTGCATACTAATAAAGACATTAATAGTTCATATGAAAATTTTGTCCATATATTAAACAATCAGTTGGACATCAATATGCCGAAACAAAAAGTCAAAACTAGTTATAAAAAAACACCTAAACTTCCATGGATTTCAAAGTCTCTTCTACGCTCAATTAATCGGAAAAATAATATCTTTTATAAATACAAAATAAAAGGTACTGAGAAATCTAAACTGAAATATACATCCTATAAAAACACATTGACTAAAATCATTCGCCTAGAAAAGAGAAAATACTTTGTAAATCGTTTGGAAATGTTTAAACACGACATGCAAAATACCTGGAAAGTTATTAAACAAGCGATGAATTTGACTAAAGGAAGATCTGACATAAATAAAATCAAGTGTAACAATGAAACTGTTGAAAATTCCAAAGATATTGCGAACATTTTTAATAATTACTTTTCCTCAATCGGTAACAATCTCGCCGAAAATATCCCCCCATCAAACAAAAATTATACTGACTTTTTAGGCCCCGCTAATCCGAATTCTATTTTTTTCTTTCCGACAAATAGACAAGAAGTCCTCAATATCGTCTCTAATCTACAAAATAAAACAAGTTCTGGCTTCGATGGAATTAGTAATGTTATTTTGAAAGCCATTATTCCTTTTATTGTCGACCCATTAGTCCATATATTCAATTTATCATTACTGCATGGTGAATTTCCTGATTCCATGAAACTAGCAAAAATTATTCCCCTATTCAAAAAAGGTGATAAACTTGAAATAGGTAATTACAGGCCAATCTCCTTGTTATCTTCATTTTCCAAAATCTTGGAAAAAATAGTATTTACTCGAATGATTGCTTTCCTGAAGAAATATGATATTTTATCCAACTTTCAGTTTGGTTTCAGGGAAAAACATAGTACTGTTCATGCTTTAATGTCTTTTGTTGAAAAAATTGCCCATTCAATTGACTCGTCTTCTCACACAGTTGGTATTTTCCTGGACTTCTCCAAGGCCTTTGATACGATAAATCACGAAATTTTACTTTACAAACTCGCCAATATTGGTGTCCGTGGAAAGGCCTTGGAGTGGTTCAGGAGCTACCTTTCTAACAGAAGACAATTTGTGTTTTTAAATGAGCAGGCATCTGATTTTAAAAATATTACTTGTGGTGTTCCGCAAGGGAGTCTTTTAGGCCCGCTTTTGTTTATTATTTATATAAATGATTTTCATAAATCATCCAATGCTTTGTCATTCATTTTATTTGCTGATGATACTAATTTATTTTTTTCACACAGTGATCCAAATATTATTGTTGATGTAATTAACGCAGAGTTGCGAAAAATATTAGAATGGATTAGAGCTAATAAATTGTCATTGAATCTCTTGAAGACGAACTACATATTGTTCAGTAACTCCTTAACATCATTACCCACTGATATTATTCTTGACAACACCCCTCTTGAGCAAGTTTCTCATACAAAATTTTTAGGTGTTGTGGTTGATAGTAAACTATCCTGGAAACTCCACGTTGAAAATATTTGTAAAACTATATCTCGCAATGTTGGTATCATTAACAGACTTAAATCACACCTTCCACAACGATCTTTGCTTATGCTTTATTCTTCTCTTATTTTACCATACTTAAATTATGGACTTCTGCTTTGGGGAAACACGTACCAAACATTGGTGGAAAAAGTTTTATTACTACAAAAGAAAGTCATTCGTATCATATGTAATGCTCCTTTTCTTGCCCATACGGATCCGCTGTTCCTTGAACATAATATCCTAAAAATTAACGATCTATACTTATTACATCTAGGTGAATTTATGTATAAATTCAATTCTGGTACTCTTCCATTTGCGTTTCACGATATGTTTAAACAAAATCGTACATTTCATAATTATCCCACAAGACAGTCAGAAGAATTTCATTTACCTTTTTTGAGAACATTTTTCGCACAAAAAACATTCATCTTTGAAGGCCCTAAATTTTGGAATACTTTGCGTGTTGATTTGAAAAACTCCCCTTCTCTCTCAGTCTTTAAAAGAAATCTAAAGAAATCTTTACTGGCCCCGTACAAAACCTAGCTCCTTGTTATATTGCCTGTGTATATTATATGCAGGAATTTTCATGATTATTACTATTGTCATTATTTTAATTATGATCATTATTGTTGAGATTGTATTATGTTCTCCAGAGAACTCGTCACCACTCGTTTACCAAGTACTTCCTCTCATTGAACTGTTCTTCTTTTTTTGAAAATTTGATCTTGCGCGCAACCTTCATTCTGTTATCACCTTTCATCTATTTCTGTAGTCCACATGCAAACCTTTTCTCTTTACTGTATCCCTTCTCCTCTCACACTCTCCTTGTTTTCTTTGTACATTGTTCGTGTTATGCGTATTGTTTTGTTTCTCCTTTTGTGTCCTCTCTGTTGGCAATTATCCTTATTTTACTCATGTAACTTACTATTATTGAATACTACCACCCGAGGGGTCCACGATTTACAAGCATCGCTTCACAGTGGACCTCTCCGTTTCCAGCTTAACATTAATAAATTATTTTAAGCAGCAATATTTCTTGATATTCAAATATGTAATTCTGTTAAATTCATATTTTGTATTGCATGGTTACTACTTTGATTGTTTATTGTAATGATATTTCTATGAATACTGTATTCTTTTGCTGGAAATGAGAAAAAATAAAATTGAATTGCATTGAATATGTTTTGAATATTACATGACGATAAAAGTTTTAACGGGAAACCGCCTACTAATTGATATATTTGGTAAATTAGTATATCTCTTGCCTGTTGACAGATACAAATGCACGTGTCACGCACGTGTGTGTAGTCCCATAAACATCTTTCTGTGTACAGTGCTTCTAACTTTATGAAGACTTGGTCAAATTTCTTATAATTTTTATGATTCCAGAACCTTGCAGTACATCTATGCTAGATGATCAACCTTTTCTGATCGATTTCACAACGTTTCTTTCACTATGCAATTGCATGACCATAACTGGTCTTTAGCTTTAAAGTGGTAGTAATTATATATCATTATTACTAATATACTTCTAATACTACTACTAGTAGTAGTAGTAGTAATAATAATGATGATGATGATGAAAATGATAATAATAAAACAATATTAACAATAATAATATTGATTATAATGATAATAACTATAATATTGAATTGCATAATAATAGGAGGAATAAAAAACAATAAAGCAATATATTACAAAAAATAGGAAGGAGTAGAAGAGTAACAGAATAATTTCGGCTTCTACTCTACTATAGCCTTACAAAGTGGTAAAAAAGAGATATATTCAACAATCCCCTTCCATACTTTCATCATTTTATAGTTATACATCTCAACTAATCTTTTAAAAACAATTTTTTTTTGGAGCCAGAAGCGCGTTTCCTCATATAGGGTATGCTCATATATTTTAAATATGAGAAACTGTTTTTATTTTGTTTATTTGACCTACATGTTTGAATGACCTGACTCCCTTTTTGTTTCATATTCTACTTTTTTATCATTTTATAGTTATACATCTCAACTATTCTTTTAAAAACAATCATTTTGAAGCCAGAAGCGCGTTTTCTCATATGGGGTATCATTTAACAAAGAGTTAACGCCTTTTTGACTCTGAAAAGATGAAAATTGTGGCTCTGATTGCAATTTCGTTACGCTATTTTACACTTCTTTATATTGGTAAAACTATAAAATGATAAAAACGTAGAATACGAAAAAGGGAAGTGAGGTCATACATATATGTAGGTCAAATAAACAAAATAAAAAAAAGTTTCTCATATTTAAAAATATGAGAAAATATGCTTCAAAAAAAATAAATAACTAGCCTGCATAAAAACTAATGAAACTTCTTAATGTCTGTAATGAAATCTCAACACTGAAGACGTAGAGAAGACACTACAGGTTTTCAATTCTCTATCTTAATTAGCTTGTAGCTTGCATGCAGAAATGGAAAGAAATGGAATGTATTATATGCTTCTCATTTCATTTCGTTAATTTCCATTTCCAACAAAATAAAATATGATACATGGGATTGCATTGTACACAATACAACAATGAAACTTAACAATGAAAAGTTAACTATAATTGCTCCACAGTGTACAAAGGGCATATAAAACAGGTTGGTCATGGAGCAAAGGGGACTGCTGAAAAGCAAGGGCTTGTAGATTGCAACCCCCTATAAAAACTTATATTTGCAAAAAGAGTATATCAATAATAATACTAGATAGATATATATATATATATATATATATATAATATTAGAAACTGTTCTTGTTTTGTTTATTTGACCTACATGTGTGTATGACCTGACTACCTTTTTGTTTCGCATATTTCTTTTATATCATTTTATAGTTACTATTCTCAACTATTCTTTAAAAAAAAAAGCCAGAAGCGCGTTTCCTCATATAGGGTATCTTTTAACAAAGAGTTAACGCCTTTTTTACTCTGAAAAAGATGAAAAATTGTGGCTCTGATTGCAATTTCGTTATGCTATTTTACACTTCTTTATAATGGTAGAACCTTAAAATGATTTTTTTTTTTAAATTAGAATGCAAAACAAAAAGGGAGTGATGTCATATATACATGTAGGTCAAATAAACAAAATAAAAACAGTTGTTCCTACTTAAGAATATGAGAAAACATGTTTTACCAACACCTTTTCTGTACGCAGTGTACTATTATTTATTGATTTTTCTTTTTAATTTACAGTCAAACCTGTCTTTGTGGCCACCTCTCAAAAGTGGCCACTTTTTTAGTTTGCCTTAGGTGGCCTTAAAGTTATAGACCAGTTTTGGAAACGCCCCCCTCTCATAAAATGAAATGGAAGCTCGTATTACCAATCATGTGAAATTATAGGTTTTGACTAATTCGTGATGATACAAATTTTGCCGGGAAACCGCCTACTAATTGATATACAGTGCGTCCCAGAAAAAACGAAAACGAGAATTATCGATGGTTTACCATAACTTCAGCAAGATTATAATTAATAAATGGCACATATTTGTAAAGCTTAGATACTCCTCTTTTTTGTGATGCAACTCATATGATGCATATTTCCCCCATGAGTGATTAATAGTAATTTGAAGAGAGGAAACTAAAAGAGTCATTTGGTGGACGGTATCTGAATTTCAAAGAGAAAATCACATTTCTAGAAAGTTCATTTTCTGCCTTTTGATATGACACCTCAATCAGCAAAAATGAGCTAGATTTAACAAAGTTCTGTTTGTTTTAATAAAGTGACGCTTGCATATCCATAATTCGGTTAAACTAATTTGTTTTCATTGGCTGCCTGCACGTACGAACAAACAAACAGAGTTGACGAAAGACCGTTCCGTTCACGACCAGCCATGCACAAAAAAGACGAAAGACTTGATGCATGGCTGATCGTCAACGAAACGGAGAAAATTGCAGCATATGAGTTGCATCAAATGAAAGAGGAGGATCTTAGTTTTACAGATATGTGTAATTCATTAATTATAATTGTGATTAAGTTATAATAAAACATCGATAATTCTCGGTTTCGTTTTTTGGGGATGCACTGTATATTTAGTCAATTATCACATCTATCCGGCCTGGATGCGTCTTATTTGTTCGTACCACGGCGAGCCCTGATTGAGCTCGCGAGGGAAACCTGCGCATGCGCACTACTACTACTACTACTACTACTCTACTACTACTACTACTACCTCTACTTCTACTACTTACTTCTATACAACATCAACCAATACTATGATGCTACCGTTAATGTTCACTAATGATGATGCCAATGATTGTTATTATTATCATCAATAACGATGATTGTTATCACTATGATCAATAATTGTCGCTGTTATTTTTATTTTTTTTATGAATAGTATTATTATCATTATTGTTATTATTGTAATCATTAGAATTACTATCATTATCATCATTACTACTACATATACCGCTAACTACTTCTACTTCTTCTACTTACTTCTATACAACATCAACCAGGACTATGATTCTACCGTTGATGTTCACCAATGATGATGCCAATGATTGTTATTATTATCATCAATAACGATGATTATCATCACTATGATCAATAATTGTCGCTGTTATTTTTTTTTTTTATATGTATAGTATTATTATCATTATTGTTATTATTGTTATCATTAGTATTAACATCATCATCATCATTACTACTACATATACCGCTAACTACTTCTACCACTACTAATATTACTACCGATAGTTTGTATATATCACGTTTTCACTTACATAATAGGTACATCAGCGTTGCAGGCAGGCTACATATCAATCCGACGGTAGCATAATCTGACTCCAGACGCTCAACCATTGTAGGAATAAGAACACCGAAAGATTTCGCGATGCCACTATCAAGAAAAACTACCACGAATTTGCTAACAACAATCACCCAGCCCCAAGACCACCCACTAGAACTTTCTTTGGCCATTTTACACCCAAAACAGAAGTATAATGTATGATTAATCTAATCCAATCAACAACAGGTATTTGAATGAGGCTGCAGAAATCGCGCCACGTGATACAGCCACCAAATCAAATGTCAGATGTCATTTCAAAAGACTAGTAGAGCCATATCAGCCATTGTTCGCTATCGAAAAAAAAGTACTCCTGAGGCGTGTTGGAACCAGAAGTCAAATGAAATTGTCTTAATATATAAAATGATCACGGTGCCATGACATTAATTAATTAAGGGAAATTTTAATACCCCATTGTATATCCCGTAGATATCGTGTTCAGAGTAGGCAATAGACCAGTTCACCGATAGCACATGTCCCAAATGACCGCGAATATCCACAGATCTTCAGAACATGAAGAGGTCTCACCTTGTACATTTTGAAATAAATTGGCTTGGCCTCACTCGCAATTTCAGTACCTAAGGAGCTTGGTGACCAGGTGACAGTTAACACAGCTCGCAAACAAAGCCTGTTATTGAACTAAGGTTGACGTTAATTCAGCACAAACACCCTCATCAACCAATTGTCTATTTAAACAAAGGAGTCCTGCCAATGCCGAGTTATGATACCACGACGTTTAATGCACAAAGCGCGAAGCAATGCACAATGACTGAACTTCTGAAGCAAAGTGACGTGAAGTAAACATCAAGTGTGGTTCAATCTGTTTATGAACAAATAAAACATAAACAATAATAAATACCTTCATAGGCGCCGGAAGTGGGGTGGCAGGGGGTGCAGTTGCCCCCCCCCCCCCAACCAAAAACATCCCTTTTCCTTAAAAAAAAAACAGTAATGGAGTAAAGATGGTTTGTATTTTTAACCCAAAAGAACATAACAATAATAAAAACTATTTCAGCTTATTAATTGTGTACATGTCTGTAGGAGAACCTACTGAGCATAACCTCTCGAGCTGTTCAAGCAGACTTAATTCTGATCCGTTTTTATTGTATATTGAGAACTAGCAACACCCACATTTCACTATCCCCTCAAGCGGCCAAATCCTAACCCTTTCTATAAAGCGACACTTGTGACATCACAATCACCTGCTTCAAGCAGAACTTCATCCTGTCACTATGAATATGACGGACAAAGAAAGAGGACAAAAAATACAGTTCCTCATTCTACCCTCAACAATTGCTGTGGTAGACAAAGGAACATATTCACTGTTATTGTGTAAAAATGTGTAGAACAGGTGAATATGCATGTAACACCTAATCTACACATGTTTACATAATAGCAGTGAAGGGACGTTCCTTTGTCTACCACAGCAATTGTTGAGGGTAGAATGAGGAACTGTATATTTTGTCCTCTTTCTTTGTCCTTCATGTTCATAGTGAGAGCCTTTGTTTCCTCTTTTCAAAGAATACTTTCACCTGTTTATCATGGAATGCACTGCTTGGGCATAAATGAATAATGATTATATAACGTTAATGAGCACGTATCAAGTATTTTATCTCCGTGTATTTCACAATTTTTCTTCAATTACTGTTATGAGATTGAAACTATAACCTGGCTTATTGTCATGTTCAAAAGGTGAAGGAAGAGGGAAAAACAGTTTTTTGAGAGACATGGTGTTGTAAAAGTTTGTTCACTGTCTTCTTCCTTCCCTTTCTCCTCGTATTCCTTCTCCTCCTCCTTCTTGTCCTCATATTCCTGGGACCCGTTTCACAAAGCCTTTTTTCAATGACAAATGACAACAATCAGTGACAAATGTGTTGATAACCAATCCGAAGCAAGGATTTCAGTAGCTATTGTAAATAATGATATGTACCCGCTGTCTATTTTACAATTGTACTTCGTTATCTTTATGATGTAATCGCAGAAACATAGAGCCAAATTAATGTAACTTTCTCTTTATAAGTGAACATGCCTTCCTATACTTAATTCTCTCCTCTCTTCCTTTCACTATTTTTTCTTTCCTATCAACGTTCTGTTATATACAATGTAATTTTCATAATAATATCTAATAAGTTCTTTCGGTAACTGTGTTAATTTATTATGGGCGTTCCCAACTCAAGCTATGCTTTCCGGGTTTTCGCCTCCTTCCGTATCTGAATTATTTACTGTATACTCTATGTTGAAATAATTGTTACATATATCATGTATATATACATTGTGTTTTATATTGTGCTGTTGAGAAGGAAATAAATGTTAATACAAAGACAAATACAAATCTGTCATTTGTCACTGATGACAAGTTTTGTGAAACGCCCCCCTGTTGGTAGAACCTGTCTTCCCGTTTCTCTAATAGGGACTTTTAGATTTGCGTGGACTGATACGTGTGACGTCCATTCAAGGCAGTGCATTACAAGGACGTCGATCGTAACAATCCACGTTGTCCTTGTGTAAATCTAAAAGTCTCTAATGATTCCTCCCCAGAGTGACACCGTTTGCCCTTCACTTCAAATCAATTTTGCTCTCATTAGTACCGCCGTTAGTTGGTGCATTGACCTACTAGTAGGACCATGGTCGGTGCCCTGCGAACCGCTACACCGCACACGATTAAAGATAAACTTTAGTACTGGTAATGCGATTGTATTGTGAAAGAAAAGGTGTGGAATGGATCAGAAAAGTTGATCATATAGCAAGTAAGTAATGGTGGGTAATGCAAGGTTCTGGAGTCAACAACATCATCATAAATTTGGCAGAGTCTTGGTAAAGTAACAATCACTTACACAGAAAGATGTATATGGGACAACACACATGGTGTCGGGGCTAGTACTACCCTGATTTCCTTATTTTTCTATGCTCATTACTCAGCCAGTAAACATTTTCTTCCAAAATTGTTTGGCACATGACATTTATTTGTAATCTTGAACATTCAGTGTAAGCTTCGTTAGATTCTGTGAGAATTCATTTCTTTTTTTTTTACCAGAACTCAAGTTTATCTTTAAGAGCCATACCACCTAGGATGATACATGCTCCTGCAGTGCATGTCCACATGCTCGGAGAGATGACCTTTCAATGAGCAGCATGCATCCGGTAGTGTAGCCGTATATGTCGCGATTGTGTTCATCAAAGCAAGGTTTTCATTGAAGAAATAATTTATTTTAATGTTCAAAGACTGTGGGCATGTAGGTCATTGACAAGCCAACATATGTGAAAGAAAATGAAAACTGATAGTTTACTAAATGCAAGCCAATAAGTTATTTACAACAATAAATAACAATGAGGTGATATTCGATGCGGCGTACACGTGTCAATCAATAAAGCTAGTTCACGGTTGCAGTCTGAGCCTGAGCAGATAAAGGTCGTGTGTGTGTGTGTGTGTGTGTGTGTGTGTATTGGGTTTTTTACAGACGTGTATCAATCAGATATGATTATTTACGTCTGGGACCGACCTTTAAACGTCACCATCCGAAAGACGTGACTCAGTTTCGAACCTGCGTCCTCGGCTGAATCAGTTTGTAACTTCCACTTTTTAGCTGGATTACAGGCGCACGCCACATCGCCTAGATAAAGGTCATTGCAGAACAAACTTTATATACACGGAAACGAAATACTGGATACGTGCTCATGAAAGCTATGTAAACACTATTCATTCATGTACAAACAGTGCGTAGCATGATACACAGGTGCATGGAAGTATTGTTTGAAAAAGGGAAACAAAAGCTATTATTTCAAAATGTACATAGTGGGACCTTTTCATGTTTTGATATTCGAGGTCATCGCAGAGATATGCTAACCGTGAACTGGTCTGTTGGTATAGTCAGTAAGGGTCTGATAAATTAAAAAAAAACTGAATTTGAAACCGGGCAATATACTACCCCTCTCTCTCTCTCTCTCTCTCCGTCTCTCTTTCTCTCTCTCTCTCTCTCTTCTTCATCGCCTTACTTGTCCCTCTCTTACTTCACTGTGCATTTGCATTCCTCGTAATTACAGAAAATAAACAATAATACCGCTGAATTGATTTATCCTTTCCCATCCGTGTTCTTCCTAGTACATGTAGTGGGAGTAGTATTAGCAGCAGTATCATTATAACACTAATAATTATTATTATGAATATTATTATTGTTCGTGGTGTTTAATACTAATGTTATTTTTGTAATTATTATAACTGTTATTGTTAACATGATCATTACTTTTATAATCGTCATTTTCATCATTATCATTAGCATTATTATAATCGTTAATATTATTAACATTATTGTCATTATTATTATTATCGTTATGATGAATATGAACATCATGGTTATGATGATGATTAATATTAATAGTATTATTACAATTATTATTACATCATTACTATCATCATCAGCATCGTCATTAATGGCAGTAGTGTAGTATGCTACATGTAGAAGTAGGCCTAGTAGTAGCGGTATCATTCTGATCCTTATTATCCTGATTATCTTCTGCAATACATTTAGAGATTGACAATTTTTCATGACTAATTGTATTTAAGCTTACCATTATATGCATCTGGCTCGAATTTGTTTTGCTTGTGTATTTTGGTACTGGATGATTAACATGGTAAGAAGGACTTGTTTCTTATTTATTCTAGTCTTATTTTTATTTGCATTATGTTTTATTCATTGTAGTTCTAATGTTTTCTGACTGTTTTCAAAACAATATCTTTTGTGTCGACCCTATTTCTATGTAGCTTGATATCTCACGGTGATTTTGAGGAAAAAGCAATCCATTAAAGCAACAATTTTTCAACTGTAGCGACAGTCATTGGCCTTTGCTGCTCTTAAATACTGATATGACAGGCAGTATTAATTAATTTTTTTCAGGACTCATTATAGATTCGTTTACAGTTGATTCCCCTCAGTTGATTCTTTTGTTTGGATTATTTTGCGGGGAGAGATAGAAGTGAACGGTCTCATGCTTAACGACTTTGTATTATTATTATTTTGTGTTCATTGTCTCTACGAAGCTCTTTAAATCAAACACAGCTTTTATTATTAGGCTTCCTGAACGGAATTCCAACTGTTGGTTGCACTCTGTATATTAGGATGATGTGTTTGATCTTGTTTTCAATAACAAAGTCCATGCCAATAAATATGAGGTGCCGGGTCTAATAAATTAAAGCAAACTGAATTTGAACCCGGGCCATAGGCTAGAATTCTGTTAATGGTGACCTAAACAATTTCGGGACAAAAAAAAAATTGAACCCCCCCCCCTTGACAAATTCCTTTTTTAAGCCACCTTGTACATGTAATGAGCATCTGTATGTCTGGTTCCCACAAAATTATAACAGCTATGACGTCATTTTTCAGAACGCCATTCACCCCCTTTGTGTCTCTTTTTTCCCCTTGAAATCTTGCAGTGCGATTCCGAGTGAGCCAGATTGTTAAAACCTGTCAAGATGGCCATTTTAGACGCCATTTTATACTCTGCATGATTTGTTTTCTTCAATGTTTTTTTTTATTGATTTCAAACAATACAAATCAATCTTAGAAATAAAATACATGGCATGCCATCCAACCAAACACACTACTACTCGATCCCTCCCCCCCCCCCATCCCTCCCTACCATGCGACACACACACACACACACACACCACCCGACCGCACTTCCACCACACACTGTTCCTAGCCTCCTCAGAATACCCCCAAATTAATTGGAGCGACAGACAAACATAAACAATCTATTTAAACATTTGTTTAAAATCGTTTAAACGAGGCTACAATAGACACAAAAGCCCAGTGTTAAAAGTTCATTAAAACTTCACTTGTTCCCACTTCTGTGTTTGTGTTTGTATGAGCGGATGTGATTGTGTTAGTACGTACGGCTGTTTGTTCCACAGCACGCGTCATGACGTGTTCATCATGCACCCAAATCCCATTGCATGGTTTGGCACGCAGTGCCTGTGAGCCCTTCGTAGGTCCCTCATTTCTTTCAAACTTCGTAGGCGTAGTCTCAAGCATCATTTTAAGGTCACTGATTTCTTCGTCTTCGTCCATGCGCTATTTTTTAGGTTTCTCGTCTGTTTTAAGGCATTTATTTCTTTCTTCCTTCCTATCTCCACTATCCTAGATCGCACAGACTTCTAACACAGTCCTCTAAATCTTAACTCCTATTCCGTCAAAAATCTACAACTCTTGAAAAATTTACCCCTAAAATTCTAAAACAGCCACAAATTTCTCATATAATTTCCATTTTGTCTCAATTTCTGGAAGTATCTTTATCTTATAATTGCACAAAGCCATGCTGAATTAAACGCTCCAATGTCTATGCAAAAAAAAAAATAGCGCCCTCTGAAGTTCTGGGAATTGGCTTTCTTTCAGAGGCCGTATCTTCATCGTTTCTGGCCAAACCCGTACCCTTTTTTTGATATAGAGGCTAACAGATATTCCCCTTTTCAACCCGCAAACAAATAATATACCTAACTCTGACCGACATTGCGAAAATTGTCCTCCAAATATGCAGATTTCAAGACAATTGCGAAATGACTTCAACTTGCCCTAAAATGAGGATCCTTATACCTACGTCAATGAAACTTTGCAGACACATGTATCCATACAGGTGACAACAGTGTCTGCAAAGTTTGGTAAGCAAGCAGTGTTAATTAATATTTCCAGGAGTCGTGATAAATTCGTTTAACAGTTGATTCCCCTCGATTGATTCTTTTGATTATTTTTGCGGGAAGAGATAGAAGTGAACGGTCTCATGCTTAACGATTTTGTATTATTAATCTTATGTGTTCATTGTCTCTACGAAGCTCTTAAAATCAAAAACAGCTTTTATTGTTAGGCTTCCTGAACGGAATTTATAACTGTTGTTAAGAAATTTTTGATCGCGCTCTGTATATTATGATGACGTGTTTGATCTTGTTTTCAATAACAAAGTCCATGCCAATAAGTTGTGCCCCCCCTCCCCAACTCCGTGAACGGAGGGATACCATGCGTGTTCCCAAAATGTCCAGTAAAGGGGTACTTTTCACGCACCACAGTCTAGCTCGTAGTACACAAACAATCCGGCCCGTACTGACTTTACACTTAGGGGGATGTTTTCAAAAGGAGGGAACATCAGAGGCGGCGGACCCGGGGGGGGGGGGCAAGGGGGGCACAGTGCCCCCCCCCCCTCCCACTTTTTCAAGTACCCCAAAAAGTGACCCTTTAACTTTGTAAGAAGCGCCCCTTTTTACATAAAAGTGCCCCTATTACTTTGATTTGTGCCCCTGTTAATTTTCAAAGTACCCCCTCTCCTTTCCACCTCTGATATGTGCCCCTTTTATTTTGACACGTACCTCTTTTCCCAGACCAGTTCCCAGTTTCCTTTGCAATAAGTGTCTAATTTCCATTCTGATAAGTGCCCTTTTTAATCTTTAGTAAGTGCCTCTTTTCGAATACGAGAAGCGCCCCTTTTCACTTTTGTTAAGCGCTTCCTTCACCTCTGATAACTGCCCTATTCAAATCTTAGAGGAGCCCCTTTTACTTTGACAATTGCCCCTTTTCCTTTGACAATTGCCCCTTTTCCTTTGTAAGAAGTGCCCCTTTCCCTTTTAATAACTATTTATTTTTCAACTCGGATAAGCGCACCTTATATTTTCACATGTGCCCCCTTTCCTTTATAATAAGTGTCCCTTTTCCTTATGATAAGTGCCCCCATTTAACAAAGAGCCCTTCGCCTTTTCATAAATGCTCCTTTTCACCGATGAAAATAGTCCTTTTTCATTCTCCTACTAGTGCTCCTTTTCATGTTTCGTAAATGACCCTATTCAATTCTGAGAGACAATCGTTTTATTTTGATAAGTGTCCCCTCTTCCTCCTAATATTAGTGCTCTTTTCATCTCTAATAACACCCCTTTTATTTTGACACGTGCCCCTTTTCCTTCCTTATAAGTGCTCTTTTTCCTTCATAATTTCCGCTTTTCATAACAGCCCCCTTTCACCTCCAATAAATGCCCCTATCAAAATCTGATCGGTGCTCCTTTTCTTTCAACAAATGCACATTTCCCTTTATTATTAGTGCCCCTTTTTCATTCTCATAAGTGCCTCTTTCATATATGGTGTTTGCTCCTTTTCACCTCTGATAATTAACCTTGTTTAACAATGATACGTGCCCCTTTTCATTTCTTATGAGGAACCTATCCCTTTTTCATAAATGCCCCTATCAAAATCTGATGGCTGCCTCTTTTCCGTCGACAAATGCCCAATTTCCATGCTCATAAGTGCCTTTTCATCCCTGGTGAGTGCCCCATTTTCACCTCTGATAATAACCCTTTGTACTTTGACACGTGCTCCTTTTATTTTCTAATAAGTGTCTTATCCCTTCGATAAGTGTCCCCCTTTCCTCTCATCATTAAACGTGCCCCTAATTTCAAGCGACTAAGAGCAATCTCTCCCAAAGCTCGCTCGCTACGCTCGCTCACATTTATAGATGTTATAATTATGTTACTTATCAAAGGTCTTTTCAGTTTGCTGTCATGAAAATGTGCTTATTTATAACCCGAAGAGGATTGGTTTTTTCCTCTTTATAAGATGTAGTTTTCGCACTGTGACCTCACAAATCTTATATTTTTCCTCGCTCGCAAATGATTTTTTCGACCATCACACCCAACTGCAAGGTATGATGCTTTAAAAAGCAATATTTTATACGATATATAAAGAGAAACAAATATTGAAATCATCCCTGATAATGTAATCGAATTTGAGGGGTATATACTAATGTCTAAAAATTGTTTATTTTCGCTTTGAGATTTCCTTTTGTAGGTGCCCTTTTTTCCCAGAAAGTGCCCTTTTTTGTTTTTGTTGGTGTCCCCCCACTTTGGAAGTCGCTCTGCAGCCTCTGGGGAACATGCATATGCGTACCCTAAATAACACCGAGTAGGGGGCCGGGGAATATTGGCGTGAACAATACAAAAGTAAGGCGTAATTATGGCATAAGTATGACGTCAGTATGTCGTAAACGTGACGGGACAATACATGTCATTCATGATGTTAAACATTGCACGAACGATGCACGGTATTCGTGCAACTAAATAGGGGCTTTTAGATTTACACGACGAGAGCGTGGACTGCCGCGTGTGACATTGTGTTAAGGAAGGATGTCACATTACAGGATGGCACACGTGGCGGTCCACGTTTTCGCCGTGTAAATCTAAAAGTCTCTAATGTCAAGCACTGGCACGCCTCAATGCGGGGCAATGCGGGAACAATTCGCGCAAGTGTCAGGGCATGGCTTTACTGTTAATGGCCACTAAGGCCCATTAGTGACTTTAAAAAAAACATATGCTCTTCCAGGCTGTTTGGGAATGTGTCAGTTTGCAACAGAAATTAAGAAACGCGCATTTTGTTAAGAATCGTGTGATATCACGAAAATGTATAAGTCATTTGTTTTTAATTGAAAATAAGTCATGGTTTAATTTTATTTGCCCCCCCCCCCACCAGTTTTCCAGTGTGTTCTTCCATGTAACAATGATAACGCTTTCTAATTATTTTTCATCTCTTCCCAGAATTCAACCTTCTCTTGAAAACTTTAGTTGATTATGATAATATTTGTACATAGAAATGCTTGTATACAAAAGTAAGATCTCTGATACGTGGTTGTTCCGCTGAGATTGAGACTGGCCCCTCTGACCGCCTCTATACATAGACTGAAGATCATCCTATTGGGACTGTACGGGAGGAAGGGTTCGGTTCGGCCGGACCACGATGAATGAGAAATGCAACGAGTTATTCACTCTGTACGTCTTCATATGTCCACTTTGGCTCCAATATTACACTGATTCTTATTTAAGATTAAAAAATAACACAGAAATATCTACTGTGACTTACGATAGCTTGCTCATGATTCACAAAAGTTGTCCAATAAATGCATTCAAGCATTATGTTTCTTTTTGCATTTCGTTGACGTTACGGTAAAACTAGGCATACTTTATACTACGCTCTGCACGGCAAGTTCACCATCCTTTCCGCAATAAGGCCTACCGCTTTATACTTCGGGGCTGATTTAGTACAAATGTCGTTTTCTTTTATTCACCTTCCTGCTAATGTTCTTTTTTATTTATATTTCAATTTGTTTAGTATTGATTTAGAGGAACATGTATATATTTCATGTAGGCCTGCTTGAAGGGAAGCTGATGAAATATTAAAGAACTACTTTGCAAAGAGACTGTGTGGTGTGAAAATACATCTGAAGAACCGTCGTAATGATAATGTCAGACTTTTCTCCTGCTTACTACGTTAACCAGATTTTGAAAATAATTATCGGTTCGATAATCATTTTTGGCGGACGTTTGTACGCAGGAGAATTTGATCTCGGTTGCTGCAAAGTTGTGGAATGAACTACAGTGCGTCCCAAAAAAAACTATACACTTTTGAAATGGCTGCCGAATAAAAAAATATATGATTCTGGGGGAAGATTTTGATATGTATGGAAAGCTCATAAACTCAACTTTCATATGACACCAAAAGGTCTGAACATAATTTATGCTTGAGTGAGCACTGGTCACTTTCGTAAATGATATGGAAACTAGGTTGCGCAGGAATTGGCCTTCCAATTTGTGAGAGGTAAATCCTTTGGAGCTTACGGAATTGAGGATGATATGACCAATTTATGATCAATTGTGGTGATTTTGGGTTTGGGTGAAATTTGTGGTTAATGGGATTAACATTTTATGCATGAGTGAACAGGAATTGCATTTGGTATTACCGTAGACTCAGTGGTGTGTTAATGGGAGTCAGGACGGGGTGATGGTACATGGTGCAGGGGAGGTGAAATGTAGGGTAGGACTTTGTTGGGTAGATGGGATAAGGGTCAAGAGGACACGTTTTCCCCTACCCCTCTCTCTCTCTCTCTCTCTCTCTCTCTCTGCCTGGGTGTGCTTTTGCATATCTTGATAATTCATTAGACAATCAACATTCAGCTTACATCACTTAATCAACAATGTACGGTATCAGTCAATCGGTCAATCCATTAATCAATCAAGCATTCAATCACCGTTCAGTATTTCAATCAATTTAATCATTCAATAAATCAATCATAATTAATCAATAACTCAGTCAATCACTCAATCTATCAACCAACCAACCAGTCATTTTAGCACTTGAGTTCCCCAGAATTATATATATTTTTTATTCAGCAGCCATTTCAAAAGTGTATAGTTTTTTTTGGGACGCACTGTATATACCTCTTTGTAAGTCAGCTTTAACTGCCTAGTTCAAGGAGCTTCTGAAGTCCTACTCATTTTGCCAAAAAACAATGGATTGTATTTGCTGAACTGGTGCTTTTAAAGCGACATCTTGTGTTAGTGGCCCAAGCATGTGAAGCGATATTTGCAGCGCTTTGTAATTACAAAAAAAGGGCACTAGGCCTAAAATCAAATACTTTTTTGGATTGGATTGGATTGGATTAATCATACTTCTGCATTGAAGGTAAAATTGTTATAGCTAGCTTCAGGATGTGGTCTTGGGGCTATGTTATCATTGTTAGCAAATTCTTCAGCTTTCTGAACCTTCGATTTGGGTATAATTTTAAGTATGTTATTTCTGAGGTCGAATACTACTTGAAACCGTTACAAAAAACCTTTGATGCAAATTTATGATCTGACTATTCAATAAATGGGGCCTTACAATGATGAAGCCAGTAGTGCATATCATTTGACCGATATGCTTTCATGCATCCTCTTTGTATTGACTTGTATTTGCATGTTGTTGATATTGCAAGTTCATCGTCAATTTTCGCAATACAGGCGTATACTGCTTGTAACTTTGAAACACTTGAAATCACACTTCTGCATTGAGGGTACAATAGTTATAGCAAGATTCAGTATGTGGTCTTCAGGCTACGAGATTGTTGTTGGCAAATTCGTTGTACTTTTTATTGAAACTGGCATCGCGAAATCTTTCGGTGTTTTTATTCCGACAATGGTCGAGCGTCTTGAGTCAGATTATGCTACTGTCGGATTGATATGTAGCTTGCCTGCTGCATTGATGTATCTCGGATGTAAGTAAAATGTTATATATACACATTGTTGGTAGTAGTAGTACTAGTGGTAGATGTAGAAGTAATGGTATTAACGATAATTGTACTTCTACGTAACTATCATGATAATGATCATCATCATCTCCATAATTTTAGTATCAGTATTAATTAAACAATAATGATAATAATAGTAATGATAATAAGGATAATAAGGGTAATAAAATGATACAAACGATGGCAATACTAACAACAACTTCAACAACTCAAATGATAATCGTAATAATATCAACATCATAAACATCATAATCATCACAGGTCAACTCAACAGTAGTAGTATTTTTTATTGCTGTTCCTGTTGTTCCCTGATTTCTGGTTGGACTGTAATTATAGACCTAATGGTTAAGTCAAGTAAAATAAAACATGACGAATAATTTTGTTCTTCTAATTCTCAAACTACAGGGTACCCAATAACTTTACCTGCTTAGAAAGTGGCGAATGTAAATTGATATCTTGCCAAAAACATAACCGGGGTAATGCAGGGGGTCGGAGCTGCAACCACCCACCTCCCCTCCCCCACATGCCTCTCATTTTTTGTCCTCGTCGTCCTCGTCGTCCTCGTCGTATCCCTTCTCCTCCACCTTGATATTACTCCTGATTTGTTTGGGTAATCGTCGCCCTAATTTTCGGGCAGCACTAGAATATAATCGTGTTTCATGTAAGTATAACTCTGACATTTCAATAATGGGGAATTCGTAAACGTTTCTGAAAACAGTGTTTACTTTTACACGTGATTACCTGATGTGTTTTCTTATTTGTCAATTTTAATTTAGTATCTTATCTCGTTATTTGTCAATATATTAGGTCCTGTTGTAGCACTCTTCTTGCCGAAGATTAACCATCGTGTTGTCGCTATGTTAGGCGGAGTGTTGTGTGGATCAGGTATTATTGCATGCGCTTTCATCAAAAACAGAGTAACTGTTGGATTCTGTCTCGCATTATCAGGTAAGCTAAATATCTTGTAGTTTAGCTATGTAGCTCATGTTGTGTCCTGAAGGGTGTAGGTAGAGAGCCATACATACGGTAGCTTTTGAATATGTCATGTTTGCCCTATCTGTTAAATTTAAACGTTAGCAGTGTCCTAATATCCAAATTATGCAAGGAAAACCGTTTATTTGCAAGACTTCACTATCAGACACTATTGAGTGACTGACTGGCTTTTTTCTACTTTGATTATAATATACATAAAATGAGCGGTAAAGGGTACATGAGCATTTTTCTACATCAATAATCCACTTTTTGTAATGGCCAAAATTAAACGGATTGAATCGCAGCGTACAACGTACGACCATTCGGTACAATGGTCTGAACAAATCAGACTTTTACTTACTGGCTATTTAGCTCGTAAGTTCATTCGGCAACTAATACTCCGCACTTAAAGACATTTTCAAGCCCCCCTTTTTAAGGAAGTTCTAAATTAGTATTATCTTTCGAATGCCGTTGGAACTTAACTTTTTCATTTTTTGACCTGCAAATGGGACATAGGACCTTTAATGTACACATTTCCAGTAGCCTCATGCACGGACACTTCCCAAAAGAGAAAAAATGGAATTTACAAATCAGTTCGGTTCCAAAGTGTACTATATCCATTCAAGTTCTGCATTGTAAGTTACAAACAGTATGCATGAGTTCCGGTTCCAAAAGGTACTACCTCCACAACAATTAACAAACTCATAACTTCATAACAAATATCTGTGCAGATTTAGATTTGTTTAAAGAGTGGTTTCAAATTTGTTCATACAATAGTAAAATCAGCCAAAGTATGATTGCAAACTGACATGGCTAACTTTGATAATTAAATAATGGTGTTTTTCTCTGAAGTTGGATTTATGGATGAAGTACCTTTTAAAACGGAGTTCTTCAAATGCTCTTCTGGAAGCCTTCAACGGACAAACGTGCCAGAGGTTGAACAGCACTTAGAAACAGACATAAACTTGTATACCCAGGGCAGGAAACTCCTAAAGATCATGGACACAAAAATTTAATGGAAATGGGGCAGTGCCGTACTACGCTTCTTGTGCAGTAGTAATCAATATCTTTGTTATCATTTTTCTTTTCACAGGTGTTGGCTTGTCAATGTCCTTCATGCCAACCATCCTTGCACTGAATGATTTCTTTGGAGAACAATTCGTTTTGATGAACACAATCGCGTCATATGGCTACACCGCCGGGTCAATGCTGCTCCCTGTTGTAATGGAATGGTCCTTCGAAGCGTATGGCTATGCAGGGGCGTTTCTTATCCTTGGAGGTATCGCTCTTAACCTTGTCGCGTGCGGTGCAACGATACGCAAGACACTATTAAACGCCGCTACAAATAAAGACAACATTCATGATAAAGTGAAAGAGAAACAGAAGTGTCTTCCTAAAGGAGAGTCCGCAAAACAAACAGAAGGTAACCGTTATCGTGAGGAGGAGGAAGATGAGGAAAAAGAGGAGCAGGAGGAACAAGAAGAGGATATTGAAGAGTGCGTCTCGGAGGAAAGGCGTTTGATTCAAACCGAGAGACGTAATGTAATTAAGCAGGAGACATCACGGAATGTGCGCTCATCTTCGACAAGCGCCGTTTTTCAAACCAGCAAACGGTTCTGTGGATTATTAAACGAACCACTTTATCTCTTCACCATCCCGATTCATTTCTTAACAGGTTTCAACATTTATTCGTGGATGCTGTTTCTGGTCCCCCATGCTGAACATCTGGGAATCCCTTCTTCCAAAGCAATCTTCCTATCTACAATTGGCGGCACAGGTGGCATCATCGGTCGGACCATCTTCATCATCCTAGTCGGTAAAGGCATCAATGTCTATGTCGTCTACATCGTTATAGGCCTCATCGGCACGGCATCATTTCTACTGGACTTTATCAGTGCTGCTTACGCGGTGCGTGTTACCTTGGCTTTTGTCCAAGGTTTCTCCTTCTTCATCGAGGATGCTATCATGTCCAGCTTATACAAAGATGCAGTCTTTGATGATCGGAATTTCAACATGGCCGTGGCTCTCAGTGTTTTCGCGGGAGGACTAGGGGCGATATGTGCCGGAACATTTACAGGTGCGTAATTCATAGCCAGCTTTTTCTTTTCAAACATAATGAACATTTGATAAATCAACTTAAGTTAAATACCCCATTGTATGTATTGCCGTTATAAATTATTGTTAGACAATAGACTGAGAATGATGCGTCAATGGAAGTTGCTCCTACTTAGTCAGGCATATCATAAAGCCTTAAATAGTTACAGAGTTTCATGATATAAGTTATGATCACGACCCCATACGAATGTTTACATCGGTAATGATCTAAACTGTATCAAATCCTAGACAAATGCCTCTTATAATGTTATGATCATTTCCTAGGTTATCTGTTTGATGTCACCAAGTCGTTCACAAGGGTGTTCATCATCATCGGCTTCATTCACGCCGTTATGGTCGTTCATCTCTTCATCGTAGCGATCCTCATCAAGAAACGACGACAAGATACCATCTGTGATGTTGACGACTGAGGATTTAGAGGAGGCAGAAACGTCTCCCTAACTTTCCTTTTGAAATCTTTCAGTGAGATACAAAAGTGGAAACAAGTGAATCATTTAATGAATTGTTAACACTGTAGTTAAATATTATAGCCTCGTTTTAATTATTTATTCATTTTTTTTAATAGATTATTTCTATTATTCTGTCGCTCCCATTTGGGGTATTCTGGGGTGGCTAGGAACAGTGTGTGGTATATGTGTGGAAGTGTGGTCGGGTGGTGTGTGTTTCAATTCAGTTCAATGCATTTATTTGTTCAACCATCAATATATATATATATATATATATATATATATATATACAGGGTGAGTGAGAAAGAATGTCCCATTTTTTAAAAGTTGTATTGTTTGAAGTATGAATATTTAATTAGGGATTTAATGATATGTCTTGATAGAGTTATCCTCCCAGTACATTTAGGTACCATTTTCATTTGAATCCGTAGCTAAGTTAATAATTTACACTTAAATTTTGCCGGTAATTTAATATGTTGTTATAAATGTAAAACTGGTGCCTGGCCTCCGAAATTCCCCGCAGTGGAAGCGCGGTCTGGTGCAAGGAACTTCAAAGCCAGGTGGAATGTTACACATCCCATTGTTACGCTTTCAAACTCACGAATGCGTTTGAATAGTTTCCACTTCTTTCTTTCACTTCCCTGGTTCAAGTGATGAAGCCAGATAGGACCACGTAACGAAAACCGTACATAATATATTTGCAGCTACGGAGCGGATAGGTTGAAAATTCTCAATCTCTTTTGTCGATCATATTTCTATGTAGCTTGATATCTCATGGTAATTTTGAAGAAAAGGCAAACCAAGCAACGATTTCAGAATAGTAGCAACAATCGTTCGCCTTTGCTGCTATTCAATAATAATATGAGAAGCAGTATTAATTAATTTTTCAAGGACTCATGATAAAATCTTTTAACAGTTGATTATCCTCGGTTAGAGATAGAAGGAAACGGTCTCACGCTTAACGTTGTATTACTGTTCCTATTTGTTCGTCGTCTCTACGATGCTCTGTGAATCAAAAACAGCTTTTATTGTTAGGCTCCCTGAACGGAATTTCAATTGTTGTTATTTAAAGAAATGTTTTGTTGCGCTCTGTAAATTATGATGATGGGTTTTATCTTGCCTTAGGGATCTCTGGCAGCAGGCGTGCGTGGGTTACAATGCATGTTGTAAACTGAGTTGTGTCTGGCCTGCTATTATTGTATACGTTACTGTATCATGATTGTTCATGTCTACAGTCTCGTTCGAGTGACCACCGAGTCGTGTTCAATGACCTCAATATTTTAAAGTGACTATCGCGTCATATTTCTTTGTTAACAAATAATTTGTTTGCTCTATTTGCTATTTTTGCTCGTTTCACGTTGTACAGTGCGTCCCAGAAAAAGCGAAACCGAGAAATATCGATGTTTTATCATAACTTAATCACAACCATAATTAATGAATGATACATCTTTGGAAAGCTTAGAGTCTCTTCTTTCAGTTGATGCTACTCAGATGATGCATATTTTACGCATGAATGATTAAAAGCAATTTGAAGGAAGGAAACCAAAAAGACATTTGGCGGGCGGTATCTGAATTAACCCCCCCCCCCCAAAAAAAAAAAAAAAAAAATCTTTATTTTTACTTGGGGGGGGGGGGGGGGTGCTGAGTGGAGAGAAAAACAACTGAATGCTCCTTAATCCCCCCCCCCCCCCCCTCCCTCCTCATTGAGCGAAATATTGGTCGACGCGATTTTCCCATTTCTGGGTGCATTTTTTCTGATAATTTTTATCCTTATTATCTTTTGCAGCACGTCTATTGAATAAACTTATGACAATATGTCAGGAATCATTGTCTTTAAGCTTACCATTATATGCATCTGGCTCGAATTTAGCATGGGTATTTGGTACTTTATAAATAACATGTTAAAAATGAAGTTGTGTCCTATTCATTTTAGTCTTATTCACGCCACTGCCCATGCCATTCAAACATAAATCCCTTACAAACCAGCCATCTTTATTGCAATTGACATCCTGAATTACAATAAAGATAGACACGTCTCTTGCATTGTACTTGGAAATATCCATAAACTAATCCCCGCACAAAGCACCATTTAATTTAACTCACTGAACGCTCACATTAACATGTAACCCAAATTTGACCCAAATGTAACCCAAACCATTCTGAATTGATGCCAATAATTAAAAGATAAATGCATTAATAGTAATCACTAGTCAAGTGTGGATTTTAATTCATTTGATTCCTCGATTGTCTTGTTTGTGAATGGCTAATCGTCAACGAAACGGAGTTAAGTGTTTTGTCAACTCCGTTTGTTGCTACGGCAGGGAGCCAGTGAAAACGAACTCGTTTAACCAAATTATGGAAAGGCAAGCATTACTTTAAACAAACAGAACTTTGTTATTCTTGGCCCATTTTTCCTGATTGAGGTGTCATATGAAAGGCGAGAAATTGAATCTTATACAAATGTGATTTTCTTTTCAAAATGCAGATACCGTCCGCCATATGACTTTTTGGTTTCCTCTCTTCAAATTGTTTGTAATCACTCATGCGTCATAAGAAATGCATCAAATGAAAGAGGAGTATCTAAGCTTTTCAAATATGTGTCATTTGTTATTTATAATTGTGATTAAGTCATGATAAAACATCGATAATTCTCGGTTTTGTTTTTTCTGGGACGCACTGTTTGAAGAAGCAATGAAGAAAATCGAGCGGTGGAAGCTGGCTCCCCTAATGTCACGCAAAGAAAGAAGTCCAGCTAGATATACTGAGGGATCGCAGCAATATGTTTCAGAATCACAAGAAGAAAAGTATCGTGTAGAGTTCTTCAAGCTAATAGACAGTGCCTTTCCAATTTCAGGATCTACTTCACCTCAACTGACATAGAAGAAAAAAACAAGACTGGCATCGATTCTACTATGTGGATCAATAGAGGATGATCTAATTGACAAGTTTGAATTGTGGGATGGTCTTAGGTATGAAATGGTCTTCCTCCAACATCAGTTCAAATATTCTTCTGTGGAAGAATGCAGGAAGGAATTTCAGGGCATGATTCCGGAAGTTAGGGGGATGTTCCCAAATGTTGAGCAACTTCTGAGACTCCTGCTTGTTTTACCAGCAAGTTCTTGCCAAGCAGAGAGATCTTTCAGTGCCCTAAGAGAAGTGTAAAAACATGGCTCAGAAATACCATGAAGCAGGAGAGATTGAACCAAGTCATGTTGTGCCAGGTCCATATAGGGAGCGACTTGCACATGCCAAAGCCAGGGACACAGCTGTTGCATTTGTTAAAAACTCAGAAAGCAGAGAATGTTTATTTGGCAGAATGAAATGAAACTTTCAGAATCAATAGAACAAAATACTTGATCTAAGCTTAACACAAATAGCTAAATGTGGGACAATAATTACGGAAATGTGTATCAGAAGAGTATTCGCGACTTCGAAATTCGACCAGCGATATACAGAATATTCTTCTATGTTTCAAGACACATTCATTCCAGAAACAACCAAAACATATTTTTAGTTTTGTATAAAGCATACGCAATGAAGCGAAAATACGATCGAAAGTGAATATTTTTTCCACTTACTCTGCTCATAATCACAAAGATCACAGACAAGTGCTAGGGCTTGCGAATTGCTCTTAAAATTGAGAAATCGTTAGGCTCGGCCATCCAGTCTTTTTCATGAAAAAAAATAACGCCAATCAGTTTGCTTCTTGCAACAGAAAGTTGCGTTTGATAAATCAGTTGCAAAATTTGCAACTGATAATATTTGCAATCGATTGAAACTCAACTTTCTTGCAACGCCTCACCATAAAAAAATAACACTTCAAACATTAAAACATACAAATATTGCGAGAAACATTTTAATTTAAGGTTTTCTGAAAATGATTGTCAATATTAAAATTGAGTGGACACTATTCGCCAATCGAAGACTCATCTCGCCGATCTAGGAGACACATATCACCGGTGAAGACGCGATTTCGCTAAGGCACATAACGCCACGACACCAGTTGCGAAAGCTCCCTAAAGCAAATTAGATCGCGACGGTAGCCAGTACGGAGACGGTCACATCTCATTTAAGTACCCCGTAGTAGAACTTGCGTCGCCGTGCAAAAAGTCCCTAATGTCATAAATTGAGAGGGATTCCAGATGAAAGTGTCTTTTATTGTTTGTTTAGTTTTCTACTAATATTCTTTCATATTTATACTTCAATTTGTTTAGTAATGATTTAAAGGAACATGAGGATATTTCATGTAGGCCTGTTTGAAGGGTAGCTCATGAAATATTTAGGAACTAATTTGCCACGAGACTGTGTGCTCTGAAAATACATCTGAAGAACCGTCCAAATTATACTATTACACTTCTCTCCTGCCTACTACTATTTCGAAAGAGGAATGCGTCTCTTTTCTTTGTAAAAACTGAATAACGTTAAATCAACGCAAACCTAATTTCGGAAATTATCATCGGTTCGATAATCATTTTAAGGGAAGTTTGAACGCAGGAGAATATGCCGGGTGCTGCGAAGTTGCGGAATGAGCTATATACCTCTTTGCAAGTCAGCTTCAACTGCCTAGTTCAAGGAATTCTGAAAACAGTGTTTAATTTTACACGTGAATACCTGATATGTTTTCTTATTTGTAATTCTTAGTTAAGTACCTTCTATCATTATTTGTCAACATATAAGGTCCTGTTGAAACACTCGTTCTGCCGAAGATCAACCATCGTGTTGTCGCTTTGTTGTATTTACTTATCATTATATAGGCCTATGCACCATCCCATAGAACTATCATTCAGCACCCTATCAAAACTTAAGTCACTGGACAGTGCCTCTTTTATTTTTAGCAAAATATGTTCTAAGGAGAATGACGGGAAAACACGTCTATCGTTACATTCATCTCCATTCTGCTAAAAGTACCACATATTTTGCCAAGCTTGACTGGTATAATACGACAAAAATATGTGTTTCAAGTAAAACAAACCAATTACAATTAATAATGAATTACTTTCGTTTTTCATATTTAAAGAAGTAAATTTACTGTTATTTTCATTTCGTTTTCTTTATAAAATCAATGGGTCGGGCGACTTTGTACAATGTGATTTTAACAATCATATTAAAAATGGCAGCTGCTTAGTCATAAAGTATCATTTAACAGGAAAGATACTATGTCCCTTTTACAGCCAACATCAAAATATGTAGAACTTTGCAGGTATTTTGAATTTGTCATGTATGTCCTATCTGTGAAATTTAAACATTAGCAGTGTCCTAATATCCAAATTATGCAAGGGAAACCGTTTATTTGCAAGACGTCATTGTCAGACACTATTGAGTGACTGACGGGCCTATTTTCTTCTTTGATAATAACATACATAAAATGAGCTGTGAAGGGTACATGAACATTTTTCTACATCAATAAACCACTTTTTGTAATGGCCAAAATCATATTGATTGAATCGCAGCAAACAACGTACGACCATTCGGTACAATGGTCTGAAAAAAATCATACTATTACTTTCTGGGTATTTAGCTCTTAAGTCGACAACTAATACTCGTTATTTTCGCACTTTAACCCTAATAAGGCCGGGGGGGGGGGCATTGTGACCCCCCCCCCCCCTCCACGATTTTTTCGATTGCTCGGGAACGCATATGGATGGCGCCCCGCCGCTCGCTGACTTTTTTTCTTTCGAGTCTTGCGCAACTTTAGATTTTTTTGTTTTGAAAATCGGACCTACGGTTACAAGGTCACGTGACCTTTTGTCTTTGCATGTCAGCTCGAAAATCGCTCATTTTCGTGATTTGTGTACAAAATATATGGAAAAGTCGTTTTTCCTAAAAACAGATCAAACATGGGTTATTGGGTCTTGTTTAAAGTTTAGGTGGCTGTTATGGGAGTCAAAATAATTGAATTGTAGTAAGAAAAAAATAAATAAAAAAAAAAAAAAAATGAAATGCATAAGTTAAAAAAAACAATGAAATACATAGGAGTTACATGATATAAGTTATGATCACGCCCCCATACGAATGTTTACATCGGTAATGATCTAAACTGTATCAAATCCTTGACAAATGCCTCTTATAATGTTATGATCATTTCTTAGGTTATCTGTTTAATGTCACCAAGTCATTCACGAAAGTGTTCATCATCGTCGGCTTCATTCACGCCGTCATGGTCGTTCATCTCTTCATCGTATGGATCCTCATCAAGAAACGACGACAAGATGTCAGCTCTCATTTTGACCATTCAGGATTTAGAGGAGGAGGCAGAAACATCTCCCTAACTTTCCTTTGAAATCTTTCAGGGAGGTACAGAAGTGGGAACAACTGAATATTTTAATGGATTATTAACACTGCAGTTACATATTATAGCCTCGTTTTATTATTATTTGTTTTAATAGATTATTTATATTATTATGTCGCTCCAATTTGGGGGTATTCTGGGGTGGCTAGCAACAGTGCCACGTATATGTGTAGGAGTGTGGTCGGGTGGTGTGTGTTTCAATTCAGTTCAATTCATTTATTTGTTCAACCATCAATATATATATATATATATACAATCAAAATAAGTTACATTAATACTTGAGAAAAACACATTAATGGTTTGGTGACCCCGGAGAAAGCAGAGCTTATAAAAAGGGGCCCCCAAATTGAAATACCAAATTGTGTTTGTGTGTGTCGTGTGTCGCATGGTGGCGGTAGTATTGTTATTGGTTGGATGTGGTTATTGTTTTATGTTACAACTGATTTCATTTATTTTGTTCATCGATCGTACAATCTATGTGTTGAAAATGTATTGAATCATGTCAATATGAAAAACAACTTTATTTCTAAAAAATGATTTGTATTGTTTTGGAATCAATTTACAACAACTATTGACCAAAAACAAAAACAAAAGTGTGTACGCGAGAGCGTGACAGAAGGAGAGAATTTTTCAGAGCATAGATGAGACTTACTTCTGCTCACGGCTCTGAGTTGCTATAACTCGAGAGCGTCATGGAACTTCTCCCCCCCCCCCCTGGACCTCAACAGGGGTTCTAAAGCAACCCCATCCAAGACAACCCTTTGTTATATCAGATTATTTTCAGGAGGGAGAGTGCGTGTGTTGGAGAGTATTGATTTCTCACGAAATAATGCAATGGGGGCAGTGCAAATTTCAATGGCATGTATAAGAGGTGTTACCGCTCAGAAAGGCTTCCTGAGGGTTCTGAACTGTTACAGCTTAATAATAATAATAATAGCTAGTTCTTATATAGCGCTTTTCAGGACCGGAGGCCCTCTCAAAGCGCTTCACAGATGTATATATTATTATTATTCAGTCTAGAGGTTTCGCCCCATGGAACCCCGACGATGGGGCGCAAGCTTACGCCGTCGCCAAGAGGGCCTTGTGGCTCTTGAGAGAAACAAAAAGCTACTCTAATTCTGGCATAAAAGTTATTTAGTCATTAATATGAACTAAATTTAACATCTGAAATGTTATATGTGGTCATGTCATTGACAGAAATCATCCCGATTTATCAATTTGTGAGAAGTGAAGTAAACGAGGGTAAAAGGAAGATACTTTCTGTAGTAAAATAATAATTAAAAAAAAAGATACTTTCTGTAGTATGAATTTCGTCTCGATGTTAAAACAATGACACAATGATAAATGTATTATGTGTAAAAGAAACATTGTTATCGGAGACATTTACTAACCACCCCGAGCCGATCCTAATAAATTTCTAGATTTACTGGAAAGTATATTATCTGCACCTTCTCTTGTAAATAAAACTGGTTTCATTATGGGAGACTACAACCTAAATATTTGAAAATGTAATACGTGTAATATATGTCAATAATTTCATGCTCTATTGCTCTCAAAAACATTTGTACCCCCCCCCCCCAAAAAAAAAAAAAAAAAGACCCAATATTCACTGATTCATCAACCCTTATTGACAATATTTTCACCAACTTCCTTGAACAAGAGGTTAACTCAGGGATAATAATATGTGATATGTATGTTCACTTTTACCCCTCCTATAGAACGCTCTGCCTGAACAAAGACCCGCCAATTTTCAGAAAACAATGTCGATAGTTTCAGAGAATGCTTAGCACATACTGACAGGTGCAAGGGGTACAACAATGTCAGTAATAGTGCTAATGTAGCATTCAATATACTATATATGTATACTATCCTCATCCCTTAACAATCTACTCGAATAAATTACAAAAAAAGTCTTTACATCTCCAAGGATTACAAATTCTTTATTGCGAATCTCAAACAAACGGAATCCGAATGAAAACAAAAATACTCTATTTACCGTAACACCGTTACATCCCACTTACGAGCAGCTAAAAGAGAGATTTCCCAGAAAATTTCAAATATACAACTGTGATGATAAATGTTTTCATCAACGACTCAAGGTTGTTCGAAAAATCTGTCTTTTTCTTTTTTTTTCCGGTGAATCAAACCTTTTCTTTCCAAATAAAAAACACAAAATCGTTCTGAATACAGTAAAACTAGTTCCATTCAAACAATTTGTCACTTAATCAAAACCAGACAAACTTCATTTTAATCAGTAATACAAAAGAACAATTACCGGAAACAGTATTACTAGACACTTTGATTCTCGCTCAAATTGAACAAAACTAAATTCCATGATATATATCGAGAAAAAAAATAAAGTGGAAAATAACCATAAATTATACAATGCCTATTGATGGTGGTGGTTATTATTATTTTTTTTGGTCTCGAAATTTGAAAATTTGACATTTTGCTACGTAGGGAAAGGTAAGGTCACTTTTGTTTAGGTCAGCCATTGGCATAATTTTGTTTACTCTTTTGAACAAAAAAAAAACATCCACAAGGGGGGGGGGGGGTGCTAAAACATACACACATAATACACACATAAACAAACTTAAGTGGGGGGTGGTTAATCCCAAAGTGTAAATACCCCTCCTGCCATTTCCGTATTCTCTATCACAAATGAGAAGGAAAAAACAACATTCAGGTACAAATGTTGGAGGCATGATTCCTGATATCATTACAGATACTCAAGATTGTGATTAGGGGTACCGGTTTCCAACATCTACACTAAATGACGAATAGAAAATGCACTTTCGAAATTATATACAATACAAAGAGTGCCAGGACAAAAGAGTAAATAAAATGAAATTAAGATTTGTTTGGAAGATGACAGAGTAAAGATTGTTCATCCAACAAAAAAAGCAAATTACATTTTAAAAAGACGTTTAAAGCAGAGGCGGATGTAGGATTTTGCAAAAGATCGGCGCAGACGAATTGATACAACTTGAAGACATGCAAGCAAAGCCAACCAAAAAGAATAATAAAAAAAATACAATTGTCTAGGTACTAGAATAATCAATATAAAAATGAATAAATAAAAAAAGAATAAAAACCAATACCTAGAAGGAAACAAATTAATGTTTAAACTTGTGTCCTAAATCGTGGGTTTCCAAAACGGGGAAGGTGGGGAGGTTGAACCCCCTCCCCTAAATCGCACTTGTTTTTAAACTGAAAGCTTGTTTCTTATCCGTCGTCTCTTGATGAGGATCGCTACGATGAAGAGATGGACGGTCATGACGGCGTGGATGAAGCCGACGATGATGAACACCTTCGTAAACGACTGGGTGACATCAAACAGATAACCTAGAAAACGATCATAACATTATTAGAATGATCAGTCAGGGAGTTGTAGACAAAGCGTACTAAGTTACAGTTAGATAATAACCTATTAAAGCATGCGTATAGGGGTGCGTATATACTTGTACACTGTCGCTCATATTGTTGGAATATTTTTGTTTAACCTCAATTCATGGAAATATTTTGACAATGATTTATTGAATAATAATTTGCCAGTGTTTGTTTTGCGTGACTGCTAAAGCATGTGTATGCTACTATGCTTATCAACTAGGGGACTTACGCCCTTAAGTCGTGAATGACAGTAATGAGGATTATTGCCCCACAAAAGGGCACTAATATAGCACATCGACACGGTTTTGATCCTGCCTTGAGCCATAATGCATGGTCGTACAGATGATTTATAAGTGACATTTTCAAGTGCCTCTCTCCATCTACGGTGAGTGCCCTCATTATATATTTGAGAGGTGACACATTCAACGTTGTAATGAGCTCCTTTTTTCATATCTAATAAGTGCCCCTTCTATATTAACACTTGCCCTTCTCTTTTCTAATGGTGTATTGTCCTTGAGTTCTTTTTGCAAAGGTTCTTGCGATCATGTTTGAAAATAACAAGTGGACTGAAATTTACACACCTGTAAATGTTCCTGCGCATGTTGCCCCTAGTCCTCCCATGAAGGAACTGAGAGCAATGGCCATATTAACATTTCTATCGTCAAAGACTGCTTCCTTGAATAAAGTCGCCGAAATTGCATCCTCGATGAAAAAGGAGAACCCTTGGACAAAGGCCAATGTAGCACGCACCTCGTATACAGAACTGGTGAAGTCTAACAGAAAGGATATTGTGCATATGACACCTATGGCAATGTAGACAACAAAGACGTTGATCCCTTTGTATACGAGGATGATGAACATGGTTCGACTGATGATGCCCCCTATACCGCCGATTGTAGAGAGGAAGATTGCTTTGGAAGGAGGGATGCCAATATGTTCAGCGTGGGGGACCAGAAAAAGCATCCATGCATACATGGTGTAATATTCCAAAAAGTTAATAGGCAATGAGAAAAGAAAGATACCTTCGTTCAGTATTCCGCCAGATCCTTTACAGGTCTGAAAGAAGGGTGTGGTCAAGGTTGAGCGTGCATTCGTTGATGTTTCATACTTACTTTTGCAACGGCTCTCGTTTTGAATCAAACCTGTTTGCTCCGAAATGCACTCTCCACTATCGTCCTCCTCCTATTCATCTCCTTTCTCCTCCACCTCCTCCTTCTCTTCCCCCTCCTCCTGAATATAAATCCTGTCTTCCTTTCTCTCTAATAATTCCTTTTCACAATGGCACTTTCCTTTATCCTTCACTTCATCATGAATTTCGCATTCATTCGTAGCGCCGTTTCTTGATGACTTGCGTATCGTTGCACCGCCCACGACGAGGTTCAGAGCGATACCACCAAGGATAATAAACGCCCCTACATAGCCATATGCCTCAAAGGAGCTTTCCGTTACCATAGGGAGCAGCATGGATCCGGCGGTGTAGCCATATAACGTGAATGTGTTCACAAAAACTAATTTTTCCCGGAATATATCATTCAGTGCAAAAACGGTGGGCAGGTAGGTCATTGACAAGCCAGCACCTGCGGAAAAATAGTGATGATGATAATGATATTAACAATACTTTTAATAATTATTAGTTTTAGTAATGTTTGTCTTCATAATTTTCATACATCATTTTAACATTTGTTCATGATTCCACAAAGTAGATGGTAAAAAATAAGAGTGAAATATTCAAGGACATATGGTGGAAGCCATGCTTGTCAGCCTAAGGCCCCGTAGGGTAGTGAATTGTGTAGCAGTCTTTAAACATAGTAGGATCGAGCTATTGATGTCAATCACAGAAATAGCAATCGTATTCCACCACTCCCCCCCTCCCCCCCCCCCGAACAAAATAAAGTTGATAGCGTAACTTTCTTCGTGATAATGTAACGAACTTAATTTATTTAAATACATTTTCATTACCTGTATAAACATGTATTACGTGCAGGCTTTGCAAAACTACAACAACAACAAAGAAGTCACGCTGAAGTCTGACGGGATTGAAAAGTCAGTCAATAGTGTTTAATACAAATGTAATGGGCCCGTAATTGGTCGGTGACGACAAGTTCAGAAACAAAATGAAAACGAAAGAAGCTCGGATATACAGTGTGAGTACAAAACAAAAGTTTACACCTAGAAAATTGCTAATTATTTTAATAATCATCTATGAACAGTAAATTATTATAAATCTTATGAAAAAATGTTTTATTCCAAATCATTTGGTATCGTTTTTGTGAGGTATGTGTTTAAGCTTGGATGAATAGGGGGCATTGTTTGCGATTGTGCAAAAATCGACTTGCGCCAAAGTTGCTTATGTGATGTGTAAATAAAGCAATTGGGATTTGGTTATTAAATCGGTTTTTGCAGATCCAAATAACATCCCTTACAAAATTAATCATGCCACACATAATTAAATATCAAATATCAACGATCACGTGTGTGCGTGTGTGTGTGCGTGTGCGACTCTGCTTCTACAAAAAGCATATGCAATGCATTTCATTTGATACATTCAATTCATTCTCTCACTCCGCTAATCCCAACATAATACATGCAATAGGCATCACTTTGGCGAAAGTCGATTTTTGCACTCTTGCAAACAATGCCTCCTGCGCATCCAAGCGTGAACACATATCACACACAAATTATACCAAATGATTTGGGATAAAACACTCTTTCATAAGACTTATAATAATTTACTGTTCATAGATGATTTTAAAAATAATTAGCAATTTATCTAGGTGTAAACTTTTTTTTGACTCACACGGTACAGTTGAAGTCCAGTCAGCCGAAGCTCCACTAGTTTAAACGAAGATTATTTATTTAAGGACATTTTAAAATAGCTTTTTCTCTCAGAGGCTGGGCCACCCTTTAGATTGAGTGAAACTTACAGCACATCCTTAACATAGTATCATAACTCAACTACAGAATTCCGCACATGGCATTTAAATACTCCGGCACCCGACGAGGCTTAAAGATAAAGGTGAGTTCTGGTCATCCGATTGCATTGTGAAAAGAAAGGTGGGAATGGATCAGAAAAAGTTGATAATGTAGTATGTAAGTATTGGTGTGTACTGCAAAGTCCTGGAGTCATCAAATTCATAATAAATTTGGCCCAGTCTTGGTAAAGTAACAAGCACTGTACACAGAAAGATGTATATGGCACTACACAAATGGTGTCGGGGCTACCAATCTTGATTTCCTAATCTTTCTATGCTCATTACTCAGCCAGTATACATTTTCTACCAAAATTGTTTGGCAAATTACATTTATTTGCAATCTTGAACATTCAGTGTAAGTTTCGCTTGGTTCTCTGAGATTTTAAAAAAAAACACCCAGAACTCACCTTTATCTTTAAATATCATATGATATTATTAGCCAATCAGGAGGACCCTTACGAAGACAACCAATTACAAGATAGGATATATAACAAGACCTTTAGGTCATCCGACCTCTAGATCAGTTCCATCCACCAATTAAGAGAGGAGTTATACATTTAATTAAATATAACCAATGACAAAGCATAATAGATAGAGTGACTTGGACTAGGCATCGACGAAAATGGGAGGAGTCTATAGCTTCTCGAGAATGTGAGGTCCCCGGAAAAACTGTCTATTGTCTAACGTATTTATCGGAAATGAACACCTGTTGTGTAATGCAGGAATTCAGGACCAGGAGTTGTTTACCCATTCCCGACATAATATCGGGAACATAATTAATGCTATTCAACTTTTAGATGTATACAAAGTCTAACTAATAACCGTACAATTGATCAACTCAACCCAAATCCTCTATTGCTATAGCGCCCCCTTTAGGTCAATGTGTTGCCCAAAATCAGTGTAACCCTACAAAAAGGAATAATTAGGGAAACGCACAATGTTGAAGCGCGCGACGATCATGGTGAACGGAACCCCTCGCGACTAGTCACTAATCAGACTCCAGACGCTCAACCCTTGTATGAATGAGAACACCGCCATTTTTGTGATGCCAGTGTCAATCAAAAGTACCACCAATTTATAATAACAATAACAAAGCCCAAGACCACACACTAGAACTTGCTAAGTCAATCTTATGATTAATCCAATCCAATTCCAAAAAGGGTTTTGATTTAGGCCTAGCCCCCTGAATATACAGAATTTGTAACAGGCGACAACGTTCCATTACGCCATTGACGCCTTATAACATCAGCTTCACCTAAATTGTTTACATTAAAGTGGGGGAGTTGGTCAGATAGTTTTGACAAATAGGACATATAATGGAAACCGTACATAATACAGGGAGCGGATCGGAGTACGCCATTGTCATATTCGCTCATCTCAATAGGTAACCCTATAAAGTTCTCGATATACATAATACTGCTTTTGTTGCGCAAACGCTGTGTATGTAGGGCATACATGGTAGGTACAAAGCCATAATATGGCTTTTTACCTACCTGGTATGGCACAAAATGAGCTGCATCGTAATATTCGATTATATAGCTAAACTGCAATATATTATATTACCTGATATCGCGAGACAAACTCCTACAGTAACTATGTTTTTGAAGAAAGCGCTGGCAATAATACATGATCCACACAACACTCCGCCTAACATAGCGACAAAACGATGGTTGATCTTCGTCAGAACGAGTGTTACAACTGGACCTGATATTGACAAATAATGAGAACAAATACTAAATTACAAAATACTAAATTTAAAAATACAAATATGAAAACAAATAAGGTAAGCACTTGTAAAAGTAAACAATATTTTCAGAAACGTTAACGAATTCCCCATCATCTAAATGTCAGAAGTATGCTTACATGAAAATACGATTACACCTCATTGTTGCCCGAATATAAGGTAACGATTACCCAAGTAAATTATTGGAAATTTACGGTGGAGGAAAATGAGGGCAGGGAAGAGGAGGGCCAGGAAAAGGAGAATAAGGTGGAGGATGTTATGCCGTCATTGTAACTTCGGCAAATTCGACCCCTGTTGACCCTTACTTTGGAGGGGTGCGGAAAAAGAGGTTCTAATTTAATTGTGTGAAATAATAAAAGGGTAAATACTTGTTATACCTTTATATTTACATTCTACATTCATTCAGTTTTACATTTATATCAAGTTGGATATTTATCGAGTGATCGAGTGATTTTTCGAGTAATTCGCTCTCTGGATGTAAATACATGTACGGTTTCGTGACATAACTTGACTTGCACTCCCATTCATCCATTGTATAATATGACCTACTTGTTGCCTGTTAAGGCCCGGTCACACACAGACGACGCATGGGGGACGCACGGCCGGCGCATTGAAAATTTGCAATTTTGGAGAGTGCGTTGTCGTTCGCTAGGCGTGCGTCATCACTCGTTACTCGTTCGTCGAGCGCGCTGGACCAACGCTACACTCTTAAAATGTTGGGTAAATTTAGTTGGGTAATTGTTGGTTGGTTAAAAAAATTCGTTATTCTGGGCTATTATTACCCATTTAAGCATTTAAGTGTTTTAACCAATATTGGGCAATTATTTTTACTTAATTATTGGGCGGATATTTACCAACAGTATTGGTAAATGAGGGTTGGGAACCAGTTGCCCCGTAGTTGTGTAATTTTGCCACATTTCCTTTGCGAGTTGGGTAAATTTTGTTGGGCAACTGATGGTTGGGTAGAAATTCGCCTAGAAATTTACCAACATTATTTTGCAAATTAGGATTGAGTAATTTTTGCCTGTAGTTGTGTAATTTTGGCACATTCCCACTGCGAGTTGGGTAAATTTCGTTGGGCAACTGATGGTTGGTCGAGAAATCGTTTCCAAAGTTGGGTAATTTTTATCCCAATCTGTTTCAGGGCATTATATTTACCAAATTATTATACATTTAGCAACAACATCGTTCCAAGGAGTTGAGAGCAATTTACCAAGTAGTTGGGTAATTGTTAGATGCTGAGGAATATTACTCATCACCACTTACCCAATTTGACTTTGCTCAAATTTTGTTTGCTCATATTTGGGTAATAATTGACCACCGCCTCTTACCCAATTTTACTTTGCTCAAATTTTTGTTTGCTCATATATTGGGTAATAAATGACCACCGCCTCTTATCCAATTTTACTTTGCTCAAATTTTTGTTTGCTCATATATTGGGTAATAATTGACCACCGCCTCTTACCCAATTTTACTTTGCTCAAATTTTTGTTTGCTCATAATTATGCTGAGTAATAATTACCCATCACCACTTACCCAATTTTACTTTGCTCAAATTTTTGTTTGCTCATATATTGGGTAATAAATGACCACCGCCTCTTACCCAATTTTACTTTGCCCATATTTGTGTTTGCTCTTATGCTGAGTAATAATTACCCATCACCACTTACCCGATTTTACTTTGCTCAAATTTTTGTTTGCTCATATATTGGGTAATAAATGACCACCGCCTCTTACCCAATTTTACTTTGCCCAAATTTTTGTTTGCTCATATGCTGAGTAATAATTACCCATCACCACTTACCCAATTTTACTTTGCTCAAATTGTGTTTGCGCATAATTGGGTAATAATTGACCACCGCCTCTTACCCAATTTTACTTTGCTCAAATTTGTGTTTGCTCATATGCTGAGTAATATTTACCCATCACCACTTACCCAATTTTACTTTGCTCAAATTTTTGTTTGCTCATATATTGGGTAATAAATGACCACCGCCTCTTACCCAATTTTACTTTGCCCAAATTTTTGTTTGCTCATATGCTGAGTAATAATTACCCATCACCACTTACCCGATTTTACTTTGCTCAAATTTTTGTTTGCTCATAATTGGGTAATAATTGACCACCGCCCCTTACCCAATTTATTTTGCCCATATTTGTGTTTGCTCATATGCTGAGTAATAATTACCCATCACCACTTACCGAATTTTACTTTGCTCAATTTTTGTTTGCTCATACATTGAGTACTATTTGACCACCGCCCCTTACCCAATTTATTTTGCCCATATTTGTGTTTGCTCATATGCTGAGTAATAATTACCCATCACCACTTACCCAATTTCACTTTGCGCCTTTTTTTGTTTGCTTATATAGGGTAGTAATTGACCACCGCCTTTTACCAAATATATTTAGCTCAATTTTCTTTAGCTCACAATATGCTGTGTAAATATTGCTATGAAAAATTGAAATTATCTCTCCTGTAATTGTAACCATTTACTTCTAGACTATTTTAAAATTATAATAACAGAGTGTTGAAGCGACGATGAATTTGTGCGAGTTTGATGCTGAAAGAGTCCAAGATTTATCTTTTGTGAAAACTGAGCCATCTTAACCATGTAGGCCTATAGAGTTACATAATCTACGTAAGTAATGATCATGGAACGTACACGCTATCATCGTCAATTACGCGCATGCGTAAATGGCAGTGGAAACCTTCGATGGGGACTAGACTTACGTTTAACCAGACTTGGGTAAAGTTTGCCTGGTATTGGTCTTGGGGTAGCGCGCACATGGCCTGGTCGCTCGCGATCAGCATGCCATGCGCAGTACTATTTCTATTTACTCGGTATAGCCGGCGCGGCCGTCCCGGCCCGGGAGCTCGAGCTATATGATGCACCAACGTAACTAGCAGCCTGTACTGTACGTACGTACGTACGTATATACGCATCATATCGGAGTCTTGCATGCTAGAGCCTGAGGGTCTAAAAATGGAGCTCGACAACTGCTGCGGAGATAGTTCAAGTGAAGATGGGTTCATAGACCCTCTCACCAAAATCGTTCAAAGGTGGGGATGTCCGTCAGTGTTAAAGATACTAGAAGGTACGTTCACATCTTATTGAGATTAGAAGTTTAGAACATGATCAACAGGTACTTGCTGTAGACTTGTTCCCATATCCATAACACATGAGCAACATGTAGACTAGTTCTATATGCCTCAGCAATGGTTAATGAATACGCTTCAATTCAATTGGTCTATTAAACTTTGCCTCAAATTTGCTCTTTTAATGCATGTGTTACTAATCCAAACTAATATTTGATTGATATAGGTCTAGATATCAAATTCAAATTGTACTGTTTCCATGAATTTTAGATCACAAATGAATATTTAAAAATATTTTGTTCAAGATTTTACAAAACCCAAAGGCCAAAACCTGCTACAATACATACATAACACAATACCCTCCATTTTCTATGGATCATGGGTTGTATGGGGTCCAATCACAGAACTCTTTAATACGTATTTAAGAGTTCTGTGGGTCCAATACATTGGACCACATACTTGTAGGTGTGTACCCAGATAGTAATACAGTACGTGGGACTGGTGTAATTTTGAACAATTATCTCTGTTATCTGAAATTGGTATTAGACCTACTATACTAGATCTAGTCTAGGTCTAGATCTAGATCTAGGCCTACTTATATTTAATAATCAACACTGAACTGAATGATTCATCAGAAAATTGAAGTTGTCAAATAATGTACAATTTTATGAACATTATTTTGTGGAAGATCATCTTTCATTTTCCTGTAGATCTAGAAGTCTAGATTTCAAAAAGTGAGACAATTTGTCTTGCCCATTGCCATGTTAAGGATTTTGCCCTTTCATTTTCTACAGGACTTTGAAATTCAAACACTCTAAAAAAATGTTGGGCAAGTGCCCAATTTTTACCCAACATGAGGGCACTTATGTGTCCGACTAACTATTGGGTAAATTAAAGATTTTGCATGATTTACCCAGTGTTGGATGAAAAGAAAATACCCAACTTTTAACCAACAAAATTTACCCCAATAGGAAATTCACCCAATTCTCACCATAATGTGTAGTATATTCGACACTAGTTGGGCAAATTATTTCATCAGTAACATGGTTGGTAGAAAATAACCCAATTATTGGACAAAAATGACCAACTTTAATTTGCCCAAAAATATTACCCAATTATTTCATCGGTAACTACATGGTTGGTAGAAAATAACCCAATTGTTGGACAAAATTTGCCCAACATCAGTTTTACCAAGTAACACCTACCCAACTTATTTCTGACCTTTTATTAGGTAACTTCATACAGTAAATGGTTGGGAGAAATTATTTGACAAAAACGCGCCAAACTTTGATTTGCCCAGTAACATCTGCCTAACTTTGTTTTACAGAGCATAGACTCTACATCCTCTTGGTTTTAAATGGGGCTATTAATTATGTGCTATTGCGATATTCCTTGTCATAACTAAAAGGCAGTTGACCCACATTTTAGCCCATATTAATAGCCTAATTCAAAACCAAGAGGCTGTGGTGGTTTTCGAAATTGCAGTGACCTCGCTGTAGTACACGAATGGGCACAATTTTTAACATGGGTACATTTTTTCTCATTTAAAAAAATCTTTTTCTGAAAATAATTTTTAAATATGGAAAAATTACAGATGCTTAAGCCACCAAATTATGCCCACAAAATTGTACACTATTTTACTACATGTCCAGATTTCAATGAAATCATTAGAACCGATGGACGGATTACCATCCAAACTTGGGACATGTACATGTACAGTATCTTGCAAGTTGCAAAGCCAACGAACTGATTCGATTTTGGGATGGAGGTGCACATGGAGGAAGGACATTCGTTAGTACAGGATTAACTGTCCTATTTTGCTTCATATCAGTGAAATGTTCCAGCACATGCATTTTTTTTAATGTTTCACACCACTGAACAATAAGCTGTACAAAAGAATTATTAAACACCACAAATTATCTTTTCTAGGATAAACAATTGTCAGTTGCCTCTATTCAAGGTAACACACTATAATTTATATATGGTTGTATGGTACTGTAAGTGGCCTGTGAAAGGCTTGAGTGCTAGACTTTTTGAGAAACCCTGGTCAGATAAAGCTAGGTTATTTGTCATACTAAAGCTGAGAAACATGGCTACTAATGCAGACAATATCATGGCAGCCGCAAAAGGTTGAACAAAACAATTACCGGTATGGCAGTTTAAAGTTGAAGTAATAGGCATGACAGTGCACATGGAGAAGACACATATGATTATCAATGAATTAGTAATGTTAATTAACCAATCAGCATATATTGACCGCTATGCTAACTCTCAAATCATTCTGATTCATTTGGTAAGTTGAATGACTTTCTTTGAAATCAAATTCATTGCTGATGCAACTAATCTTTATACTTTAAATAGGCCCCTACATTGTTAAAAATTAGGCACAATTTGACTAAACTAAGGTGATTACTAGTATGACTTTAGAAAAGGTTTCCATTCTTAATTTGATTGTGTGGATGTTAGTAACATCACCTGAAAATAAATAGCAATTAGTTGATACAATTCGCTAGTATGATCTAAAAGTAAGTTTTCTATACGAAGACCAAATTTTCGAGAAAATCGCATTTGAAAATTCAGATTTTCATAGACTCTTGTGGAATAACAAAAAACATTGATTATGCGATTTATTCAAAATGGAAGATATTTTAGCTGGAACATGAGCAAATGTTTACAGCTTATCATTATCTAAAACATATACTTTTGTTTAATTTGCGCAACCATACGTGTGTTTGTGGTATTATATGAAAACAATCAGTTTATGCTGCACTAAGCCTTATTTATCAATCTCTCCCTCTTCTTCTCCAGAAAATGAAGTTGATGTGGAAACCCTTCCCCTTCTAAGTGAAAGTATAATCACATCCTTCATACCCAAGATTGGACCTCGATTGAAGTTTCTCGCTGGGTGGCGTGCAGAGGTAGGCCCTAGATGTGGCACAATATCTCACTATGGATAGTTACAGATGCTTTCAGTGTCTTGATTTAATTAGGGGGGATATTTCTTGCCTATTCCATCATTTAAAATACACACATACAACAACCAGGGGGAAAAATGTAAGTATAACATGCATGCAAGGGGCATGTAGACTAACATTTCGTACATTATCGGGATATAGAAAACATCTCATTTCAAAGCACGCTGCACGGATAAAGACGTCAAGCACAACTACAAAAGCAGTTCCAGATCACCAAAGTGAAACCTGTTATGAAGGATCTGTTCTAGGAAAGAATAACAACACTGAAGGGAATTTGGAACAACTGCACCAGGAAAAGGCATTGTTTGTTGGAGAAAGCAGTGAGCAGGAAGATGTCTCTTTTGAAACGCAAACAGAGAGACTACCTGATATTGCAGCAAAGTTTGTAGCAGAACTCAGGGCAAGGACTAATGTGCCTGCTTCACACACCAACAAGGTCATTCAAACCGCACAAGATTTGGTTATTTCTGTGTTACAAACTGTGCAACAGGATGTGATGGATATCTTAAGTGAGCCACAATATGCAGCTAACAGTGAGCTGAGATCTGATATACAAGATGTATTCGAGAATTCAAAGAATCCATTTTCAGAGCTCATGTCAGATACTCAACAGAAAAAATATTTCTCTGAGAAAGGTGATTTCATTCAGCCTTGTGAGGTGTTGTTGGGAACTTGCTTAAAACCAAAAATTGATCAAAAGACAGGTGATCCACTGCAAAGCACACAAAAAGAAACCTTTCAATATATACCACTAGCTGACACTATTAAACAATACTTAGAGCGACCAGGAGTAATGAACGCCATACTGTCTCAAAAAGGATCAAAAGATAATGATGTTTTGTATTCATTCAAAGATGGTCACTATTATAAAAGGCAGGAAGCTACTGCTAGACAAGACTGTGAATTCTTAGTGCCTCTGTTGTTGTACAATGATGAGTTTGAGACAGCCAATCCGCTTGGGTCAAAACGCGGCAAACACAAGGTAAGTGCCTTTTATACAAGTGTGTTATCCCTTCCCAGGAAATACCAGGCTAGGCTAGAAAATATCATGCTCACAGCTATGATCACATCTCCGCTTTTGAGTAAATATGGCATCTCAGAAGTTTTGAAGGTAATCAAGGATGATCTGCAGCAGATGTGGACTGATGGACTCACTATCAAGTGCAAAGAGTTTGAGGGTAGGGTCAAACCCTACTTATTCCAAGTTGTAGGGGACAATCTTGGCATTCATGCCATGCTGGGATGTACAACCTGTTTCCGTGCCAACTATTACTGTAGATTCTGTAGAGGCCATCGCTCGTTGCTTCAGAAACAGCCAAAAGAGGATGCCCAATATCTCCGTGATGAAATAAACTATGATACAGATCTTCAAAAGCCCTTGTCAGAATCTGGCTTGAAGCATGCAACAGTTTTGAATGAATTGCCTTACTACCATTCCACCCAAAACTTATGTCCAGATGTAATGCATGATTTTACAGAGGGAGTCTTGCCCCTGGAAATGCACCTTGTTTTGAGTAAACTTGTTCAGAAGGGTTTCATAACACTGGATGAGGTGAACAGTAGAATATCCTCATTCAATTTTGGCTTTGTGGACCGCAAAAACAGACCAAGCCCAATCAGGCAGGCATCACTGAAGAATCCATATTCTGCCAGTGGACAGACATCAGCACAGATGACGTGCCTTGCATACAACATCCCTCTCATGTTAGGAGACAAGATTGATGAGATGTGTGATGAGTGGGAACTCTTACTGTCAATCATTGACATCTTCAAAATCATTATGAGTCCCAGTATCAGTAAGTCTGCCATCTATGTCCTGAAGGCAATGATTGATGATCACCACAGGCTCTTCATGCAGCTCTTCCCTGAAGCTAGTCTAACTCCGAAGCAGCACTTTCTTGTGCATTACCCACGTGCACTGAAACACCTTGGGCCACTGACCCAGTATTCAGCATTGCGTTTTGAAGCAATGCACAGACCTTTCAAGCAGATTGCCAGTGTATCTTGCAACTACCAAAACATTGTCAAAACATTGGCTAACAGATACCAAATGGCACGGTGCTACAGGTCAGTATCAAATCAGTCACTGGATAGCCAAGATATCAATGTGTCACAGCAAGCTGCAGCAATGCTTGGTGATCTACTTGATGATGAGGCACTTTGCAAAAAAATTAACTGTGGAAGGGGAACCGAAGTTACAGTTGCTGGGAAAGTGGACATTCATGGATATGAGTTCCGGGCAGGTGTTGATGTACTTCTATATTGGACTGATGATGATGGACCCACGTTTGGACGTGTTCAGCATATTGTAGTGGTGCAAGAAAAGTTGTATCTGCTCCTTCGGCTGTATCAGACCTTGTACTTCAACAGACATGTTGAAGCATTTGCAGTACAGGTGGGCAGAGAGGAATCACAAGCTGCTGTTGAATGGTGTGACCTGTTTGATCACAGGCCAGTCAATGCTGTCCAGTCCTATAGTGGAAGAGGGCGCTGCTTGTATATTGTGGTGCACCATTCATTCATCTAGGAACAAGAAGGTACGTGTAGGCAACCCGTTGCAAGCAAGTGATATATTTTTACAACTAGACATTACAGGTGCACTTGCAAATTTTGTCTTAGAGAACAGAACCAAAACAAAGCAAAAGAAAGAAACTGTTATTCCAATTACAATTATATCTATGAATCAGTTCTTAGTGTATCATTCTACACATTTTGATTGAAAAAATAGCTAAGAAGCTAACCTTGATCGATCTGTACTGACTTGCTAACAAATTTGATTATTCCAATGACAATTTTTACAGTAAATATCTGGTTTGAATTTTTTAACTCGTTATTAACTTCATTGTTTCTGTATCTGAAAATGTGTCTGTTATATTTGCATTCATTCATATTATGTTGTAATTTCTTAAATGTACCATGACTCATGCCAAGTTTTTCTAGCATATGTACTTCATTGAGGCCCCGGAAATGTGCTATTTTTTACCAATGCATGTTCCTGCCTAAAGTGAAAGTTCCTAACTGGATATTATTATATTATAGATGTACTGAAGAAGCTTCGGCTCATGAGTGACCACTTTTCAATTATGGGTTTGCTTTAAATAGGACAAGGGTACAGAAACAGTGAGAATGATTTTCCCCTTCAAGGAATAAACTTGATACTAAAGTCTAACCTGGGGCTGTTTGTGTCATTAATAATGTAAAGAATAATCAGTCATTTACATGTACATTGAAAGTTCAATTATTTTTCATTTATTTATTGTAGTATCATGCTGCAAATCAACAAAGCATGGAACAAGCATCAACGTCGACAAGAAGCCCATCAGTGTTCTCCTTAGATGACTGCTCAGATCTCTCTTGTGTAACAGGAAGTGAGTGGAGTCCCAGACAAAGCCCTTCCCAGCCCAGTTTGGATACGCCACTTTACGACTCCCCAGAATCCAAGAGTCCTGATCAACATCCTCCCCTGAAACGGGTCAAGAAAGTGCATTTCGTAAGTTTATGTATATAGTGGGCTGATACAATTGAAGCGTGGGCATGTCGAGTCACCATCATTCATCAGTTTTTATGCCTCCAACACATAAGGGTGCCAGAGGCATTATGTCTTGGAGTTATCTGTCTGTCAGTATTTCTGACAAGCAGCAGGGCTCAAAGGTGAAAGGTCAGTTCAAAGGTTATTCAAGTTTTTACTAAAAATACCATTTTATTTCTACATCTGCAGAATGGCTAGTGATATGATTTGGTAGGTACATTTTGGTATGAATGAATAAAGGAATGTTATGGAAAATGTTTGGTTGGGGTTATGGGTTTTAAGCTAGTCTAAGGTCAGTTTCAAGGTTTCATTGAAATTTTTTATCAGAACAAAGTTTGCAAGGAATGCCCAGTGAGTGATTTATGATGGGCTTATTGTAGGAGGTCGGACAGCCAGAGATATACCCACCGACTGCATGCTGTCACATTTCACTTGTTTATTCTGAATTTACTGATCTTTAAACAAAAAATCCTTTATCTGTTGCAGAACATTGCTTGTATATTGAGAGAGACCACCATGGGAAGAGCAGCATTAAGGAACATCAATGCTACAAATCTCTGCAGCAAAAGGGACCGGCATACTGTTGTGGATATGTTGACTCAGTACCTGATACGGGAGTATGGTACCAAGCCAAGCTCATTTGTGAAGGCATCAATGGCCCATGCCATTGTGACAAGCTTTCCTTTCTTAAAAGATCCAGAATCTCCACTTGGCTATGTAAGTCCTGTCCATGAATTGCTTTCCTTAATGTGACCTCAGGTATGGCTCAGATCACCACTTTTTTCTGGACTGATTTATGGATTGATTCTTACCACAGCGGGCATTTATTACTTGGAGGTGCCTTAATTCTTAGGTTGTCCATCCATACCTCCATCTGTCCCTACCCCACAGACCCCATTTACAAGAAAGTGAAATTTTATGAGAAGTTTCTGTTTGAGCCAGAAGCAATAAGCTACTTTAAGGTCTAAATCAAATAAATTATGTGTTTATGCAATAACTTTTGGAATACTGGATCATATTATTTTGTGTAACTTGCTATGAAGCTTCCTCAATTTTGTTATTCTTGTATTTATTATATTGGAGATGCTCAATCAATTGCATGTTGTATCACATTATCACAAGCATTGTAAGAGCATCTCTGGCAATAGTAAATTTGACAGTAGACAGGCCTGAAAAGCTTACAAATAATGAAAAGCTAATATGGCATCAATCACTAAATCGTGCAATATTTTTGTTTATTTTTACCACTTGTTTATAAGTTATATTATCCAGTAATGACACATCTCTTAATATTTAGACTTTTGTCTGCATGCCATTGAGTAATGGATATTCACAGAATTATCCATCATTCACTTTGTTTTTGCAATGACTTGATGACATTGCTGGAATATAACAGTGTGCAGTTAGAAATAGGTACTTAAGAGGACAAACCTTGTTATTGCAAACACTGACATATGTAACAAAATATGTAAATGTACAGTTTACACTGGAATTTTATTGTGCTTTTATTTGATTATTATTAATGTTTAACAAATGTTGTTGAGCATTACTGTTTTTGAAGTTGAATTATGAAGGAATTTTAATTTATTTGAGCAGGAGGCCTGGTACTGCGTGGGGGCCAAGGGACGGCCAGCAACAGGCTACCTGGAGGAGCATCTGAGGTATGTCAGAAAAAAGGAGAAGTCCCTGAGGGTACCAGTAGCTGAAGACGAGGCAGAGTCTCAAAAGCAAGGTATTCTGGCTACTTTTTCATATAGTTAAAGTTTTGAGTTATTCAGATCCGTCTGATGAAGTCATGCTGTGCCATAACAAACTGGTGGGGCATGAGCAATGCCAACTAAAACCCCCCTTCCAATACAATCATCAAAAACTTGTTGATACATGCTAATTGTTGATTGTTCTGTTGCATTATATCCAGGAGATACCGATCTTGAGTCTGTGAACGATGATAACATCACGACAATGGAAGAATGGCTGCGTAACAACAAGGAGCCAGAGGACATGGTGAAGGACTACATGAAACAAACAGCAACAAAAAGACATGACTGGATCAAGAGAAGTGACTGTTGTGTGAAGAACATTCTTACCACATATCCCAGACTTCTCGATGCTGGAATGGTATGTGGACCTTGATTTTTCTTCTGCATGTGACAAGAAAGGACATTAAATTAAACTAGAGTCGCATGTTTTGAGAAGTAACTTTTTTGTTTTTTGGTTGCATGGGCAGGTTTACTTTAGCAGTCTCCTTAAAGGGATCGTTTAACAATCTGAGATACACGGTCCTACAGAAATCGTGCATCCCTATTGAACCGATAATTGTTAGTGTGTACCATTCAAATCCTTGCAAAATGGTAAAGAGAAGATGCAAATGAAAGATATCCTACCTTTCATCTGGCTTCTATAACTATCCTAACAATTACAGATTGAAGGAGATTTTGCAGAATTGTTCCCAGAGAAAGCAAACGCACTGTACCAGAAGTGGCCCACATTCTGTAACAAAGTAGTGGACTTCACCGAGAAAACTGGCAACTGGAGAAGTGCAAGAGCCGAATTCGAAAACATTCATGACCCTGGGAAACTCAGTCTTGGTATGTGGTGTCAGAACACACATTTGACAGTATTAGTGAAAATGACTTGAGAGAAAGTCAAAAGAATTTATTTCAATTACACTATATGATGTTTATTTTTGTGGCCAGGACCAAACATTGAGTCTAATATCCCCCCTGTAAGGAATTGAACTGAAATAAATAAAAGTGCTCTGAAACATATAATACATGTACAACATATGATAAAAACATGATTCCATGACAAAGGTTTAGCATACTTTTACTTGCTTGTTTTGTTTGTTTGCTTTTTGGGGTGGGGATGGTGGTTTAAAGCTCATTGGGAAGGCTATGCTGAAGTTTGTGCAATTTTGATTTTCTTTACTCAGAAAGCTGAGCTCCAAATTACTGACTGACATTTACGTTGAGTGATTTTACCCATATTTGTAGAAAATAATTGTTGTATTCGACCGTTATTTTTAATTTGCTGTATATAACTGTACATTTTGTAAGATGTTCCATAATTGACCTGTTTGCTGTTGCACCTTTTCTTCATATGTAATTGGGACTTAATTACTTAACTCTTTCATTGTTTCCCTCTTTTTAGAGGAAAAGAGCAATCTTGGATTCTACATGCTCCCAGTCTTGTTCCGAGGAAGGAAAGATTCCAAGAGAGGAACGTACACCACTGCAGAAACATTGTCGTCCTTCATTGACGTTCAACCAGTAAGTATATGTGCTGGGGAGGTGGTAAAGTAATGACATGTAAGGCATATATTTTGGTTTGCGTTTAAAATCTTGCCATAGTAATCATATTTCATTACAAACAAATTCAATAGTTAATTTGTTAAGAGTTTCAAACCTAGGACAACTGATGAAATTGAGGTTGAAATGCAATACCTATGTTCTTACCAGATAAGGCATTGCCATAACATTTTATTTGTGTAAAACTTGAAAAGCAACCATTTTCAAGTTCCTAGTAATGGGCACGCTGGTCCCCAAGGAGGCCCTGCAGGGGCAACACTAGGCGCTTTAATCTTAATAAGTCAGTTCGTCATTATCTGTGGTACAACTACAAATGGCCTCAGATTTGTCATCACATCGCATTTCACTCATGAATGCAAGCAAGTCCTTTAACCTGCAAATGACATGTGAAAAATGCATGCTTATATTAACAGGCTGTATATGCCTTCCAGCTTAGTTGATGTAATGCTCTGAACGTGACCAGTTTGGGTACAGTTGACCTTTGCCGCAGGGATATTTAAGAATACCCAGTAATGTTTTGATGGGACAGGGATGAACATGCATAAACAAATTTGGGTGTCCTGTAGGTGATTGTGGATTCATAAGCAGAAGCATTCGACAAGCATCAAATATATATATATCAATCCATATAATTACAAATGATTTCTTCTTGATTTCTCTTTGGACTACAGGAGGTTCTCGACATCCAGACTTATGTTGATAACATTGATGAAGCAGTCAGGTCACAGCCATTTGTTGTTGTGCGTGGGAACATTCTCACACCAATACAGGCGTACGTCGTAGTAGAGAGGAGGATACTTCCTGCCGCAACACTGCTTAAAGCAGTCGACTTGTGCTTTAAGGCACTTTATGTGATGGATATCGAATATCAGCCGCAAAGCTGTTCTGTTTGGAAATTTCTCCAGATTGTGGTGTTCCAGTTTACCGATGGGGAGCATCTTACACCAAAGCTGCGGGAGGTCCGAGCCTTCATGAACATGCCATAAGCCATCATGATGTGTTCACGCCAAGGATGATTACTGGTGATATATTTCCTACAGATGAAACTGACACATCATCGTTTAGCACATTTTGGCTACTTGAACCAGTTTATTTTGGGAGAAAAAAAACTGGAAAAAAGTATTATTTTGGACAAAATAACCTTAAAGACAAACTGTTATGAGTTGGATTCAGCACATTATTTTACATAATTTAGACATGTTTGTGTAAGACTGAAGATTTGAGGGTGGGGTGAGGATCGCTGAATAATATTAAAAAAAAGAGTGAATTTATACACAGCAGAAGTCTTTGTGTACATTTTAAAAATGATAAAGGCCTAATTGTTTTATCCCAATCATTGCTTAACATCCCCACCTTGAAAGTTTAAGAAAACAAATGAATATATGCCAAGTATAAATACAAAACATATTATTGGCTATAAATCTTTTGCACTGGCGTATACAAATGCTTATCGTGTTTGGTCTTAATCCCAAGAGTACTGTTTCATAACTCGTACATCAAAATGATATATTTCTTCATAAAACATGAGCTATGATATTTTCTGCGTTTAAAAAAGCAAGTGGGGTATATGATTGTAAATTACATATACCATTAATTTTCATGTAATGTGTATCGTCCATTGACCCTACGCTGAACTCTCTGCTGAATGGACTGCATGCATTAATTTACATCGCGCAAAGCAGAAGTAGAGAAGTCAACATTTTTATCTACATTTTGCAAAATTGTATTGATATTATTGATAATATCAATAAAATCAATCAAACTGAGTATAGCAGGTAGGGTCAATTGATTTTTGTTGTCTTTAATCTAATCAAAAAGTTATAGTAGGCAGTGTGTATCCTTGTTATTTGATCAGTACCTGTTCACCATCACAGATAGCCAAACTTTCATGTGGTACTTCTGCACATGTCAAATAATCTAGAGGGATTTGAATTTATTTCCTCTTTTTTTTTACTTCAAAAAAATGTGTTCATGTGTAACACTCTAAGGCAGAGTATTGGTGTGTCAGGATAAATGAACACTATGCCACACCCACAAAATATATATGATGCACATATTCATGTATGAAATCAGAGTACATGGAATACATACAGTGTACATCAAAGTTGTCATGCTGCACCAAACAGGGGCTATATTTGCATTTACTTTTTTTAAAAGGTTGTATTTTTTTCACCAAAAATTGTAATGTTGTAGTTGATGTTAACAAGTTTTGTTTTTACGTTTCTGATGAAAACAACAACATGTGTTTACTGTGTATGTTATTTGTGTTTCAGTTAAGCAATTATTACCCTTTAGATGAGAAAAAGAGTTGAGCCAATAGATGTTATGGAAAAAATGTTGAGCAATGATTATCCAACAGACGAATTAAAGAGTTGGGCAAATGGATATTGTGGAGAAATAGTTGAGCAATTATTACCCAATAGATGGTTGTTTTGATAGTTGGGCAAATGGATATTGTGGAGAAATAGTTGAGCAATTATTACCCAATAGATGGGTGTTTTGATAGTTGGGCAAATGGATATTGTGGAGAAATAGTTGAGCAATTATTACCCAATAGATGGGTGTTTTGAGAGTTGGGCAAATGGATATTGTGGAGAAATAGTTGAGCAATTATTACCCAATAGATGGGTGTTTTGAGAGTTGGGCAAATGGATATTGCGGAGAAATTGTTGAGCAATTATTACCCAATAGATGGGTGTTTTGAGAGTTGGGCAAATGGATATTGCGGAGAAATTGTTGAGCAATTATTACCCAATAGATGGGTGTTTTGAGAGTTGGGCAACTGGATATTGCGAAGAAATTGTTGAGCAATTATTACCCAATAGATGGGTGTTTTGGGAGTTGGGCAAATGGATATTGTGGAGAAATAGTTGAGCAATTATTACCCAATAGATGGGTGTTTTGATAGTTGGGCAAATGGATATTGTGGAGAAATAGTTGAGCAATTATTACCCAATAGATGGGTGTTTTGATAGTTGGGCAAATGGATATTGTGGAGAAATTGTTGAGCAATTATTACTCAATAGATGGGTGTTTTGAGAGTTGGGCAAATGGATGTTGCAGAGAAATTGTTGAGCAATTATTACCCAATAGATGGGTGTTTTGATAGTTGGGCAGACTGGGAGTTGGGTAAAAACTGGTTGGGCATTTAATTAACCAACATTAAACTTACTCAAAAGTTGGGCAAATAGAAGGTTGGGCAATATCTAACTGGGTAAAATTGGTTGGGCAAGAAATTACCCAACTGAAAATATAACCAACTGTTAGGCAATTGTAGAGTTGGGTAAAATATGATGGGTCACCAACTGATGGGCAATTCAATTTGCCCAACCACATAGCAAACTGATTACCCAACATCAGTTGGGCAGATTTTAACCAATAGTTGTGTGGACCGTATGTTGCTCAGTGTTGGTTAAAAGTTGGGCATTTTTTTGCCCAACTATTTTAAGTGTGTATGCGTTCACCGTCATTCGCTGTTGTGCGTCGGGATTTTCATATTTCAATAACTAATCAACCAAATTGCGCCCACATTTCGTTTAGATGTTAGTCATGACCATGCAGACAAGCACATTTTTATAATAACACGAAGTTTATGGGAATTCTTCTTCATTATGCAAATGACGTTCTAAGTTCATGTCTGTTACGATCAACTTTAACCAGACGTTTTTTTTTTCTTCAAAGATTATTCCATGACTTTTAATGAGAGACGCCTTTTAGGGCACCATTTGTTAGAGCTGAGAGCTGACAAGTATGAGCTCAAATATTCGACCTTACGTGAGATGCCATATGGGGGTGTTTCACAAAACTTGTCATCAGTGACAAATAACAAACCTAGGTTTGTCGACAAGCCAGTCCTACTGTATACTACGCTATGAACGGCACGGCCAAAGTTTTTTTTTTTTTTTTTTTGGGGGGGGGGGGGGATAAATGCTTTAGGATTAATCTTAGAACGAATGTAGTTTTCTGTAATTTAGTTTCCTGCAACTTCAAAATTCCGATAACTCTTTCGATTGTATTGCAATGCAGTCGTATATAAACGATCTTTGAATAGATGGGGCCTTACATAGATAATGATGAAGCCAGGACTACGCATTATGTGTCCCATAGGCATTCATGCATCCTATTTCTATTGACTTGTATTTGCATGTTGTTGATATTGCAAGTTCGTCGTCAATTTTCGCAATACAGACCTACTGCTTTTAACTTTAAAATCGATTGTAGCCCAAATGTCGGTTTCTTGTTTAGGTTCCTCCCAAGTTGTTGATATGTATACGACTATTTTCTAATGTTCATTTAGATCCACATTAATGAAAACCTGTTTGAAGAGAAGCTGATGGGAATTTTAAGGAACAACCTGCACTTTGCCACGAGACGGTGTGCTGTAAGAATACAGTAGAAGAACCGTCTGAATAACCTTATTTGACTTCTCCCCTGCTCATGGCTGTTTCAAAAGAGTAACGTACGCGTCACTATTCTTTGTACACACTGAATAACGTAAACTCAACGTGAACCTAATTTTTAAATAATCATCGGCTCAAAAAGCAACTTTGACGGACGTTTGTTCGCAGGAGAATGATCTCTCGTTTGCTGAAAAGTTGTGAAACGAGCTTTATACCTGTTTGGAAGTCAGCTTCAACTGTCCAGTTCAATGAATTTCTGAAATCCTATCTAGTTTGCTATACAACACCGGATTTTTTTGGCCTAATTGGCCCTGTTTTTAAGTGAAATCTTGTTTTGGTGACCATATCATGTGAATCGACATTTGCAGCGCTTTGTTAACGTGACGTAAAAGGGGTGCCAGGCCCAAATCAAATACTTTTTGGATTTGATTGGATTGGATTAATCATACTTATGCATTTAGGGTACAAATAGTAATATCAAGCTTCAGTATGTGGTATTGGGGATATGGGATTGTTGTTTGCAAATTCGTCGTACTTTTTCTTGAAAATGGCATCGCGAAGTCTTTCGGTGTTTTTATTCCTACAATGGTCGAGCGTCTGGAGTCAGATTATGCTACTGTCGGATTGATATGTAGCTTGCCTGGAACAGTTATGTACCTCTTAAGTAAGTAAAATGTGTTTGTACAAACTGTTGATATTGGTAGGTAGCAGTAGATGTAGAAGTAATGATGGAAACGATAAGAATACTTCTACGTATGATGATCATCATCATCATCACCATCATCATCATCTTCATAATTAAAATAGTATTATTACCATTAATAACAATAATAATAATAATAAAATTGATGATGATATTTAGGAGAATAAAATGATAACAAACTATGAAAATACTAACAGCAACATCAACAAGTTAAATATTTATCGTGATAATAACAGTCATCACGATAATCATCATCGTTATTATTGGTGAAAAGTATTATTACTTGTTATTGCTCTTCTTGTTGAACATTAGTGGTAGGCCTGTAATAATGAATTAAAATGGCGATTGCAAGTAAGACAAAGCATGACGAATTGCACTTGTTCGAATTCCCTAACAGGGTACCCACTAACATTACCTGCGTAGAACGTGGCAAATGTAAATTGATATCTTGCCAAAGGACATTACCGGGGACAATGCAAGAGGTAGGATATACGCCCACCCACCCCATCCCCATTCCTCTTGCTCTTCGTCCTAGTAGTCATCCTTCTCCTCCACCTTGAATGGAATTCCTTATTTATCTGTTTAATCGTCACCTCATATTCGGGCAGCAATATGGTATAATCATTTTTTTTCATGTAAGTAATACTGTGACATTTGGATGATGGGGAATTCGTAAACGTTTCTAAAAACAGTGTTTACTGTTGCACGTAATTACCTCATGTGTTTGCATATGTGTAACTTTAATTAAGTATCTTTCTCCTTATTTGTGAACATATTAGGTCCTTTTGTAACACTCGTTCTGCAAAAGATCAACCATCGTCTTGTCGCTATGTTAGGCGGAGTGTTGTGTGGATCATGTATTATTGCCAGCGCTTTCTTCAAAAACCCAGTAACTGTAGGAGTCTGTCTCGCTTTATCAGGTAAGCTAAATATCTGTTAGTTTAGCTATTTAATCGAATATTTCATTATGTAGCTCATTTTGCGTCCTGCACGGTACATAGAGAACCATACATACGGAAACTTATGAAGGCGCAAATGCAAACCAATGGACAGTGGGAGTTATACTAATGTAGCAGTCCCACATGTACTTACTCATCAATTTCGTAAGTAAATACGCGCCATTTCGTAAATTTATCTTTCATTATTTTCGCGCCACCATGGCACCAGCATAATACCAACATATTATAAGGAACTGTATATGACTTTAAAGTATGAAATATCCATAAATATACCGATTTATAATACTTGTGTACCACCACAAATATTACATAATTTGAAAAAGTCGATATAAACAAAAAATAAACAGCGCTTCTTACGTCGTATTTCAGCCAATGCCGATGTTGGCTTTTTTGTTGGCATTTTCGTGTTGGTTATGTTCCAGCCTAGCAACAACCCCGTCCAGCCTAGCACCAACTCCATCCATCTAGCACCAACTCCCATTAAGCCTTTATTTATTTCCATATCCATTCCTTCGCGCTCCTATTGGGAGATCAACCGACCCGCGCGCATTTTATATGACATATTGTAAAATTCTCGACATCTTTTTACACTTTTCTTTACCATTAAAAATCGAAATTGAGTATAATATCCTCAATCGAGATATGAGAAGAAGGAAACATTTCCTTTACATTCCATGTAAAACCATACCCTTACTTGAAAAAAAAACCTCCGTCATTTTGACGTTGAACTTTACAATCCATTTATTTTTTTTACTTTCTCATACATAATGTCCATTGATCGGTCGCACTGTGCTCGATTGCCTTTCAATATACCAATCTTTAACTTTGCAGCAACGCGTTTTGCGTCAAATTTGTAAATCCTCAATCCCAGACAATGACGTATGATACGTAAGCTTTTATTATAAAGCTCATTTTGATTGATTCATTTTTAGCCCCGTCAATTTTCATGTCAAATCATGCTTCATGTCCCATTTTTTTAGAAGCCCGACCCAGGGTTTTGTGCCAGCTAGCCGTGTATGCATGTCATGTACGTAATGCTATGCATATACTGAGCATAAGTACAGTACATGTACACACGCAGCGCAGCGCGTACTCGTGAGCGCACTGCACATTTTATTGGGTCAGTACCATTATGAAAATAGGGGAACAATGAGTGGGATGGGTTTGGTGCCGTCACAATAAACTTGCGCATTACACGCGTACGTATAATTAGAGCAATTTATGCACCCCCAAGAAATAATTAATACGGCCCGACCTCTCTACACACAGAACTGCACAGATACCGCACAGTCCGGTCAAGGCGGTACGCGTAGCGTTAAACTGCCAAATTTACAGAAATTGTGAGGAGCGCTTTTGCTATGAAAGGAATTGATATGATATGAAACCAAGTGTGATCTGTTTTTTTAAAGCTTGCACCAACTCCATCCAGCCTAGCACCAAACTCCATCCAGCCTAGCACCAAACTCCATCCAGCCTAGCACCAACCCCGTCCAGCCTAGCACCAACTCCATCCATCTAGCACCAACTCCCATTAAGCCTTTATTTATTTCATATGAAACCAATTGTGATCTCTATTTAAGCTTGCACCAACTCCATCCAGCCTAGCACCAAACTTCATCCAGCCTAGCACCAACGTCTATCCAGCCAACTTAAATAAGCCTTACATGAGCCCCATGTATGGCTGGATGGAGTTGGTGCAAGCTTACATAGAGATTGGTCGGGGCGATATATATACAGAGTTAATGTAAGGCTTAATGTTGGTAGGCCTAATGGAGTTGTGGAGTTGGTACTTTATAGGATGGTTGGAGCTGGTGCTATAATTTGGATGGAGTTGATGCTAGGCTGTATGGAGTTGGTACTGTATAGGATGGTTGGAGCTGGGACGGTATTCTGAACCCTGTGTTATCTCTAATATTGTTGTATCTTTGGAGATAAGATCAAGTTGGTATTCTGAACACTGTTGTATCTTTTGTGTTATCTTTTGTTGTATCTTTTCTCTTATCTCTTCAGCCGCGCCTGCGCTTATACTTTGGTGCGCTTGTAATTGTGCGTATTATTAATAAAATGGCGTTTAATCCTCATTTGCATATGCGCACGAGATAATATGTCGAGATAATTGGTATTCTGAAAGTTGTTGTATCTTTTATCTTATCTTATCTTATCTTGCGTGGTATTTACAACAATATTTACAACAGGTAGGGGGTTGTTGTATCTTTTATGGTGATATAATGGCGGCAATCTTTCTTGCCCAGAATCAACTCAGTGCCAATAGACGAGTTAGAAGAAGGTTTTGTGTTGACTGGAGACATCACAGATGAGAAATTTCTAAGAAATTACATGCTAGGATATGACGAATTTAATGCTCTCATCTCTGTGATGTTTCTTGAAAGCGTGACTTGTATTCATGATCCACGTGCCACATGCACAGCGCATGATGAGGACGCGCATATATTACAAGCGCTCAATTAACTAATTACGCCAAGATTAGTATGCGCTGGGCGCATCTTCAGTATGGCATAAAGTACTCCTATTGGTTAACCTACGTATCATGCTTATATAAAACAGATTTTGATTGGTAGGGTCTATACAAATGGGCGTGTCAACAGTGGTCAAAGATAAGAAAGAGGCGGTCCTTCAAGAGATAACACAGGGATAAAATGATGTTCAGAATACCAACTTACAACAATATTAGCGCTGTGTTATCTCTGGAAGATACAACAAAAGATAACACAAAACTTACAACAATGTTCAGAATACCACCCCTGGTGCTATAATTTGGATGGAGTTGATGCTAGGCAGTATGTAGTTGGTACTGTATAGGATGGATGGAGTTGATGCAGGTTTGGACAGGGATTGAGCTAGGCTATTTACATGGAGTTAAAGGGGAAGTCTACCCTTAATATCAGGGTGAACTGAAAGTGTGAGCATAATCGATTTAAAAGAAGCAAGTTATAAAAGGTGCAATCAATAAAACACACATTCAACTCGTTGAAGTATCTTGCGAGCACCTGTGACATTTGCCTATTATAACAAAATAAGAACATTTTATTTTCCCTCAAAAACATCATATATGCAACCTAAATACAAGAATTGCAAATATGATTATATACAACCCCTGTATGGATTTTTTTTGTTATTCCGTTGTCAATAACAAAAAATAGAAATTTCAAGACATTAAATGGGAGAGAAGCTCGCAAGATACGTCATATCAGTGCCAACTAAACTCATAACATTTTTCTTTTTTATTGGATCATGCTCAAACTTTCACTGAGCTGCTCCTTTTATGAAGAAACCAACTACATATTCATTAGGCTGGACTTCTCCTTCAATGGAGTTGGTCCTAAGCTGGGGGAGTTATTGATAGGATTGATACATCATATAATTTCCGTGGTCTTAGGCAATTATATTGCACAGCGTAAGTTGAGCGATGAAGATGACGTATCATGACGACATAGATCATAATTAGTCATGGCCGCCAAGCCTGGCACCTTCAAACGCAAGACCCGAATTCACAAAGGAGGTTTGTCGACAAAATTATGTGCGTCAAATGACGCGTTTTGACGCGTTTCAAACCAAGGTTTGTACAACAAAGTTTGTATAACATTAGTTTAAAACGCGTCGAATCGCGTCATTTGGTGCACATAAACCTAGGTTTGTCGACAAACCTCCTGCCCAGCAAAAGCCGTATTATCTATATTGATCCCAACGGAAGACTCGCCTAATCAGTAGATATTGCAAACAGCACCATATATGAACAAATTTCGGGCATCTGCTAAACGCGGACTCGCTCCGCGGTCTACAACACGTGAAATCTTCTTTGAAAATGCGCTAAGTGTGCAAAGAAATGCTCATACAATGAAAAGAAACTTTGATTTCACATCAGCTCGGGTGGAAATCACATATTCAATTACTGTTCTTTCCATTGAAACCAATTTCGAAGTGATTTGTTCACTGGAAATTAGGGCCTTTTCGTCTTCAAAAGGGGACAACAATCCTTTACTTTGTGAATTCTCTATGGAGGTCACGTGAAAATTCGCCCTTTTATTAATTCACTGGGGGGTGTTTCATCAACTAAAATCGATTTCGATTTTAAAAATCAATTTTAAGGCCGAATCAGTTTTAGCTTAAAACCGATACATGTGAGCTGTTTCATCAAATCGATTTTAAGCTAAAATAGATTTTTAGGTGTCTGCAATCAAGGCTAGTCAATTTGGGGTAAATCGATCACAAATGGCCTTGCTTAACTACAGTGAGAGTCCTTGAAAAGTAAGTAAAATCTGTTTTTCTTTGAAAATATCAATTCTGTTGATAACAAATCTGTTATTTTGGAAGAAGAAAAATGTTCCTCTCATTATTATGCAATTTCATTTTTGTGTAACTGAACGAAATGTTAAATAAAATCAATTTATATCACTCTCCAAGTGGACGAATTGCACCGGTTCAACCATTTCAGTCCCATTCATATAAATTCATGCAGGTTCAATAGTAATTACCTAACGACGTTTATTATTCGGTTGGGACAGACAGGTACAAACTCATTAGTCTAGTTTATTCTTGCAGTAGTATTTTGGTTTTACTAGTTATGCTACTAGTTGTAGATTTGGGCTTAGAATCAAGATCTAGGCCTAGATCTAGGCCTAGGCCCTAGATCTATCCCTTATTTTTTTTTAGCATTGTCTTGTTATTGAATATTGTTTTTGTTGATATCCTGATATAGTCTAGAGGCTAGTCTAGTCTAACTGTTAGGTCTAGACTCTAGATCTAGACTAGTCTAGTCTATAGATCTAGAGCTAGGTCTAGATCTGGGCCTAGGGTCTAATTATAAATGATAGATCTAGACTCTAGGTCTAGATCTATTAGGCCTAGGGCTAGGCCTAGTCTAGGGCCTAATTATTAAAAATCAATAATATTATTTTATTGTTTTGAAGGTAAAATTTTATGAAAGAAAATTAGACTCTAGATCTAGATCTAGAGGTCCTAGAGTGTTACTGTCAGACCCAGGTCTAGATCTACTCTAGATGTAGATTTAGTCTAGAGTCTAGGTCTAGATCTACATGATAGACTACTTGATAGATCTAGATCTAGGATGCCCCCTGTGCCCCCCCCCCCCCTCTTGATCCGTCCCTGGTATTAGGGTCCCTAACACAGTCCAACTCCAAGCTCTAGACTATACTAGAATTATTTATTTTTTTTTTTTTAATTTCAGAGTCGGACTAAAAGATGGAGTGGACCACAAGTCATATCCACCAAATAGACCTTGGCTTTAGTCCAAGACTCAAAAGTTCTCTTCTGCCGTGTCTACAGTCTTGGACTTCTCATTCTTCCTTGGCCTCAGGCTCAAGGAAAGGGTTCGGATATGCAGAATGTACTCAAGCTCAATATCTAGGTGTACAGCTATAGATCCTACTGTGCTAAGCGGCCTCATGAAGTGATCTTCTTACTAGCAAAATTTGCACACCAATAATGAAACAAAGGTAAGATTTTTTTTGTGTGGTTCTTCTAGACCTATGTATAAATAGATTACTTATTTGTTTTTGAGTGTGTAAATCTTGATTTTCATTAAATTTTTCTACGTATAATGGCAAACTGATAAATCCATGTGAGGGGGAAGTCAACTATGACATGTCTAAATCATAGATAAATTACTTTATCAGCCAGCCTGATTAATATTGTACAAATAATAGGGCAGCAATTAATGAATAAAGAGGTGATTGAACAAACTATAATGAGAATTTATGTATGATGAAAGCTGCGCTGTTTTATACCTCTTTGCCTTCTACTCACGACAGGGGAATGTTCATTGAATATGTGTACAACAGTGTTTGGTTCAAGAGCAGGGTATCCGAGATCAAGATTAGACTCCATAGTCAATCTTCCAAATGTCTAAAACAAATGTCTAAAACTTACAATTTGGTTGGTAACAATGTCTTGGACCGAATACATGTAAATTACTGTTGTAATTACTGATAAAAATGTACTTATGTTCTTTCGAACACATTTGATACTGTGACAATTACTTTTCTGAAAAATAGATGTGCTCTCTTCATAACAAATATATGTATCTCTGTTTTAAATCCTAGGTTGCAAAATAAAGAGCTATGGCATCTGCATGTACTGCTAGTTCATGACAAATGAACATTTATTGTCCATCTCTTCAAATTGAAAAGGTAAGCAGTATCAATTACAAAAATTGATCTATCATTTTTCATAATCCTTGTAAGAAGTCTAATACCCATCTTACCCATTCTGTTAGATAAAACATACACAAATGGTAATGAAAGGATATTTTTTTTTATCCAAAGCAAACAATTAATCATTTATCTTCTGTAACTATTTTTTTATTCTCCTACTTTATTTATTTAGCAATTAAAGTATTTGAAATAATCATAAGTACAAAAAATGAAGATTGATTGAAAAGTTGTACTAGTATTTAGTAATTGATTCATTTATTACATAACTTTCAATTCCTATTCTAGACTGCAGAGCCTGAATTACCTGCAACGTTATGCTTCTTATGAAACATCAGCGAGCCTACAGACAGAAGCTCCCTTTTCCAGCTTTAAGCAAGAGGAACCACAATGAGATACAGATCTTGGTATCATGGACTGGTCACTTTTTACAACCAACACTACTTGTAAAATAAGATTTACAAATTAATTCCTATAAGCTATTAAAAATGCTCTAGTCAAGGTACTAAAATTTTGCCATCGAGTTTGAGGTTTTGGGTTTGATAAAAATGTTAACATAAAATATTTTAAAGGAAGTAAACGTTTTAATGATACTTCCAAGATTTCCTATATTTTAAACAGAATTTTAGAATCTTGCAGAAGAAAAGAGAAGAAATAAAAAGCTATTATTCTGTCATGGAGGTTATTGTTACCAAACTCACATTACATAGTTAATTTTGTTCATGGCAATAAATCTTAAAATATCAAATTGGAATTTCTTAATTAGCAATTCATCTGAGCAGCAGTTTGATGACCTATTTGGAACTCTTCCTAGAGGCATTTCTTGCATGACTATGTATCGATAATTACCTGTTGGTGCTTAAAGTGCTATTGTAGCAATTGCACAACAACAAATACAAAATAAACAACAGAACATTGTGATTGAGTGAAAACAGATTTTTCCTGCAGGAAATATATTAACTCTGACTTATGTTGTCCTTAGAATTTTTTGTCAAAGCTGATAGAAAAGAATAGATGATTAATTTCATATAGACAAACTATTGCATCAAGAAACCGCATTCTCACCGACTGCGTGACCTTACATGACAATGTATATCATCCTTGGATTAAAAACCGTATGAGTAACAGAAATATTTGTGACAAGTATTACTCTTTTAATCTCCATAAAGGTAACTCGAATAGAGAGTGGCAGATATCAGCTGCAGTAGTTTTAACAACTGGCTGATACTTTCATAGGAGCACTTTTATTTGTGTCATTTAAAATATTGTAATTGTATCCCTTAAATGTGTTTGCTATGCTCATCATTTACAAAATGTAGATTTCATTCATTAAAGCATAAACATATTGATTATACTTTAAAATCTCTGTTAATTTTATTTTGTATGTATTTTTGTCTTCTAAGAAGATAAAAGGGGATGCATAGATGAGATTGTACGCTAGCGCATGGTGATAATAATTACATGATGATAAAGGGCAATGATGTGATTCAAGAATGGTGTGTTTGTATGCTGGTGAGTTATTGTTATAAGTTGGTGTTTATTTATTCATTTTTGTTCTTTAATTATTTTTTTGTGGGGGAAGGGGGGTGTTTATGAAGAAACAAAATTACGGCAAGCAAAGCGTTGTGATGGGAGTGTCGTTTTATGTTAATGAGAGGGAGAGAGAGATTATGAACGAAATAAGGACACATAATTGTAAGCGCATATGGTTAAAAAAATATAGAAAAAGGGGCACATAACAAAATGGAAAAGGGTCACTTCTAAGAAGAAAACATAAAAAGTTATTAGGAATAACAAGAGGAACTTTAAAACAAAGTGAAACGGGACAAACTACATGAAGGAAAAGTGCACTTGTAATAAACAAAAAGGAATGTTAATCAGATGTAAAAGGGGCACTTAAACCCTATCTAGCATGGGTTATTTTGAAACTGCATAGCCTGGGGGTCCGGGCCCCCTCCCCTGGAGAAAAAAACGTGTAAGAACACGTTAACTGTACCTTTTTTTGGAGATGGGCCCCCTCCCCTGGCACTCAAGGGGGGGGGGGGGGGGGGTGCGATTTTTCAAATTTTCGAGGCCCCCCCCCCAATAATTTTTTTTTATTGTTCATTACCACCCCCCTCCTCCCCCCCCCCCCCCCACACTGAGCGAATTATCGGCCGGCTGTTTCGCTGCTAAATATTGTTTCACGAATTGGGCCCCCTCCCGTGCCGCCGGCTGGATAAGGCCCCCCCCCCCCCCCCAGGCTAGATAGGGTGAAGGGGAAAACGGGCCGCCCATGTATTTTTGAAGAAAAAAATGGGCCATTGTGCCCCCCCCCCCCTCCAGAGTGCCACATTTTGTATTGATAATGCCTAACTATGATGATTTTTAAAAAAAATTGGTTATAAACAAAGATTTGTTCCCCCAAGAACATAATTCTTCATTTTCAGATGTATGTTCAAATTGAAGCTAGCCGACACTTGCGCCTTTAAAACCAATGAATGCTGAACATAGCATATCAATAATGCAATGAATAAGGATAAAATTGATTTAAAATTGATATGGATCACACTCTAACTTAAAATCGATTTTAAGGCTAAAATCGATTTTATTTATTTAGTGAAACTGCTGCTAAAATCGAAATCAATTTTAGGCCCTTAAAATCGATCAAATCGATTTTAGATCGATTTTAGGTCTTTAGTGAAACACCCCCCTGGGGTTGTGTACTTCAAGGAGCTAATGCTCGTAACTGCGACTTGTTATTGGGCCAGCTCGGGCGCCAAAACAGAGGCAGGCGTGTACGCAGGGGGGGGGGGGGGGGGGGTTTGGGGGGTTAAACCCCCCCCCCCCCTTTGGAAATTTTTTGTGTGTAAACCCCCCTAAAAAAAACCTAAAACCCCCCCCTTTTGGATTTTTTTTTTTTTTTTTTTTTTTTTTTTTTTAATTATTTAAAAAAAAAATTAAAAAAAAATTATTCCCATGGCCGACCTAAAAAAGGTGACCTTACCCCCGCCCCCAACCGAGCAAAATGTCAAATTTCCAAATTTCGAGACCAAAAAAAAAAAAAAAAGTGTCCTCTTACCCCCCCCCCCCCCCCCCCCCCCCCCCCCCCCCCCCCCCCTATTCAGCGGTCGGCTGAGTCGTTGCGATTTTTTTGGGACCAAAACAAAAAAAATGTGTCCTCTTACCCCCCCCCCCCCCCCCCCCCCCCCCCGCTTATTCAGCGGCTGGCTGAGTCGTTGCGAAATTTTCGGACCGATTTATAAATGTTAAAACCCCCCCCCCCCCCCCCCCCTTGAAAAAATCCTGCGTACGCGCCTGAACAGAGGATATGTAATCCCCTACCGTCTGATGTAACACATAATTTGATTGTTTGTCGAGAAATAAGGGCCAATTTCAATCCAATAAAAAGAAGCTTTCTGAAATTTACGCATCGACCTCCGTAATTTATGCATTGTGCGTAAGCGAAGTTTTTACACAGCGGACAATGAGGCTTACACACCGTGCTCGCAGCCGTGAGTATTTCGACCACCACATTTGACTCAGCTCCGCGGCGATGGAAAAGACACATTTTATGTTGATTTCAGCAATTTACTGAAGGGAATTTAGATATTATGGACGATCTTTTACAAAAAAAAGGTGTGTAGGGATTAGATTATATCTTTCACGAGACACTGAATTCTTTAGTTTTCCTGAAATTTAGCAAATTAATGGCACTCTGAACTCGCTTTATGAGCAGAGATCTAAATATTCATGGTCGATCTGCTAGTGAAGGAATCGCGTATTCATATTGCAGGGTGATCCCGCCCATCTTAGACGGAGGGATTACAATGGACTTATGCATTGTGATGTGCATCTGCATCTACTAGACTAACATATATAATTTCCTGATTTGTTTTCTTTTTTTCGGGAGAAGAAGAGGGAAGAGAGAGACAGAGCATGGACATGGACAGTGAGAGAGAGAGTTGACAAGTCACGCTCGCACAGCGGTATTGACATTCACACTCTCACCAGTTTTCTACGATAAACCCATATTTCATAAAAATCGACGAGTCAGGCACCTTGGTGTTAAGCTCTATTGCACTCAATTGTTCGTCGTCTGTGTGGGAGATACACAAAATGCCTCATTGATCTTTTGGCCGAATGTGGGTCAAATTTGTTCATATGAGTGCTCACGACATGATTACTCAGCTACAAGAACAACAGATATTGAAAAGGTTGGACGAAAAATACAATAATCGCCATTAAATTTTGAACAAAAAAAAAAGCTTGGTATTCCTACTCTAGTCTTATCATGATAATAGTTTTTAACATTATAATTGTTTTATTACTATATAATAGAAATATTAGTAGTAATAGTAGTAGTGGTAGTAGTTGTAGTAGTAGAAGTAGTGGTAGGTGTAGCCTTTTAAATACTACAAGACAAGACTCTGGGGGGGGGGGAGCATATTATATACATTATAGAGTTGTATAGAGAGACAACGCCAGAGGACTGACAAAGCGCCGCCTTCATTTCGGTTGTCATTGCTGGAGAAGCAAGAGTGAAATGATTTAACAAATGCTCTTCTGGCAGCCTTCAAGAAACAAACGGGCTAGAGGTTAAACAGCAGTTAAAACAAAAAAAGAACTTGTCTTTCGAGGGCAGGCCACTCCTAAAGATCATGGAGACTAGAACTGAATTGAAATGGAGCAGTGCGAGTCCGTTTCATTTTCTAGTAATAGTCATTATTTTCATCCTTTTATTTTTTTTCCGCAGGTGTTGGCCTGTCAATGACCTACATGCCCACAATTATTGCACTGAATGATTTCTTCAGAGAAAAATTCGTTTTGGTGAACACAGTCACGCTGTACGGCTACACCGCTGGATCCATGCTGCTCCCTATTGTAATGGAAAGGTCATTCGAAGCGTATGGCTATGTAGGTGCGTTTATTATCCTTGGCGGTATCGCTTTTAACCTTGTCGCGTGCGGTGCAACAATAAACAAGGCACCAATAAACGCAGCTACAAATGGAGGCAACGGTTATAATGAAGTGAATGAGAAACAGAAGTGTCTCTCTGAAGGAGAATCCTCGAAGCAAACAGAAAGCATCCATTATCAGGAGGAGGATGAGGAAGAAGAAAAAGAGGAGGAGGAGGAGGAAGAGGATAGTGAAGAGTGCGTCTTGGAGGAAAGACGTTTGATTCAAAACGAGAGACGTAATATCAATAAACAGGACACATCACCGAATGCGCGCTCATCTTGGACAAGCTCCGTCTTTCAAACCGGCAAACCTTCCTGTGGACTATTAAACGAACCACTCTTTCTCTTCGCCATCCCGATTCATTTCTTGTTAATATTCTCCACTTATGCGTGGATGCTGTTTCTGGTCCCCCACGCTGTACACCTGGGAATCCCTCCTTCCAAAGCAATCTTCCTCTCCACAATTGGCGGCATAGGTGGCATCATCGGTCGGACCATGTTAATCATCCTCGTCGGCAAAGGCATCAATGTTTATGTCGTCTACATCGCCATAGGCTTTTTCGGCACGGCATCATTTATGCTGGACTTCATCAGTTCTGCTTACGCGGTGCGGGCTTCCTTGGCTTTTGTCCAAGGTTTCACCTTCTACACCGAGGATGCTATTGCGGGCAGTTTATTCAAAGATACAGTATTTGACAATCGGAATTTTAACATGGCCATGGCTCTCAGTTTATTCGCGGAAGGACTAGGGGCGACATGTGCAGGAACACTTACAGGTGAGTAATTCATAGCCAGCTTCTTCTTTTGAAACACGGTGAACCTTTGAGAAATCAACTTAAGTTCAATACCCCATGTATTGCCATTATACATTATTTTTCGGATTATGGACTGACAACATCAATGCTTGGACAAGGTTTGAAGACAGAAACATATGGAGAAACCATGGTCTCAAACTCAATTTTCTTTTCGCTACACGGCCTCTAAGTTAAAGAAAAAGACCAGTTATGGTCATGTGATTGCATTGTGAAAGAAACGTTGTGGAATCGATCAGAAAAGGTTGATCATCTAGCATATAAGTATTGCTGTGTACTACAAGGTTCTGAAATCATCACAATGATAAGAAATTTGGCCCATTCTTCGTAAATTTACAAGCTCTGTACACAGAAAGATGTATATGGGACTACCCTTGTAAAAAAGTACTGCGGTATTACTGCGGTATTACTGCGGTACTACTCGCAGTACAGTTACTCCGGTAAATTTGTCGCCTTTCGCAGTATAATATTTACTGTGGTAGTAGTGCTGAACAAGTACTTCAGTACTATTGCGGTATTACTGCGGTATTAATGCGGTATTACTGCGGTATTACCACAGTATTTTCGCGGTGCTTGTCCTGCAGTACTTCCGCGGTACTTGTCCTGCAGTACTTCCGCGGTACTTGTACTGCAGTACTACTGCGGTATTACCGCGGTAATACTGTGGTACTACCGCGGTACTTGTACTGCAGTACTTCCGCGGTACTTGTACTGCAGTAATAATGTGGTACTGCAGTACTTTCGCGGTACTTATACTGCAGTACTACTGCGGTACTACTGAATCGCTTGTACTGCGGTACTACAGCAGTACATCCCAGATATAAAACTGCAGTAAAGATACATGCAAGGTGGATGTCAATCATAACAACCTGAATGTCCTCCAGGAAATATCTGAAAATTTAAAAATTGTGTACATTAATACAAATTGCATGTATGGAAGTTGTTCTAGGTACTGTTTTCACGGTGCCAGGTAAAAATGTCAGAGGAAAAATGTCAGAGGTAAAAATGTCAGAGGTAAAAATGTCAGAGGAAAAAAATGTCAGAGGTAAAAATGTCAGAGGTAAAAATGTCAGAGGAAAAAATGTCAGAGCTAAAGATGTCAGAGCTAAAAATGTCAGATTTAGAACATTGCTGAATCAGATTTGAGGTCAAAGTCAGGGAGAAAATGGGCCACTACAAAGAACAGCTTCTATTGAAACGCTGTAAAATTATCAATTTCATTGGATTAAAAACAATATTATATTTACATGTACACATGATTTATGACGCTTAAAATTACGCAGAGGGTTTAAGATACCCTCATTAGGAAATACTAAAATCCTGAATCTCACATTTTGAACAAAAATAGACTATTTTAGCTAGGTTATATATAAAAGAATGTAACATATACCTAATTCATCCGATGGTAAAGAGGAAACTTACTAAAGATGACGTTTTAACCAGGCAAGTGGAATCTTACTACCGGTACTCTTACTTACAAAGTAATTAGGGAAAAATATATATTTTCTTGAACACAAGTTAGTTTTAGCACAATGAAAGATTACACTAAGTGAATACATTTTAGCAAAATTTTTGGCATCGGCAAGTAAATGGATGAGTAAATAACTCGATATTAAATATTTTCACATTTAATAGAAGAAAAAAAATGTAACGTGAAAACAATCTTCGATCTTCCATCAGCTTTTGTTTGAAGAGCACAATAAACAATGTAATTTAAAACCGGTGAAACTGGCAGATATATGTGAACCAATATTGAACAGCTTAACAATTAAGTTAAGTTCTGGTCATGCGATTGCATTGTGAAAGAAACGTTGTGGAATCGATCAGGACAGGTTGATCATCTAGCATATATAAGTATTAGTGTGTACTGCAAGGTTCTGGAATCATCGGAATTATAAGAAATTTGGTCCAGTCTTCGTAAAGTTACAAGCAATTCCTAACATGAAAACAGGCATTTTTATATTTTTCCTGATAAAATACTGGTAAAACTGGCAAATAAATGTGAACCATTATTGAACAGCTTAAAGATGACTATAAAGTGCTTCGTCCTACCAGTAGCAAGGCTATCTGGCAAGTTTGAATGAGATGTCATGACAAAAATAAATATTCTAAAAAAAAAAATCTTTAAATTTTGTATTGATGAATTATTATTACTTAAAAAAGAACAAAATATCAAAAAAATTCAACCCAAAAGAATATGGCGTCCGAGTATTCGACTGTAAGACTGGGAGTCTACTCGAGTACCTCATTACCCGGGTATGCACAGCCTTACTTTAATAAGTGTTAAAGTACAAGTCCACTCCACTGAAAAGTTGGATCGATTAGATAGACAGAGATCCATACAGCCCCAAAATAACTTGGTTTTGGAAAATGGTCCTCAGACATATTTTTAACAATTTTGTTAAAAGGCCATCTGTAGTCGTTTGGCCACTAGGGATTAGACCACACCGCGAGATCACTGACAGGTGGCTATCTCATCAACTCGGCTCTCAAATAACATTAAGAAAAAGAGGATCATGGGAAACCAACAGGCACCGATTGGGGAAGTTTTCTATATAGATGGAGCAAGTAGCTACAAGTAGTGCAGTAAGGCTTTCATGAGCAAAAATCAAGTGAATGATCGAGTCGGTTCCCCTCACAATGCATTGCGCGACATTATTTGTGACGTAGGGTCCTTACAACACAGACAGAGGCGTATACGTCACATCTGTGCGGCAAATTTAAAAGTTTTGCTTGAAAAAAGCTGTGTATTGAAGATTACTTTCTCAGATTCCTTCCGACCGAACAAAGGTGACATGGTCGATTGTACTGGATGTACTTGCTGAATGTTTGCTGGTCGGCATAACTGGCATAATTTTTAAAAGTTTGACTCTATGGGGATCCCATACAGATGAATTCTCAAACTCTAACCCATGTCTTGCATAATTTCCTTGAAGTGTGTTGGACAGTTTCGTCTTACAAATCAAGAATGCATGTTTACTGGAACAGTCCGCGTTCATGACTTTTCCGCAGCCGAAGATACCCTAAAAATAAATAAAGAATTAGCACATTTTAGAATTGTATTATGCTCTCAAATCAAAGATAGCGAAAATTATGAGTTGATATTAGCATTCATGTATTAATGTACCATACCTGCCAACCCTTCCGAATTATCCGGAATATTCAGTTTTTCTGAATTTTTAGGACCCCAAATTTTTTTATTTTTTTTTTGTTGTTGCTTATGCCAAATTAAGCTTGTTTTTATCATATGCCGCGATGTGAGAGTTCACATATTGCGTGCGTTGAAGGGCTTCATGATTGAGCAGCGAATTTGTATTCGCTTTTTTTGCACAGATGTACCGCGTATTGCCAGTTACACTGCGGCTGCATGTGCGAATGTCTGTTAAGGGTACAGATTTCTTATTTTCGAAGACATACCATGCTAAAAATTCTTAATCCTCATTTTCAAATGTTGGCAGATATGATGTACAGGTATGATGTAAATTCATGACATGAGATGCCCAAATGACTATATACATGCATTAATTATGACTGATGAGCTGCCCCCCTCCCCCTTCGAAAGCACCCCCTATCTCCTGTGTGTAATTTTAATAAGGGCCAGATTTTTAAAGCACCCTATAAGTCAATATGGGCCAGACTTTGTTGCGTTAAAGTACCCCTTTACCAGAGATTTTGGGTACACGAACATGGTCCCTCCAACCCGGCGTGATAGGGGGCCGGGCTGATTAGCTGCTTTCCAACTATGATCACTGGACCGATCACTACATGAATGATGCATGCACTTACATGTGCATGTGCTTAGCTCAGAGCCCGTTTATGAAAACGATTCAAACAGCGCTGTTTACTCGAAATTGCTGAATAGACTCTATGCATGAATCGAAGAAAGAAAGCCCTTCTCAACCTCTTATAATTTTATATACAGTGCGTCCCGAAAAAAACTATACACTTTTGAAATGGCTGCCGAATAAAAAAATATATAATTCTGGGGGAAAAGTTTTATATGTGTGGAAAGCTCATAAACTCAACTTTCATATGACACCAAAAAGTCCGAAAATAATTCATGCTTGGTTGAGTACTGCTCACTTTTGTAAAGGGTATGCAAATTAGGTTGCGCAGGAATAGCTTTCCAATTTGTGAGAGGTAAATTCTTTGGAGCTTACGGAATTGAGGATGATACGACTAATTTATGAATTTTTTTGATGAGTTTGGGTTTGTTGAGTGAAATTTGTGGTTTATGGATGAGTGAACAGGAATTGCATTTGTTATTACCGTATAGCAATATAACTTTCCATGGTAGACTCAGTTAAGTGTTCATTGGAGTCAGGACGGGGTGATGGTACATGGTGCAGGGAAGGTGAAATGTAGGTGAAATGTTTGGTAGATTGGATAAGGGTCAAGAGGACATGTATGCCCCTTCCCCTCTCTTTCTCTCTCTCTCTCTCTCTGCCTGGGTGTGCTTGTGCATAACTTGACAATCCATTACATTCAGCTATCAATCACTTAATCAACAATGTACGGTATCAGCCAATCAGTCAATCAATTAATCAATCAAGCATTCAATCACCATTCAGTATTTCAATCAATTTAATCGTTCAATAATAATTAATCAATAACTTAATCAATCACTCAATCTATCAACCCACCAACCAGTCATTTTAGCACTTGAGTTTATGTAAATGGTAAATGGGTAACCTGAAGAATAAGTAGCCAACATGTGCGATATTCCTCTTTTCATCAAACCGTATTTGAATAATCAATTTACATAATCCCCATCTAGTTATTAATTAAATCAATGAGATGTTCAACTTATCTTACAATAACTGAAATGTGGGGTGAAGGTTTTTATTCAAAGTCACAGATGTAAAAAATAACAGTTTGTAAGATGGAAATTACAACATGTACCATCACCCCATCTTGACTCCCATGAACACACCTATCCACTGAGTCTACCAGGGAAAGTTACAATGCTACAATAAAAAATGAAATTCCTGTTCACTCGTGCATAAAATTTTGGTTTAATAAACCATGTAATTCACTCAGCAAATCATGAATGTATCATATCACCCTCGATTTTGTAAGCACCAAAGGATTTACCTCTCACAAATTGGAAGGCTAATTCCTGCGCAACCTAATTTTCATACCCTTTACAAAAGTGAGCAGTGCTCAACCAAGCATGAATTATTTTCAGACTTTTTGGTGTCAAATGAAAGTTGAGTTTATGAGCTTTCCATTCATATAAAACTTTTCCCCCAGAATCATATATTTTTTTATTCGGCAGCCATTTCAAAAGTGTATAGTTTTTTTGGGACGCACTGTACAGCAATTTAGAGCGGACGGCGCCTAGAGTAAAGGAGGGGGTAATCGACCATCACCAGTTTTCGGTCGGTCCTTTAAATGCATGGTAAAATTCTTTTAAAATACATCGCATAATAGCATCACATATCCCACATATGCCATACCATGCTAGAGTCACTGAAGAACCACATTTACAATGGAAAATATATCCTAAAATATCACATTTTAGCGATGTAATCAGCGGTCCCGCTACCCGAATCTATAAAATCGAGTATCTTACGCTTGTCTGTAAAAAAATATTGGTAGTATATTTGTAAAGCGCTTAGAGACATTTGTATTAAGCGCTATATGAAAATTAAATGTTATTATTATTATTATTATTATTATTATTATTATTATTATTATTATTATTACCATAAAATGAGCTTTATTTCAAGTACATGTTTTTTCATATTTAGAGCACGATTTTGTGTGAGTCGCAAGCTCAAAAGTATATCATCGCATGTATAAAATCAATGCAGCCGGACACCGCAACGCACACACGATATCTCTTTCTAATTCAGATTCCTATTTCCGATCACCGAAGAACTAGTTTTTGGCATGGCGATCTCCGGCTCGGGATACCTGCTCCGCCCGCTAGTGCTATAGACCAGCGGGGAAACGCACGACGTGGGCGCGCTTCCTATTGACATTGTACATACGACCGAAAACTGTCTCGCTAGGTCGATAACTGTCTCCAAAACAGTGAAAATTGAAATGGATATTGTCATGGCAATTTATGATTTTTTTTCTGGGATTCTTTGATTGTTTGAATAATTATATTTGCTTCATGATTTGAACAAGAAATGATAATAGGAAGTAAAGAGTCCTAAAAATAGGATTTTGTCTTAAGTGGCCGAAAACCCCCCTCCTATCATGAATATTAATATTTCCTCCGCCGTGACCGCGCATGCGTACTTTCTCTTCGCCATGTTAGATCAACGAACATGGATGGAGGGCCAGTAATTTGTTCGAATCATCTTTGAACTCATTTGTATTTACACAGAAAGACAAACTTTGAATATTAATTTGTTGAATTTCTTTTAATACTACTGAATGTTTAAAAACAAACATAAATTGATGGTGGGCAACCATCGAAACATTATTTCCTGGCTAATTTCCTGGGTTTTGAACAGTTTAGGTAGATTGTTTTGAAGGGGTCTCTAAAAGAGTGTAATTTATGACCACCCCCTCCCCGCAAAACAACATCTATCAATATCATGTAGAAGTATTACAAAAATTGAAAGGAATTACACAAATATAAAATGGAAAGACCTAGAAAAATTAAATATTAGAAATGCCAGAAATATAGCAACAAAATGACGGAAGGAAGGAATAAATAACTAATTACAGAAGAATGATGGTACATCAATAAAGGAAATGGAAAGGAGCCAACAAAATGACAAACACACTTAAAAGTAGTTGTTACATGGTGTTGTTTTGGGGTACTATAGGCGCGTGTTTCATTTTTTTTGATAATATTTATGCCTTTCATTTTTGTTTTCTTTTTCGTTCACTGTTTGTAAATTTGCACTCTTCATAAACCTCTAGTTTGTTATGATATATTGACAAACAAATGTTGGTAAATGATTTCTTAAAGTATATATATCAAATACAGCTAGTGGAAGAAAGCCCCAAAAGTATTAGAAATTAAAGGCAACTAGCAAAAATCTAATAAATTGTAAATAAGTATTGATAATATAAGGTAAATAGCCAGGAAATAATGAAAGATTAAAAAACTAGTTCAAAAGTCCAGAAACATAAGTAAAAAATGGGTCAGAAAAATCTAAATCCACAAACATAATAAACAAAATAGGACGACATCTCAAAAGTCGAAAAGAATAGGGAAAAAAGCAAGGAATATGTAGAATCTATAGTTATCAAACTACTTATTCATGGGTTAAAAAGAGTATACCATGGGTATATACCGCAGATTGTACTACGGTATTACTGCAGTAGGACTGCAGTAGTACCATGGGTACCGCAGATTGTACCGCGAGTACTACGGCAGTACAGTAGTAGTACTGCAGTAGTACCATGGGTACCGCAAAATGTGCAATAGTCAATAGCAATAATGCAGTAATACCACAGGTACTACAAGTACCACACATGTACTACAGGTACTGCAGTACTACTGCAATATTACTGCAGTAGTACCGCAGTAGTACTGCAGTAATACCACAGGTACTACAAGTACCACATACGTACTACAGATACTGCAGTACTACTGCGGTATTACTGCAGTAGTACCGCAGTATTACTGCAGTAATACCATATGTACTACACGTACCACATATAAACTACAGGTACTGCAGTAATACAGCAGTACTTGCAGTACTTTTTTACAAGGGTACGCACACGTGCGCGACACGTGCGTGTATCTCTCACAGTCCAATATATAAACTAATTTACCAAATATATCAATTAGAAGCGGTTTCCCGGCATAATTATTATCATCATGTATTAGTCAAAACATATTCTTTCACATGATTGGTAATAAAGAGCTTCCATTTTATTTTTTGAAATTGGGGCTTTTCCAATACTGGTCTTTACCTTTAGGAGACATAGATATATCATCTAGTCAGGCCTATACACACACATTTTAAAAGATGACGCACGGGTCAACTTTAAATTGCCTTAGCTTGATTTTCTCGAAGGCCTTGGTAATCTTGTGATCAGATTGATATTTCATAAATCCATGTTTAGTAGCAGTATTCTATCATATTCAGTCAACAGGCAAAGACTTACGTGAGTGTAAGGTTACGAGAGTTAGCTATCGACTACGCTTCTGTATACGAGTCATAGCTAGTTGAGAGAGAAAGATGCGTCTATGGAAGTTGCTCCTGCTTAGTCAGGCAATTCTTTAACAGGCAACTCTTTAACAAATATCTACCTGGGAGAAAACTTTTAAGAGGCTATGGCCCAAACTGTGTCTTAGTACGGTTTGCAATGTTAACATTACAAATCATTGAAAAATACTTATAATTCTGGTATGATTATTCCCAAGGTTATCTGTTTGATGTCACCCAGTCATTCACGAAGGTGTTCATCATTGTCGGCTTCATCCACGCCGTCATGGTCGTTCATCTCTTCATCGTATCAATCCTCATCAAGAGACGACGACAAGATAGCAGTTGTGGTTGTGATCGCTGAGGTTGAAGCAGAAACTTCCCCATATCCTCCTTCCTTTTGAAATCTTTCAGGGAGGTGCCCTGAAGACGTTAATACCGACCAACCTATTGCTTTCATGACATTGGTTACTAATGGCTATTAGTATACAAATAATACATATCAGTATAACTGTATTTCCATGATTTTACTAATGATCGGTCATTAGAAGTGGATAGTGACCGGTCATTATCCAAATTACGCGTTAGGCAAAATAAATGCCTGGTCAAGTGTACGCTTTTAACCAATCGTTTAATTAGGACTCACGTCATCATCTTATAATAAGGGCTAATAGTAATAACCAACTGTGTGTCCATGATTTTTTTTAGACTATCTGTTGTTGTTGTTATTAGTATACAAATGTAACATGATACTGGTTATTGGTCATGTATGATTCAGGAGTTTACCTTCTGATTACTTCAAAACTTTTACTCAGGGTTTCTATACTTCGCCAAGTTTTTGGAGCATTTTGTATTTAAACCTTGGTTTTATTTAGACGACTTATTAATACCTTTAACGGGAAAAAGGAAAGAAGTTCGGAACAGATCGTGACTGGCTGTTTGCCTGACACAGTAGTGGCCAGATTTTCTTTGGGTTCAGGTCTGTCAAGGTATCATCATGTTGACCTTATGCCTGGGCGCGGCTTTATAGTGGTTGGTAAGTAATGATTTATAATAGCTAACTGTATTCCCATGAATCTAGAACATTTATTCGTTAATTTTGGGGTATGCACATTGAAAGTGGCCCTGGATAAAGGCTTTGTTTAACTTAGGAGTTTACCCTCAACATTCCTTTCAAACTTATACTAAAGGTTTCTCACTCTGTCATATTTTTAGAAAATTTTGTCAAGGTAAACACTTGTGATTTATTATGGCTTATACAATACAAAAATTGGTCGTCATTAATTCATTCTCTTTTTGGAAAAATTATGACCAATAAGACTTCATCAAATCTATTACTGAATAATTTACACATTCGTTTTTCTCAGTAATACGCAACAGATTGGAATATGACGTGCCTCGTGACTGGCCGCCTGACATAGCAGTGGCCTAGCTGATTTGGCCATTTAGGTCGGGTGGAGTAATTTTCATGTTAATTTGGTACCTGGGCGCGGCTTGGCGCCATCCCGTCAACGATTAAGTGGAGGAAATGAAACTTGCGATAACTGTAATGATATAGCTGAAACACTTTGTAACTATTTTTCCTCTATTGGGAAAATAATTAGAACAGAATTTCACGACTTTTTAGGTAATCCTAACCACAACTCATGTTTTCTCCTTCCCACCAAGATATCATTTCTTAAAGACAAAACCAAATTACGTATTTAGATCTTCTTAATGTTATTATTGCTGTTCAATGTTTGTATATTCATTTTACAAATCCTCTTATTATTGTCAATGTTGTTGAATTTTCAAATTATTAAATAATTAGCTATGACGAGGAATTTTTTTTCCTTCAATGTTTTAAAGAATATAATTTCTTAGTTATCGACCTCGTAATTTATATTTATTATTAATGTATCCCTTTGTAGCGGCTGTGTGCCTGTGTGCCTAAAAATAGCAAAGGTCACACCGTTTTCAAAGAGTGTAAACAAAATAATGTTACCAATATTTCACCTATTTCATTACTAACAAGTATTTCACAGGTATAGACATGAACCAGAATATAAATGATTACAGCTCCACCTTGTGTTCACTGACTGTCAATTTGTTTTCCGTGAAACGCATAGAGGTCAAGGGTCAAAGGTCATGAAGTGTTGATGATGTATAACCCTCATTAGCACAATATGTCAAGAACTTCTTGAGGTTTGAGCTTCAAATATGATAACAGTATTACTATGGAAAAATGATCCAATTCCATATTGAGGCTAGTAGGTTCAGATCATAGTCATCAATTGGCATTTGATTACTAAGCTTAGGAGTTTGTTTGCAATGTGATATATCACGAGTAATTTCATCCATTTATTATACTGAATTTAGGGCGGAGGCATATAGGACACGCAGTCGCATTTGTCTTTTTTTAATGTATATACTAATCAAATACGTGTTTTTTTTCTTCTTGTAATCCACGGAAAAACAAACTCTGCTTTTTAATTGCATTTCTCTTTTCATTTAAATTAGACTTAAGTTATGATATGCTTATATATATATATAAATTGTATCCGTTAATGATTTTATTAAGTGTTAACAAGTAAGATTGCGTAATTACGAACAATTTTAATTTCATAAATTGTATTGCAAGTGTCATTTGATGTTCATTTGATGTAAATATTTTCTTATGTTTTGATTGAGTAATGGAAATAAAATAATTTTAGTTGAATTTAATTGAACAAACCATGTCACACAAATCTATTTTTCCCGGGGTATACTGATATACTTAGACCTGTATATTTTATATCATTTGATGATTTTAATACGTGTAAAAAAATAAGATTGCGTAATTACGAACAAGTCTCATTTCATATGTTGTATTGCAAATGTCATTTGAAGTTCATTGTACGTATGACTTTTCTCATGTTTTGGTCGAGTAATGGACAAAAAGATTATATCGGTTGAATGGAATTGAACATTTCATGGCACACAAATCTGTTTTGCTCCCTGGGTAATCTATTAAAATGAGCGTACGTGACAATGGCGTGCTCCGAGGTCTTGCATAGGGAATGATACTGCACATCATTATTTTGTCCCATAGGCATTCATGCATCTCTTTCTGTATAGTCGTCATTTGAAATTCCGATAAATCCTTCGATTTTTGTTTCAATGCAGTCGTAAATAAACGATTTAATTTTGAATAAATGGGGCCTTACATATGAAATGATGAAGCCAGTAGTGCACATCATTTGTTTCACAGTCATTCATGCATCCTCTTTATATTGACATGTGCTTGCATGCTTTTGATATTGCAAGTTCATCGTCAATTTTGGCAATAGAGGCATAATGCTTTTTACTTTGAAACCGACTGTAGCCCGAATGTCGGTTTCTTTGTTAGGTTCCTGCCAAGTTGTTGATATGCATACGACTATTTACTAGTGTTAATTTAGATAAACAGGTAGATATTTCATCGATTTCCATATTGATATTTTCATTTGATGTTAATTTGTCACTTAATATACTTCAATCTGTTTGAATAATTTAATGCTATAAGTTTACTTTTAGGAATGACCTGTGTATTTGTTAGCAGATATCTGTCATTACACAGGTAGCTGTTCCCAGAGAAGGTGCACAATTTGTGACTACTCTTCTAAGCACAAGCTATATATACACAGATCCTGGACAGCGGTACAGTTGAACTTTAGACATGGACATGATGGAAACAAAATAAAATGTTCAATAAATAAAAAGACGTAAAATAAAAAGAATGAAAGATCACCTACTCAATCAAGATTAATCAACACAAACCATTACAAAAATAACATGTATAAAGAAATGGTTCAACAAAAATAAAGATCGAAAGAAAGAGAAAACATTAAATGCAATATAAATATATCGGACAAATAAGGAGATTGTAGTATAATGTGAAATCATTTCAGAAAAGATCATAGAAGAAACAAAATGAACATGAACAAGTGAATATCCGAATAAAAATCGAGCCTCAAGGCCCGGTCCCACTGCACTTACGGATGCAAAGAGGATGTAAAACGTAAAACAATATTGCCATCCGTTGGAAAACGTTATGCATCCGTTCTGTACTCATTGCATACGCTCTATCCGTCGAGCATCCGTCCACTGTGATTTCATTCGTGCAAAAAGTTTTGAGCTGCACAAAACTTTTAGAACGGATGAACTTCCGCCGTGTAAGATGTAAATCCGCGACAAATACGAGCAACAAACGTTTTATGTCTGTTATCATTCGTTAAACGTCAGCTGATCCTCTCTTCATCCTCTAGGCATCCTCACAACTCACATCCGCTGCAGCTGAAAACGGAAAGAGGGAGGAAAGATCAGGTACATGGAACGTATATACATCGCTAGTAGCGCGGAAATAGAAAGGATGTAAGCGTTTGCATCTCGTATATAAAGTATTCAAAGCTGTCATCCACTTCCATCCGCTTTCATCCGCTAGGCCTCCGATGAACATCCGTTTAACATCCCCGTTACATACTACCTACGTCCGTTATTTTCCGTTCTGTTTTCGCAAATTTTCGCAAATTTTGTCCATTTCTGGAGCGGATGAAAACGGATGGAGCCACCTCCGAAATTTTGCTCGTCCGCTGTGTCCTTTATGCATACGTTTTGTGTCCGTCGGCCAGTGGGACCGGGCCAGTATCCAATGATTATGAGGTCTAGTTTTAATTTGAATGACCCGATTGCGAAAGTGGGTGCCCATAGACGTAAATGAAACCGTAATTCGCCAAAGAATTCTCCTTCCACTCAAGATTGGCGAAATTGAATGACGCTTACGCATTTCCAAATTGACTGAACCATGCAAGCTTTAATTTGAATGTGCATGTTTAGAAAATTCGATGACTCGAAACGAAATTGAATGCAAAAAGTTTTAAAATGAAACAGGGGAGCAACGAGTGAAGAAAATTCGCTCGAACATGAATGCACGTTAGTGAAATTGATCGCTGCTTTGACGAAATTGGCCGGGAAAACCTATATTATTATAATTATTATTATCGCCATTACTAATAAATCTGCTTACCATACTTCTGCTACTACTGTTGCTGTTGTGGTCTAGCCTTCTTTTTTGTTTTTCTTTTTTTTTGTGGGGGGGGGGGGGGCTGACACTTCGTCAGAACGCAGACTATCAATCAGGCTATATACATAGGAGAAGGGTGGGTCGTGATTTGATATATACAAGGAGAAAAAAATGGCATTTTAAAATAGATGAGAAACAGAAAATAATACCCATGCAAAGTACAAAACAAAAGGGAAAACAGTGCACCGTAAGAAAATGATCATTGATCATGAATGTAAGTTATTATCTCCATTATGATCGAACCATCTTATATTGATTGTATCAAGTCCTTCTCTTTGAAGTTCGATATGTTCAACCAATATATCAACACCTTTTTAACAAACATGCACACACCATCTCAGTTTTGAACAATCTGCTATCCGACTCACTTAATCGCTTAATCCTTAATGTATTTTATAAACATATTTAAAGGTACATTAAATGGAAGCTACCACATGAACACATGCTTATTATATCGTAATTTGTTAACATCAATACACTAAACATGAATTAAACTGTTTTATACAACACCTACGTGGATCCTTGTCATTTGATTGGACGATTGTTGGTCACATGATATTCAATAGATGGTATATTGCACGGTCGTGCATTTTTGGTTATATGCGCCGTGCATTTTTGGTTATATGCAGACTGCGTACCTCTCTGCTGCATGTGCGCGTATCCCTGCGTGTATCTGACGCGAAGGCAATCTGCATGTAATCGAGAAGGCTTGACTCGAACTTTAATTTATCTTTATAAGGAGTAAAGCATAATTTGTTGATTAACGTTCTATTAAGTCTTCTTCGATGTTGTATAAAACAAATAATGAATGTTTTTCATTCGTTTAATAGTGCAAATATTTTCATTTGTTGAAAGATTAACGTTAATTCTATTCAACTCGGCTGACGCCTCGTTGAATAGAATGTTAATCTTTCAACTCATGAACATATTCGCACTATTGAACTCATAACCATTCATTATTTGTATATTATACTTATACAACATAATCAATATAACTTAGCCATCCTGACTGACTCATCCAACTAATTTTTAGCCAGAACAACAACTGATGTTAGATTTAGCTGTACTCCTTGGTGTCTTATCAAGGTGTTTGGAAATATGCGATCTCTATAAAACCAAAAATTACCCAGCGTCAGGAATATATGTGAAGCGCCATCTACGGCGAAGGGATAATTTGTGCAGCAAATACCGTGTATAAGAAAACAAGGCGTCTTGATTGTTACCAAGATTTGAAAGGAAAGTTCTCCGGAAGGAGCAAATAGTTGGTGAGTTTGACACAAGATAAATGAAGAATGATTGTTTGTTGTTAAATTAGCCAGGTCAATGATTTCATTGTGTAAATAGGTTTATGTTAATTTAGGCAAAGTTCGCCAGTTTGTAATGTTGTTAAAGCACGTAAAGTATAAGTGCTTACGGATGGGATACATGTGTGTGTATAATGAACGTACACAAGTTCAGACTTTGAAGATGAGTGGTTGCAATTGCACCCAGGTATGTGTCTTGCATAAAGGGGTTTATTCATATAAACAAGCTCTAAGATGGTGCATGATTTAATAAGTATGATATGTTATAGCGACTTGCACAGCTTGTAAGAGTTAAAAGAAGTTAATTACCATTAAAAGGAGTGAGTAGAACCGTTTTTTGAGGGAACATTATTGATGTCAGTTGTATAGGGTCTGGAATCACATAGACTACCTTGTAATTGCTTAATTAAGGGGGCATTATGAAGCCGTATCTGTAGAACACCGTGCATTACAGGCACATTCTAAGCACAGGAATTTATGAAGATATATATATATATATATTAAGCAGAGACATAAATGAATACACTGTATAGCTGGATAGTTACATTCCTTTTGGAGTTTATTTCGTATATAAACATCACGTTTATTTATTTATTTTTTTTTTCTTCATATTTTTCCCTCCACAGGGATTTTATTGATTTTCATTTGAAACACATACAAAATATATTTCCAAGGTAATTTACATTTATAACATAAATGAAATTGGCTTTTAAAAATACAAGTATTGTTGAACTGTTGAGAAAACTAACAAATCAATAATTCATTTCTGACACTCATGTAAAGAAAAACAAATACAGAAAAAATATCATTTTAAGTAAACAAATTCCTGAATTGAAACCATTTTCTTGTGAATTTATTATTTCTACAATTCGAATTTGCAATATACTTTTCGTTTTTGAAGTAATTTAAAATCGAAACTCTAATGTTATCAAAGTCGGGCAATTGTTTTTTTATTTTGGAAGTATACACCATCTGTCGCACCACAATCAGTATACAATTCAATGCATAATTATTTGAACCTTTTAAACCAAATAATTTATCTTGTAATGAAAATGTTAATTTATTTCCGGTTCTAGTATTAATCCAGTGTTCTAACCTACCCCAAATATTTTTAACATGCGTACAATCACATAGGAGATGTATAACTGTTTCAATCTGTTCATTACAAAATGTACATTCTTTTCTTGGGACTAAATTCATTTTAAACAGTAGATCGTTTGTATATAATATGCGTTTATATGTCAAGAGTATTTACAAGATTCACTGTAAAGTAGACAGGGTTACATGCATTTAATTTTGTTTATATGATGCATATGTTTATAATGCTTTGTTACTTTGTTGTTTACAGTGAACCGCTAATTGGATTGCTGAATCGCTAAATGATGATGATTCGCTAACTACGGAATTGCTGGATTGCTGATTTGCTAATCACTGATTCGCTGATTGATGAGCGACTTGAAGATGACTTGTTACTAAAGAACAGAATAAAGAGAAATAAGAACTCAACAAGTTGTTTCAACGTTTCCTTTATTGGCGCGTTCACAATCAATATGATCATTGTCTTCAATCGTCATATTTACAAACAGACCAAATCATACCTCGGGTGTCCCCAGCTGTAATCAAACTCAACAAATCATACCTGCTAGAAGTCACTCAACAGAGGTCTCTTACTGCTGACCGCCTAAAATTTCAGACACACATATCAATTCGTATCCGGACACCTACATCCTAGACATCGACCCCGGATAACCACCCCTAGTCAACTACCCCCTAGGACACAGGTCGCCAACCATTTAAAGCTCGCGGGCCACAGCTAACGATTGTCATAATTTGGCGGGCCGTAGGTAGTCTTCAACCCCACCCCCCCCCCCCCCCCCACACACACACATGCAATACATGTACACACCCGCAACTTTTCAAAAACAAAAAGAGCAAACCACAAAATCAGTGAAAAAAATCAGGCTGACTTGTTTTCGTGTGATTAACCTTCATTACATTCACACTCAATTGAGGCAAAGTGGTTTACCTTTCTCTTTATTGAAGAAATACTTCAGAGACCAATTCGATTTAAAGTTTCTACTTTCATCAGAAAGTATCCTTTTCTTCGCAGGTCTCGAAGTCGACGCCATGTTGGTTATTATTTCAAACACAATCAAGGGCACAGCAGAAAGAATATCGTAACTTTATTAGTTGTACATTGCACACTTCATTGAACGCGCCGTAAATAGAAGGGGACTATCCAATTTAAGATTAAGATTCATGAGAAAACTCAACGGCAGGAGAAAAGGGTTGTAAGTTTCAAGTATGGCATTCCAAACATATGTCTCCATTCACAACATTTGTATATTTTACAAACGTTATTGCGTGCGGAAATTTCAAACTGAAATTAATAAGGCGAGTGATGTTCATGTCGTGTAATGTAATGAGAGAGAATTTGAGGAGTTTTGTATCAACCACTAACGAGACAATATGTTGTGAATGATGAAAACAAATTATGGACATAGAGGTAGCTGTGTATATGTTTTATCCTACTTCATCGCTGCTGGCAGGCCGCATTTCATTCATGAGCTATTTTTATAATTGCTTATTCGATGCTCCACGGGCCGCACCAGAAGAACTCACCGGCCGCGGGTTGGCCACCCATGCCCTAGGACATACATCTCCTACGGCAACCACCCTCTAGGGCGACTACCTCCTGGTCAACTACCCCATAGGAAAACTACCCCCGGACAACTTCCCCTAGGATAGTTGTCCGGGAGGTAGTTGTGCTAGAGGATGGTTGTGGTAGAAGTTACTTGACTGGGGAGTAGTTGTCCGTGGGTAGTTGTCCTAGGGGGAAGTTTTCCTAAGGGGAAGTTGTCTAGGGGAAGTTGTCTTAGGGGTTAGTCGTCCTAGGGGGTAGTTGACTGGGGTGGTTATCCGGGGGTGGATGTCCAGGGGGTAGGTGTCCTAAAACCATGTCAATTATCTAGTATGGTCATTTTGCTAAATCTCCCTGCGATAATATATCCTTTTCTAAACCGGACCAAAATGTATCTCTATTGATGGTATTATTATTATATAACAAAGTTGTTGATATCAATAATATATGACCTACAATACTAACGAACTGATTCTTACCAAAAGCTACACTAGTCATCATCCGCTTAGTATGCAAACTCTGAAATAAAGCCACACTAACTTGCAACAATGTGCTTCGACTATGCACCCTCTAACTAAATTACTCAGTATAATTCCACAATTAAATACTAAAACCACTTGAATAATAAGACAGATACCTCTCATATAATGACAGAATTCCTTTAGATAATCTACTGCTATATCACATCTCATTATATATACAAAATAAAAGTATCTATTCAAAGAGTCAAACATTCTATATCACAGCGAACTCGCAGTCATGGAGAAAAATCTGTTGTGCGTGCAGCTAGCGTGCAATGTATGGGCAAAACATTGTCACTGTTTAAAATTTCAAAGTTATGCCAAATCACATATGAGTATATATATTAACATATTATTATTAACATACCTTGGAAATATAGTAAATTCACTGGAATTATCTCCTACACTCGAGACTTCCTGACCCTCCTCTTACTGACATCTTCTGTATGATCATCTCCAAGTATCCACCCCTCACTCTTGACCGAGGCCATACATATTCATCTACTTAAAAAAAAAAATCTTACTTACTATAATGTACATACAGTTTAACTAAAAGTACTAAGTATTTCCAACATAAATTATACATGATACACATTTTCCGTGCCTGACTCATCTTATAAAAGTAAACAAAGGATTCAGTTTGGGGAGGGGGGACTAAATAAACTCAGCGAATGAATACTAGCCCCAACCAACAAGACCCATCAAAAACGCGGTCTCTTCTTCCTCTTTCCTTATAATAGTCATAATCGATTACTTTTACCAATGACTTTAATATTATCATTTTCCCCTCTCTCTCTCTCTGAATTGATAATTAGTTATACACTTTCTATATTTGTCTTCGTTTTTTCATTCTTAACTAAATTATACAAATACATTTCTTAACTAAATTTACAATAACAAATCAGCTTGACAACCGCTACCCCCCGCACGCGTATTTTTTTTTTTACACGACAGCCTGTGATTTTACGGCTTAAATTTCAATATACGCGCTCACGAAGAGTCTAGCTAGCTATCTAGTTTAGCTACAGAAGCTTAAAAAGAGAACACAAAAAATTGGACTTTAATTAGTTATTGATTTGCCTCACCATTTATAAAGGCCAAAAATAGAACTGAATAAATACTGAGATTCGAACCAACAAGATTGCATTACACTGTCCTTCCCGATTGATCTAACTATTGGTTGATAAAAGGGTTTGCATGATTATTATAACTCTATCACTATCTCTAATGATTACCATGTGCGCATGCGTAGGGTAAGCTAGCTAGCTAGACTCTTGGTGAGCGCGTTTATTGAAATTAAAACCGTAAATTCACAGACTGTCGTGTAAAGAAAAAATACACCCCGCACAGTTCCAATGGCGCTTGCCCTGCCCTTTCTCAGATGCGATCGTACCTGTCAACGCGGTAGGTAAATTTGCCCCGACTTTTCGGTCAAGCAAATAGGTAACTCATGCATGAAGAAGGGAGCGGCACTAGCTTTACCTGTGCGTACAAAAGGTTTTTCATAATCAGTTTACCTACTCATTATATCCGATTTATTAATGAGGCGAAACACTTTTTGTCTTGGTTAGTAAACTACATGTGTATCTTATATGTGAATCGTCAAATTCGTCAAATTCATCTCGGTCCATATACATACTCTTAAATTGGAACCTAGATGTTCCAATAACATGGCCAGGTATAGAAACCCTGAGTTAAAGTTTGGAAGTAATCAGAGGGTATACTCCCGACTCATACATTACCAATAACCAGTATCCTTTTAAATATGTATACTAAAAGCAATCAAAATAGATAGTTTAGAATCATGAGAAAAACAGTTAGTCATTACTATTAGCCATTAGTAGCTAATGGCATGATATTACTCGGTTGTTCGGTATAGGGGGTACATTTCTGCCTCTTCTAAATCCTCAGTGGTCAAAATCAGAGCTGGCATCTTGTCGTCGTCTCTTGATAAGGATCGATACGATGAAGAGATGAACGACCATGACGACATGGATGAAGCCGACAATGATGAACACCTTCGTGAATGACTGGGTGACATCAAACAGGTAACCTAGGAAATGATCATACCAGAATTATAAGTATTTGTCAATGATTTGTTATGTTAAAATTGCAAGGCATACTAAGACACAGTTTTGACCATAACCTAAGCAGACATACATAAGTTTCCTCCCAGGTAGATATTTCTTACAGGGTTCGAACTGTTCGAGGCTACATGAATTGCCTGCCTACATCTTTTTCTCTCAACTAGCTATGACACGCATAAAGTGCCATAGATAGCTAAATCTCGTTACCTAAAACTCACGAAAGTCATACCGCGATACAATTTGCATGTTGACTGAAAAATAGTGACGGAACAATTCTTCTACACATGGATTTAAGAAATATCAATCTGATCGCATGTTTACCAAGACCTTTTATAAAATCAAGGTAAGGTAATTAGACTAGACTCGTGCGTCGTTTTTGTTAAAATGTGTGAGTATAGGCCTAACTAAATGATCTAGCTATAACTTAGATGCCGTGGAGCGACAAGGACATTGAACTTGAGAAACTTGTTTATCGATAATTATACTACTGTCTTCAGATTATCGCTTTTGAAAAGCAATCAATCCAAGAGTTGATGTTGTCTGTCCATAACCCGAAAAATAATTTATAATGCCAATACATACAATGGGGTGTTGGATAAATGGATTTGTCAAAGGCTCTTCATGTTCGAAAAGAAGAAATTGGCTATGAATTACGCACCTGTAAATGTTCCTGCACTTATCGCCCCTAGTCCTTGCGCCAATTGACTGACAGCCACGGCCATGTTAAAATTCCGATCATCAAAGACTGCATCTTTGAATAAAGTGGCCATAATAGCATCCTCGATGAAGAAGGTGGAACCTTGGACAAAAGCCAAGGTAGCACGCACCGCGTAAGCAGAACTGATAAAGTCCAGCAGAAATGATGCCGTTCCGATGAGACCTATAGCGATGTAGACGACATAGACATTGATGCCTTTGTCGACGAGGATAATGAAGATAGTCCGACTGATGATGCCACCTATGCCGCCAATTGTGGAGAGAAAGACTGCTTTGGAAGGAGGGATTCCCAGGTGTTCAGCGTGGGGGACCAGAAACAGCATCCACGCATAAATGGAGAAAATTATCAAGAAATGAATCGGGATGGTGAAGAGATAAAGTGGTTCGTTTAATAAACCACATGACCGTTTGCCGGTTTGAAAGACGGAGCTTTTCCGAGATAAGCGATCATTCGATGATGTTTCCTGCTTACTTATGTTACGTCTCTCGGTTTGAATCAAATGCCTTTCCTCCAAGACACAATCTTCACTACTCTCTTCCTCTTGCTCCTCCTCCTCCTCCTCCTTTTTTTCATTTTCCTCCTCCTCCTCATTATGATAACTGATGCTTTCTGTTTGTTTTGAGGATTCTCCTTCAAAGAGACACTTCCGTTTCTCATTCACCTTAACATGACTTTTGCCTTTATTTACAGCTGCGTTTCTTGGCGCCTTGCGTATCGTTGCACCACAAGCGACAAGGTTAAAAGTGATACCGCCAAGGATAATAAACGCCCCTACATAACCATAAGCTTCGAATGACCTTTCCATTACAATGGGGAGCAGCATGGATCCAGCGGTGTAGCCGTACAACGTGATTGTGTTCACCAAAACAAACTTTTCTCTGAAGAAGTCGTTCAGTGCAATCACTGTGGGCATGAAGGTCATTGACAAGCCAACACCTGCAGAGATACAAAAAAAACATTAAAATGATAATAATGACTACTGCTAAAGATGAAGCGTACCCCCCCCCCTTCCCCAATTTCCATTCAGTTCTAGTCTCAATGTTCTTTAGCAGTGGCCTAACCTTAAAGTTGATATTCTAAGAGAATCCCAAATATTGAGATAATTACATCAATAGAAAGTTGTTAACCCCAAGATTAACACTGGTGTCCAACTGACAACAACAAGTTTAGAATGGTGAATTTATGCGAGTAAACTCTACCAAACTATCTAAGTCTGAAACCCGGAAGTGCATGTAGAGTCGGGCCTCTATCCGTGACGTCACGAACGGGACTCATGGGCTCAGTGAGAGTGAATGGCAGTGATATTCCTACGTAAATGCTATCCTGTCAGAGCTTAGATTTGTTGTTGTTAATGAGTATATTTGATGGATTTTCTGTTTTCATTTGAATGAAGAATATCGAAGCAACATTTTTCAGTCGCTGATTTCTTTTTTATATCCTCATATTCACCTATTTGGTAGAGATTTAAGACGAGTTTACTGCTTGGGAAACAAGGTTAAAAAATGCACTTATGAATAGGCGGAATGATGCATTATCTTGTCATCAGATAACTAGGAGCAGTTTTGTAAAACAAATAGGCCTGGAACTATGATAGTACTTATCATAGATGTGTGTAACTGCCTTAAAAAAAGGATACACTACAAGTTAAACATTTTATGTTGTGAAATATCAAACTTCAACGAGATCATGCAAGCACGCTTCCTCTATATTTTGACAACGTCTAGTGATCGAACGATATTCACCCGCGAGTGATGCGGCTCTTGCACGAACGTTCGTGAAGAGAGCAGAATCGGGAGGTAAGACCAGGCCGCTGCTCTAGGCGCGGCTTGCTTGTGATGGAACGTACGTGCGCTAGTTGTATATTTATCGGCAATTGCAGTAGAATGAAAGCGACGTTACCAGCTTTAAAAAAAAACCAACTAACAAAGACTTGCTCCTGACTACCGGTGTCGTAATGCACAGCATGGAAGAAGATGAAGGATCTTCAGGGCCAAGGAAGGCGAAAGACATGCGAATAAGGAAGTAGAAACCATCAGGAGATCGCTGTATGGTACTGTTCACCCCGTGCCTGGGCCGATTTCAACACCAAAACAAAAATTACATGATGAAATGTCGACTAATAGCACATCGTTGGCATGTATATGCCATAATTTTTAAAAGGGGAATTGATATTAATACTATGAAATATTAGGGGGAGGTGAAGAATTGTACATAGACTTATGATTTATTAGACTTTTCAGCCTTTGAAACAAAAATAAGCAGAAAATCGTTTCTCTTTGCACATGCTTTCTATGGAACATCCGGGTACGTGAATATGCTCTTTCCCGGACGTTACGTCATTATATAGTAGACCAGCGCCGTGACTGATTTTCTATGCAAAGAGAGGCGGATATTTTCGACATTTCAATTTCGAGTAGCCAGAATTTTGTTGTGATATACTATGCAATTGAAAAACTTATAAATAATAAATGCTTGCCGTAGGTACCAAATTAAGGGACATCTAGTTGCTTAGAATATCAGTTTTAACTTTTATCATGCCACAGGGTTAATCCCCAGTGTCACTATAAATATGACGGACAAAGAGAGAGGACAAAATATACAGTTCCTCAGGTAGACAAAGGAACATCCCTTCACTGCTATTATGTAAAAATGTGTAGAACAAGTGTCACATGCATATTCACCTGTTCTACATATTTTTACATAATAACAGTGAAGGGATGTTCCTTTGTCTACCTGAGGAGCTGTATATTTTGTCCTTTTTCTTTGTCCGTCATGTTCCTAGCGTGTGCCAAGCTCGAAATCCCCCCGTGCCAGGTTGTTTTGGAGATAATCTGATTAACGCGATGGTTCTATGAATGGCGAGTGCAAAACACACAGCACAGTCCAATGAGCATGAACAATTAATAACTGCTATTTCGAAAGCGCCCTTGCACGCACATGACACTCAATAGGTGGCATAGCGATAGAAGGCATGCAGCCTCATGACAGGCTATGAGTTAATAGATAATAGATAAGTTCCTTTTTTGAACTGCTGTTCAACCTCTGGCACGTTTGTCATTTGAAGGCTGGCAGAAGAGCATTTGTGAAATCATTTCACCCTTGCTCCTCCAGCAATAACCACTGAAACGAAGGAGGCGTTCTCTCAGTATATGGCGTTGTGTCTAAATACAACTCTACATTTCCTATAACTATGGTCCTTTCAGCTTACATTCAATGCTGCTCTCAAGATTCTTGTCTTGTAGTAATGATACTGCTACAACCAGGCGCGCCAGAAGCAGTTTAGGAGTGGGGGAGGGGCAAACATGCCAGGGGGACCACCTTCGAGGGTCAGTGGCGTAATGAGCAAAAACGTTTGGAAGTGGGGGGGGGGGAGAACAAAATTAACATCACCACTACTCTTACATGTTACATGCAGGCCCCACGGAACGTTTTTCAAAGTGGAGTATTAACGATTAGGAATAGCGGAGCAAGCGTAAATTTGCGTGGGGTCTAGGGCCTGAGCCCCGGCAGGGTGTCAAGGGGCTAAGCCCCCAGGAGCTCAGGGATTTTAGGCATTCAATTACGGTCAGATAAGCATATTTAGATACCTTATTTGTGACATTGGCAGGTCACTAATTGGCGGCGGGGGGGGGGGGGGTACAGGAGGCAGAGCCCCCGGAAGTTCGGGTTTTTAAATATTTAATAAAGGTCAGATAAGCATCCAGGGGCCTTCTTTAGGACCCTTGATTGGGTCCAGGGGGCAGATTTCCCGGAAACTCAGAGGTTTTAAATATTTAATTACGGTCAGATGAGCATCCAGGGGCGCCACTTAGAGCCCTTGGCATATGGAAACGTTGTATCATTCGTTCAATCTGACTTGCGTGCATAGAACAAATAAGCATTTTCCATGAAAAAAGTGAAGTTTTCTAAAATGTGCGTTTCTTTCCAGCATTGTGGTGCCCGGAAGTCAGTCGGGTAACATTTCATTAAGTATAGTATAAAATGACCATATGCAAATTTGCTGTACTTTTGTCGGAAAAATATATTTTATCCAGCACAATGTCGTCTCTTTTTGTGTTGGAGAAGAGCAAATAACGAGTTTCGATCACATTTTGGCCGCTCTTGCAAGATCTCACTCGTTTCACTGTGGTCAAGCGACTTTGGAGCAAGCGTTAATGAAAATAATAATCGTTAGCTTTCTTCTGGTATCAAACTTGTTTTGATTGATTGTATAATTTTGTCGTAATAAAGGAAACAAAAAGGCTTGACCAATAACCAATAACTAGCGTCTGAATTGACCTTTTGACCTTGGATTCCCTGATGCAAGCGCACATAAACAGGTTCTAATGACGTCATCTTCGCTATTAAAATCGGTGTCTTTTATCGTAAGATGCTACACTTTCACAATATCTATACCTCTTTTGTTATTGTTTGTAAGATAATAACATATTTTGTATGATATCACTGAAGTTTTGGGTTTTATTTAATGAGTAATTTTTAAATAAGAGCCATTTTACTGTTTGAATTTACTGGATCTTACCATTAAAGTCGCAGGGTAGAAAGATGCATTTTTCAACCGCGCCAAATTTAATTTTCGTTCCGACATTCTGTTAAATGGGTTCATGTTGTTAAGAATTCACTGCTTTCTGCTCCGCCAAACGTCCACATGCGGAGTCGTTTATGAACTAAATTATTCAAATTTATGGATGCTTCCTTCCCAGGTGTTTGTTTTGTTAAGGCATTTCATTCACGTGCTATCACTCTTTGTAGTCCAATTGCCAAAATGCAAATTACATTTTGGTTTTATAGTTTCATGCGGAGTCGTTTATCAACTATATCTATTCAAATTTATGAACGCTTCCTTCCTAGGTGTTTGTGGTGTTTATGCATTTCATTCCCTGTTATTCTTTGTACTCCAATTGTTAGGATACAAAATGCATTTTGGTTTTATAGTTTCATTCAATAAGTAAGTCAATACAAGAGTATGTTCTGCACAATAAAAACAATGTGTGTCCCTATTGTATAATGTAATGTGTCCCCTCATTTTGTAATAGTTAATTTACCCATTCACATAATGGAACTACCTGCCCGATGAAGCCAGTGGCCCGTGACCTTTGAGCAACCAACACCATGTGGGAGTCAGTTTGTGGTCAACTTCTGTTTTGAGACAAATCCAAGCAATCGTTTCCATATGGGGGTCCAGGGGACAGAGCCCCCGAAAGCTCAGAGGTTTTAGATATTAAATGACGGTCAGATAAGCATCCAGGGGCCCACTTAGAGCCATTTTAGGGTCAAGGGGTCGTAGCCCCCGCAAGCTCAGGGGTTTTAGGCATTTAACTACGGTCAGATGAGCATATTTTGATACGTCATTTGTGACATTGGCAGGTCACTTATTGTATCTCTTTCTCTTTCTTTCTGTTTCTCTGTAACATACTTTTTCAATAATTGAGGGGAGGGGGGGGGGGGGGTTGAGCCAAATGGGGGATATGAAGGCTTCTAAATTCGCATATTTTTCGCCCGACTGTAAATTTGGGAATTTCAAATTGTCCAACAAGTGTATACAAATATCGGAAAATCATGTCATTTCAGCAAAATTTGTAATTTTTCTAAATCACTAGTTTCGAATTAGAAATCCCCCCCCCCCCCCCAATCAGTACGCCAGCGTTCAGAGGCTCATGTCTTGTCACCCCTATGGTAAAAAACACACACGCTTTCCCATCCTCTCACAATATTTCCACGATATGCGCGTATCGCTTTTATCAAAACCTTTTTTGATAAAAATAGGTGGCATGCGGAATGTTTAGGAAATTCAATTCCTGTTAACTTTCATTTTCTTTGAATGGAATATATTATATGATTCAATTCAGGGTTGTTGTTTTTTTTTGTGGTTCTTTTTGGTCAAAATTACAAGCCATCTTTACTCCTTTACTGCCATTGTTTGTTTTTGTTTTGTTTTGCTTGTTGTTTTTTTTGTTGGGGGGGAGGCTTTTTTTGTTTGGGGGGGGGGGGGGACAAAAATGCGTTTTGCCCCCCCCCCCTCCTCCGAGTTTTTGGTTGGGGGGGGGGGGGAGTGCAAAAATCACCTCCAAATCACTAGTTGTTATATTCTAAAACGCTGTCAGTTGTTTAGAAAGTAGTAGCACGGAATATTTATGAATATATATAACTGGCGATATGATAATCAAATACATGATCAAAAGGCAACAAATACTGATGAGATTTCATTGTATAACAGAGATTAACAATAGTTCCAATTAGTCAATCTAAAGAAATCGAAGTTTCCCTCTTATCTCTCAATATTACTCTTAATCGAATGCACAAAATTGTACGCACATACCTACTATGCAGGGCACAAAATAAGCTCCATTTTGATATTTTCGATTACGTAGCTAAGTTACAAATATTTAGCTTACCTGATGAAGCGAGAAAGATTCCAACGGCAACTGAGTTTTTGAAGAAAGCGCTGGCAATTATACATAATCCACACAACCCTCCACCTAACAAAGCGACAAAACGATGGTTGATCTTCGGCAAAACGAGTGTTACAAAAGGACCTAATATGTTGACAAAAAATAAGAAAACATACTAAATCAAAGATTACAACTAAAAAGATTAGGTAATCACGTTTAAAAGTAAACACTGTTTTTAGAATCTACTTTTTTTAGATGTAAATGTCAAATTTATATTTACATGAAAACATGATTACCATATTGCTTCCCGAATATGAGGTGACGAATACTTAAATAAATTAGGAATTTCATTCAAGAAGGAGGAGAAGGATGACGACGAGAACAGAGAGAGAGAGAGAGAGAGAGAGAGAGGAATGGGGTGGGGGGGTGCAGCTCCTACCCCTGCATTACCCCAGGTAATGTTCTTTGGCAAGATGAAAATATTCGCTACTTTCTACCCAGGTAAAGTTAGTGGGGACTTTGTAGTTAGAGAATTACAAAAAAAATGCGTCATGTTTTCTCTTACTTGCAATAACCATTTTTACCATTGTTGACTAATGATGACGATGAGTATTATGGTGATGATTGTTATTATCACGATTATTATTGTAGTTGTTGCAGCTGTTGTATAATCATCGTTTGCATCATGTTATTACCTTAATTATGATTGTTTATATTATTATTATTATTATCAATATTATTAGTATAATTATAAATATGATTTTTGTTATGAAGATGATAGAGATTATGATGATCATACATAGTATTATAATTCTCGTTACCATCATTAAATTTACATATAATGCTATCTACCACTTGCACTACTAATACCAACAGTTTGTATATATCACATTTTACTTACATCCGAGGCACATAAATGTTGCAGGCAAGCTACATATAAATCCAACAGTAGCATAATCTGACTCCAGACGCTCGACCATTGTAGGAATAAAAACACCAAAAGATTTCGCGATGCCAGTTTCAATAAAAAATACCACGAATCTGCTAACAACAATCCAGTAGCCCCAAGACCATGAATTGAAGCTTGCAATAATAGACATTTCACCCTTAAAACAGAAGTATGAGTAATCCAATCCAATCAAAAAAATAATTATTTGATTTAGGCCTGACGCCCCTTTTACTTTGCAATAAGAAAGCGCTGCTTATATCGCGTCACACGATATGGTCACCAAAACAAGATATCACTTAAACAGGTCCAAGTTGGCCAAAACATTCCAGTGTTGTCTAGCTATGGAAAGGGCTTCAAAAATTCCTTGAACTAGACAGTTGAAGCTGACTTCCAAAGAGGTATAAAGCTCTTCCACAACTTTGCAGCAAACGAGAGATCGTTCTCCTGCGTACAAACGTCCGCCAAAGTTGCTTTTCGAGTCGATGATTAAGTTAAAGTTGGATTCGCGTTGATTTAACTTTATTCAGTGTGTAGGCTACACAGAATAGACGATTCTTCTACTGTATTTCAACAGTACAGTGTCTCGTGGCAAAGAACATGTGCTTTCTTAATATTCCCATCAGCTGCTCTTCAAACAGGTTTTGATGAAATATCTACAAGTTCATCTAAATGAACACTAGAAAATAGTCGTATACATATCAAAAACTTGGCAGGAACCTCAACAAGAAACCGACATTCCGGCTACAGTCAGTTTCAACGTTAAAATCAGTATCCCTGTATTGCGACAATTGACGATTAACTTGCAATATCAACAACATGCAAATACGCGTTAATAGAAAGAGGATGCCTGAATGCCTATAGGTCAAATGATGTGCAGTATTATTCCCTATGAAAGACCACGGAGTACGCCATTGTCATGTATGCACCTTTCAATAGATTACCTTGGGGAAAACAGATTTGTGTGACATTGTTTGTTTAATTTAATTCATTTGATACAATCTTTTTGTCCATTACTCGATAACTTGTACGTTAAATGAACTTTAAATGACATTTGCAATACAACATATGAAATGAAACGTGTTCGTAATTATAATCTTAATTGTTTACACGTAATAAAATCATCAAATGATACAGGCCTAAGTATATTATAATTTAAGTCTAATCTAAATGAAAAGAGAAATCCAATTAAAAAGCAGAGCTTGTTTTTCCGTGGATTACAAGGAGAAAAAAAACCCCGTAGTATACAGCGCACAGACTCATATTCTGATATGCGCTATATAAGGTATATTATTATTATCTATACAAATACATGTGTATAGCAAGAGGATATAGAGTATGGGCTTCATGATTCCTTATGTAAGGCGGCATACATTTACTAAAAATGTAATTGTTTATTTATGACTGCATTGAAGAAAAAACGAAAGATTCATCGGAATTTCGAATGACGACTATGCAGAAGAGGAACAGAGTCTGGGCAATGTAATCAGTGGTGGATCAATGTGGGGCCGAATTTGCCGCGACCCTGCTACCCGACATAGGCCCTAAAGCAAAAAGTCTCGTGGCAAAGCAGTTCCTTATATTTATATATTTCATCAGCTTCCCATCAAATAGAACCTACATGAAATATCCACGTGTTCCTCTAAATCAATACTAAACAAAATAAAGTATAAATATTCAAGAACAAAATTATTATTAAACTTGTACTAAAATCAGTCCCAAAGATAAAAGCGATTGGCCTTTATCGCGGAAATGGACGGTGAACTTAACGTGTAGACGTAGGCTGTGCCTAGTTTGAGAGTTACGTCAACGAAATGGAAATAGAGACGCAATGCTTGAATGCATATTATATAGGTCAAAGTCTGTGAATCTCTCGCCAGTATCGGCTTTGTTATTCCCAATGAAAGGCCCCTTATATTCAACAGGAATTATTAAAGACTGGTTTGGGAAATCTATTATTTATCAAATTCATCGGAGTTTAACTGTAACTCGACATTTGCTACCTTGACCTTTGTTTGTTGCATGCACCTCGCTAGGCCTTTATCTTCTACACAGATCAATTTCTTTTAAAATCCGTTTAACGCGGAATCCGTCATTGATTTTAGGTATATTTCAAGAGTTAGATTATGATTGCATAATTATCATGGCAATGTTCATTGAATGAATAAGTGATGGGCAATAATATTATTTATATGGAATGTAAATGTATATAGGAATGTTTGAAGGTTTGGGTATACATTTCCGTGCAGTGTAAAATGATGAAGTGTAAGTTATAGATGAGGTAATCAATATAGATATGTTGGGAACGTAATACACCAGTTTACGGTTGTGTGCGCCATTTTAAACAAAGCCAATGACCCAGAGGTCATGTATTTATGCGTAAATTAAGATTGCGCCCATGCAAATTATGATGATATCACTGCCTACGCGCTGCATTGTGCGCGCACATCATCAATTGCATATAATACACCAGTTTACAGTTGTATCAGTGCGCATGAGCAGACAGTTGACCTCGGGTCATTGGCCCCGGAACAGTGCCAAATTGGCCCTGTTCCGGGGCCAATGACCTCTGACCTCTGGTATTAATGCGTAAATTAAGATTGCGCCCATGCAAATGATGATATGCGCGCACAACGTTACGCAGCGCGCAGGCGCAGTGATATCATCATAATTTGCATGGGCGCAATCTTAATTTACGCATAAATACATGACCTCTAGGTCATTGGCCTTGTTTAAAATGGCGCACACAACTGTAAACTGGTGTATTATGGGCGCAATCTTAATTTACGCATAAATACCACTGGTCATAGTTATTGGCCCCGCTTCCGGGGCCAATGACCCGAGGTCAACTGTCTGCGCATGCGCACTGATACAACTGTAAACTGGTGTATTATAAAGACATATCACACTTTTGCTCACATAATAGGAGGATAATCATCGAAGGCGTGTTACATACCACTCAACCATAGTAGTAATAAGAACACATACACATTTACCGATCACAGTACCATTAACAAGTAGAACAAACCTTCTTATGGCACGAACTTGCTTCTACAACAATCACATACACAGGAATACACAATGGAGCTTGCTATGACAATTTTACCTTCAAAGTAGAAGTGTGATTATTCCAATCCAATTCAAATGATAAGGATTTGAATAAAGCATTGTGCCTTTTCTTTGCAGTAACAAAGAGCTGCACATATCGAATTATTCACATATAAATAAAGCACAATTTCAACTATGTTGGAACAATCGACTCGAAAGAATCCTCTCCCGAAAGAAAAAGCGCAGGTAATCTGGAAACTAAGATGTATTTCTGCCCTTTGATGTACAATAGTCCTTGCGAAAATGAAAAAACAGATATATGTCACAGGCCTTCTAGATGTCTGCGCCGGTTCAATTTATAAAAGATTATCAAACACGGAGATCCACTAAAAACATAAGTCTGAAACATATATTTTGTGCCAATAATTCCAAAGAGGTATTTATTAGTATCCGTCTATCCGATGTCAAAGATACACCGATAATAAATTCCCAGTGTAACAACTGGCACTGTCTAATTCAAAACAACAGTTATTATAAAATAGATTTCATGCAAAGCTTTACAATATATTGTACGGGTAGAATAAACGATAGAGAAGGCACTGCGTAAGCTACACTGTACAGTGCGTCCCAGAAAAAACGAAACCGAGAACTATCGATGCTTTATCATAACTTCATCACAATTATAATTAATAAGTGACACATATTTGGAAAGCTTAGATCCCCCTCTTTGATTTGATGCAACTCTTATGATGCATATTTCACGCATGAGTGATTTTAAAAAAATTGAAGAGAGGAAACCAAAAAGTCATTTGACGGGCGGTATCTGCATTTCGAAAGGAAATCCCATTTCTAAAAGGTTCAATTTCTGCCCTTTCATATGACACCTCAATTAGGAAAAATGAGCCAGGAATAACAAAGTTCTGTTTGTTTTAAAAAATGCTTGCATTTCCATAATTTGATCAAACGAGTTCGTTTTCACTGGCTGCCTGCCGTAGAAACAAACAGAGTTGACAAAAGACTTAACTCCGTTTCTTTGAAGATCAGCCATGCATCAGGTATTTCGTCTTCTTTGTGATGAAATTATATTTGGTGCCATATATTAATAAAGGGGAACAATTGTAGGTCAGTTATTTAAGAATAATAACATTTAGCGGTTGCCAAAATGGACAAAATGTTGGTAAAAGTTGTACATGTTTGCGGCAGTAGATATCGAGGCAAAATGTTCAGATGATGTACTCCTCGAAAATTGCTGTAATGGAACTGATCAGGCGCGGATCCAGGATTTCTTAGGGGTGGGGGCCCAAATTTGAAATCAATTTGGAATTTAGTGTGCTGAAATATGAAAATCGTGCCGGCCGATTTTTTGCTAAGGGGGGGGGGGGGGGGAGGTAATGTGCACAATTTTTTGTTGGGATGCCTTTGAAAATCTGAAAAATTGCACCCCCCCCCCTCCGCACTTGAGCGCCAGGAGGGGGGGGGGCATCTCCATAAAAAAGGGGAAAATCTTTTCCCGGGGGGGGGGGGCCCTGGGCCCCCTGCATCAGCCACTGGAACTGATATACCGGTACTGTTGGAAAAAGGCTTGCTTTAGACGCGTGGGTCTTTATCCGATATAAGGTGACTTGTTACAGGTTAAGCCTAAAAGTGCAGGGTTATGTTGGTACTCTCTCAGCCGGGACAGGTAGGGGGGGGGTGCACTCTTAGAATCTCGGCCATCGAAAACAGGTAAATAATCTAACTTAGCAAACATAGAATATCTCACAAAGAATGAGTTCATAAAATTTAATATCTATATCTCAAATGATTACTAATGAACTTTACAAATATCCACAAATTGACAATTCTGCATTGTGTACAGTTCATAATGTTAATAGCGAAATGTTCATTTGTGCTGCATGCTACGCATCGAATTTTGCCTTTACTTTGGTAGAAATTATATAAACTTGGTATCAAAAGATAGGTGGCCGGGCGGTGGATCCTGCCCCGGCTCTTTCAGGATTAAAAAGAAGGAAAAAAAGCCTCCCGGGTGGTCTGGACTCTGAGAAGCCCTGCACATTGGCCCGAATTCACGAAAGAGGTTTGTCGACAAACCTGTGCGTTATATGACGCGTTTTGATGCGTTTCAGACCAAGATTTGTCTGAACCTTGGTCTGAAACTTATCGAAACGCGTCATATGACGTACATAAACCTAGGTTTGTCAACAGGCCCCCTTTGTGAATTCGGGCCTGTTTGTCCTATAGACATCGGGTTTGAATTACGTCAATGTTATGTTCACACATTTCAATAAGTGACCTTGGGAAAAACCATGTTTTTGAGGCGTGGTATGTTGAATAAAGGAATGTTGAAAGCTTATTTCAGTTTTATTAACCCAGACAATTTAGAAGTTACTTATCAAATAGTTTGGAATAATCATAATATTTGTGTCGTTTCCAAAACCCTGTTTTGATAAATGCATGCATATTAACCATGTCATTATCCAGGGCCATTTTCAATGAGTAAACTAGAAAAACAAAACATATGGTTTAGATTCATGGGAATACAGTTAGCCATTATAAATCGTTACTAACCAACCACTAAGCCGCGTCCAGGCGTAAGGTCAACCTGACAATACCCTGAACGACCTGAAAAAAAATATCAGTCCACTGCTGTGTCAGGCAGGCAGCCAGTCACAATCGGTTCCAAACTTCTTCTTTTTCCGTTAAAGGTTATCAGTCTTGTCAATGAAACCGAAGTTAACATACAAAATGTCCCAATAACATGGCGAAGTATATAAACCTTGAGTAAAAGTTCGGAAGTAATTACAGGGTATACCCCCGACTCATAGATAACCAATAACCATTATCATTTTAAATATGTAAACTAAAACCAATTAAAACAGATAGTTTATAATCATGGAAAAGACAGCTACACGCAAGAAACTGAGGTGCTAAATGTTGGGTGCTGAGTGAGATTCTGCACTTGAAGTGCCAAAATCAGCACTTGACGGGTTAACTTTAACAAGGAAACCGAAACGTGCTGAATATTTGAGTGCAGAAAACGAGTGCTATAACAATATGCAGCACTTAACATCGAGTGCTGACTGCATAACCTGATCTGATTGGTCGGTTAGTATAATAGCTGTTACCTTGTGAATATTTGTTTTTGAATCAAATTCAGCTAAGAGATTCTTACATTCTTCATTCTCCAGGTCAATACCCAAGGCCTCAAAAGTCTGAATAACTTTGCTCCTTAAACTGTCAACAACATCAGTATTCAAAGCTGTTGCAGCAGATAACACTCCGTTTGTCATAGCATGGGTCATGTTGGTGTTTGATAAAAGAGAACCAATGAAAAATGCAGCTGGTCTCACTATGAACATGACAGACAATGAAAGCGGACAAAATATACAGTTCCTCAGGTAGACAAAGGAACATCCCTTGACTGCTATTATGTAAAATGTGTAGAACAGGTGAATATGCATGTGACACCTGTTCTACACATTTTTACATAATAGCAGTGAAGGGATGTTCCTTTGTCTACCTAAGGAACTGTATATTTTGTCCGCTTTCATTGTCTGTCATATTCATAGTGTCTTGTACTGTCATTATGCATTGCTCCATCTTGTTCTTGTAGTAGGCCTATCCTATCATCATCATCATCAAATGCATCATCTGCTGCAGGATTGTGCACTTCACCAACAGCAACACCCAAATCAGCATCAACTAGACCCTCCATACCCTGTACAACTTCAGGTTCAGGTTCTTCTTGTGGATGTTGGTTTAATAAATGTTTCCTGTAAGAGTTGAAAGTGGTAAATGACGAAGGACATCCACCTTGACCACATACCAAATGTAGACGGGGCATGTCAAACAACGCATGAGTTAGCACTTGCACAAGGGCTATTCTACTAGCACCCAAAAGAGAGCAAAACTTGGCACTTTAAGTGCACAACAGTCAGCTCCTTTGGGTGCTAGCAAAGTAGCCCGGGTGCAAGTGCTAACTCAGCACTTCGAGTGCAGTCACTATGCGAGCTCCTAAAAAGTGCTAAAATTGAATCTTTAAGTGCTAAATTTAGCACAACAGTCAGCTCCTTTGGGTGCTAGCAAAGTAGCCCGGGTGCAAGTGCTAACTCAGCACTTCGAGTGCAGTCACTATGCGAGCTCCTAAAAAGTGCTAAAATTGAATCTTTAAGTGCTAAATTTAGCACTTTTTTTTTTTGAGTGTAGTTATTATTATTATATTAATCGGTTGTTCGGTATCAACTTGTTAAGGGCACCTCCTTTATTTATTTTAAAAGGAAGGAGGATAGGTAGAAGTTTCTGACTCCTCCTCTAAAACCTCAATGGTCAAAATAAGAGCTGACATCTTGTCGTCGTCTCTTGATGAGGATCGCTATGATGAAGAGATGAACGACCATGATGGCGTGAATGAAGCCGACGATGATGAACACCATCGTGAATGACTGGGTGACATCAAACAGATAACCTAGGAAATGATCATAACATAATCATAAGTATTTGTCAAGGAATTGTAATATTAAAATTGCAAAGCGTGCTAAAATACAGTTTCGATCATAGCCTTTTAAAACTCCTATTAGTATCCTACCAGGTAGATCTTTGTGACAGAGTTCGAACTATTTGAGGCTACATGAATTGCCTGACCGAGCAAGAGCAATTTCCATAGACGCATCTTTCTCTCTCAACTATATATGACTCGTATACAGAAGCGCCGTCGATAGCTAACTCTCTTCACCTAAAACTCACGAAAGTCTTTGCCTGTTTGTAACGACTCATTCATTCGCCTTACTTTTATTATACATTCATATTGTACATAATAATTTTCTATCACGGTACTTATTTATATTTATTATTCGTAGCACGTGTGTTTAAACTTCCAATCGAGCATCGTGGTTCCGTGCACTCGTTCAGCCCGCGTATTTTCAACAACACGATTTTTTTATTCACTCCCGCTTATTACATCCTCGGTCGAGTCAACAACTCCTGCTTACAACTCAGTCGAGCCAAGCAAGACGTCTGATGATTTTCTCTCCGGGCAGATTCTCTTTCGTGCCTATAACCTCTTTTACGGCACGCAAACCCTTTCTCTGCCGTCTTCAACGGGTTGGCAGTCCTGCAGTGGAACGTTTAAATCAGGACCCGACATGGCTCTTGATATCCGCCGGGAGCTGCCAGTTTGTTCGTTCCGGTAGCTCTTTTCACACACGAGCTCGATTCACTGTAGCTCGTCTGAACCTTCATCAACGAGTTCGACTCACTGCAACTCTGATGATTTCACTTCAAAGGCCGGCTCATTAATCCATCGAGCAACCCTCTGCCCTTCATCACCACCAGCTTTGATGTCCACATTTCAACATTGGCCTCCGACATCGAGCGACTAGCTGCCTTCTCGCCTGTGAGCTTCATAATCATCATCATCATCACGAGCGTCAGCGTTGAGATTCTTCACGGCTCTTCAGCCACGACAACGAAGCAACATCTCCGCCATCAAGCCTCCGCACCATCATCGCGTGAGCACCTTCCTTCGTGTTACCCGTCATCATCTTCATTGGACTTTCGACGCCATTTCTATCAGTCGTAAGCTTTTATTCATGTCATTCCATTTATCCATGTCCATCTCATTACATGACCATTTAAACTCCGTGCATTATCTTTGATTCTCATTTATGTGATTCGTATTCTGAATCATTTATTCGCTAGCATGACAACACCTTGCAAGTGTTTAGTGTACAGGTCAGTACCTCAATAAAATAACGAAAAGGAAATTCTTGTTATCATGTATTTTATTGCCAGTGTGACCTTGCTTCCTCGTAGCTAAATTAAAAGAGAGTTATGTTGTGTGACCAGTGAACACGCTTTACAATTTCCATTCACAATACCACACATAATTTTAAATGTTTACTGATAGTGACGGAATAGTACTACTAAACATGATTACCAAGAGCTTTGAGAAAATCAAGCTAAGGCAATTTAAACTAGACTCGTGCGTCATCTTTTGAAATGTATGATTAGGCCTGACTAGATAATCTACCTACGTCTCTTAACTTAATAGAGGCCGCAGAGCGACAAGGAAATTGAACTTGAGACACTGGTTTCTCTATAACTTTCTGTCTTCAAATATTCTATTTAGCTGCTCAAACAGCAATCCAGTCCAAAGCATTGATGCTGTCAGTCCATAATCCGAAAATGATTTATAATGGCAATATATACAATGAGGTATTGAACTTAAGTTGATTTCTCAAAGGTTCATCATGTTTAATAAAAAGAAGCTGGCTATGAATTACTCACCTGAAATTGTTCCTGCACATGTCGCCCCCAGTCCTCCCGCGAATAAACCGAGAGCCACGGCCATGTTAAAATTCCGATTGTCAAAGACTGCATCTTTGAATAAACTGGACATAATAGCATCCTCGATGAAGAAGGAGAAACCCTGGACAAAAGCCAAGGTAGCACGCACCGCGTAAGCAGAACTGATGAAGTCCAGCAGAAATGATGCCGTGCCGATGAGACCTATGGCGATGTAGACGACATAAACATTGATGCCTTTGCCGACGAGGATGATGAAGATGGTCCGACCGATGATGCCACCTATGCCGCCAATTGTGGAGAGGAAGATAGCTTTGGAAGGAGGGATTCCCAGGTGTTCAGCGTGGGGGACCAGAAACAGCATCCACGAATACATGGAGAACAGGCACAAGAAATTAATCGGGATGGTGAAAAGATAGAGTGGTTCGTTTAATATTCCACAGAACCGTTTGCCGGTTTGAAAGGCGGAGCTTGTCCAAGATGAGCGCGCATTCGGGGATGTTTCCTGTGTACTGGTGTTACGTCTCTCGTTTTGAATCAAACGCCTTTTCTCTAAGACGCACTCTTCACTATCATCTTCCTCCTTATCCTCCTCTCTTTCCACTTCCTCCTCCTCCTCGCGATAACAGATGCCTTCTGTTTGCATTGAAGGCTCTCCTTTAGAGAGACACTTCTGTTTCTCTTTTACTTCATTATCACTTCTGCCTTCATTTGTAGCTGCGTTTCTTGGTGCTTTGCGTATCGTTGCACCGCACGCGAAAAGGTTAAAAGTAATACCGCCAAGGATAATAAAAGCCCCTACATAGCCATATGCTTCGAATGACCGTTCCATTATAATAGGGAGCAGCATGGATCCAGTGGTGTAGCCGTACAACGTGATTGTGTTCATCAAAACGAATTTTTCTCTGAAGAAATCATTCAGTGCAATCACTGTTGGCATGTAGGTCATTGACAAGCCAACACCTGTGGGAAAAAAATGAAAATGAAATATCCTGCGTTCGTCCCTGCTAGTGCTACTACTACTACTACTACTACTACTATACTACTTTTAATATTACTACTGAAGAATGCAGAATTGACAACAGACTTAACTCCGTTTCGTTGACAATCAGCTATGCATGAAGTCTTTCATCTACGGCTGATTGTCTACGAAACGGAGTTAAGTCTTTTGTCAACTCTGTTTGCTACTACGGCAGGCAGCCAGTAAAAACGATTTCGTTTGATAAAATTATGGAAATGCAAGCACTACTTTAAACAAACGGAACTTTGGCATTCCTTGCTCATTTTTCATGATTGAGGTGTCATATGAAAGGGCAGAAACTCAACTTTCTAGAAATGTGATTTTCTCTATGAAATTCAGATACCGCCCGCCAAATGTTTGGTTTCCTCTCTTCAAATTGGTTTTAATCACTCATGCGTGAAATATGCACTATATGAGTTGCATCAAATGAAACAAGAGTATCTAAGCTTTCCAAATATGTGTCATTTATCAATTATAATTGTGATTAAGTTATGATAAAACATCGATGATTCTCGGTTTCGTTTTTTCTTGGACGCACTGTATAATACTTAAACGCTAATAATGATAATAACTATTATCATGATAATACCAAAATAGGAATACCAAGCTGCTTTTTCTTAAAAGTTGATGGCGATTATTGCGTTTTCCGTCAAACCATTTCAATATGTAATGTTCTTGTAGCTGAGTAATCACGTCGTGAGATGGCGCTGTTAACTGTACCTACACGGAGCTACTGATTAGGAGAGTTTGGCCAACTCGGTTGTAGTTGGGCTCAATATAGATAATACGGCTTTTGTTGGGCAAATTCTTTGGCCCGAATTCACAAAGGAGGATTGTCGACGAACCTAGATGTATGTGCGTCATATGACGCGTTTCGACGCATTTCAAACCAAGGTTATACAAACTTTGTTGTACAAACCTTGGTTTGGAACGCGTCAAAACGCGTCATATGACACATATAAACCTAGATTTGTCGACAAACCTCCTTTGTAAATTCGGGCCTTTGCGAATGAAAGTGCCAGGCTGGACGTTTATTAATAAATATGATTTATGACGTCATGATACGCCATCCATATCGTTCAACTTACGCTGTGCAATACTATACAAATATTGACTGCTCATGAGGATGATGGTGTGAACACCACCGAGGGAGTGGTAATTCCCACCATCATCCGATTACAGAGCAGTCCATATTTGTTTTATATACCTCATCCTTTTTATTGATTCATGATTAGTTCTAGCTGTATGTCTAGATCTAGCTTTAAAAATCAGGAAACGAGATCAAGAGGAATTCACTCACTAGAATAAGAAAAATCCAACATCAAGTCAAAATTAAAGGCAAGAGTATTGAATTCCTACGCGCTGCGCGTAACCGTGCGCGCGATTGCGGTAGCCTAGCAACTCATAAAAATTGTGTGCGCAACTAAGTCGCGGGAGGGGTTAGGGGTCCTATCCCAGGGTTTGATAGTAGCTATCAAACCCTATGACGTAATAAAAAACTTGATATATCGAAATGCTCTTTGACATGTGATATAGTTTTGACCAATCAGTGAATGACAATCTATGTATGAGGTATATAATAAACAAATAGTGAATGGTCATGAGTGCAATGGTACAAGATTTTGCCCGAGGTGAAAGATAAGAGACGCTATATTCAACGAGGCGCAGCCGAGTTGAATGGAGCGTCTCATCTTTCACCGAATGCAAAATATTGTTCCATTGCACGAATAAAGACCATTCACTATTTGTTTTATACAACACCTCGGACGTTAACGGGCTTAACACAGTTTTCCTAGGCCTAAATCTCAGCGATTTTTGTTTGTTTTCAATTCATGAAATTGATGATAGTGAGCGCGCACTATCAAGCAGGCAGCAAACCTTTATGTTTATTGTTACGCGGAGTGCAATTTCGTTTGATCCTTTCGCACCATTGCACTCTGACGTCACTTAGCTTACCATATACTTTGTACATTGTTAGTGACGTCAGAGTGCAATGGTGCGAAAGGATCAAACGAAATTGCACTCCGCGTCAATGATGCCATTCAATGGTACTTTTAGCGCATGTCATGTGATCAAGAATTGACCAATGAGGTTGCAAGAATCTTAGTAGGCGTTGTATAAAATGGCCTATGGACCGCGGGAGTTATAATGATTTAGCAGCCCCATATGTTATGTATTTACTCATCACTTTCGTCAGCATATATGTGCGCCAATTCGTATATCTATCATTCCGTGTTCCTGCTCCAGTAATGCACCAGGTTATATTTTTTTAATGAATGGAACTACGAATGACTTTATAATATAATTGTATTGACATAATGATATGATTCTCTTGATGTTCTGTCAAATTAATTCAGAAGAAGAAAACTTTTTTTTTTTCATTCAAGCTATCCACTTCAACCAGCAAAGCCCAATGCATTAATCATATCACTAACTCCACCCATCCTAGGACCAACACCATTAAAGGGGAAGGCCACCCTTTGTTGGTTTTTGATAAAAGAAGCAGCTCAGTGAAAGTTTGAGCAAAATTCAAAGAAGAATGTTATGAGTTTAGTTGGCAACGTTATGACGTATCTGCGAGCTCCTCTCTCATTTTTTATCTACATAACATTTCTTGTACTTTCATTTTCATCGTTATTGATAACGGAATATATTTTCGTCCATACATGGGTCGTCTAGAATCATATTTGTAATCATTACGAAATGGCGCGTATGTAATTACGAAAATGATGAGGAAATACATATGGGACTGCTACATAATTATAACTCCCGCTGTCCAATGCGTTTCATGCAGCGCAAGTTAAGCAATGCGCATGACGTTCATGACATCATAGTCATGTTTATTCAGCCTGGTACTTTCATAAGCTTTCGTATGTATGGTTCTCTATATACCATGCAGGGCAAAACATGAGCTACATAATGAAATATTCCATTACATAGCTAAACTAAAAGATATTTTGCTTACCTGATAAAGCGAGACAGACTCCTACAGTAACTGAGTTTTTGAAGAAAGCGCTGGCAATAATACATGATCCACACAACACTCCGCCTAGCATAGCGACAACGCGATGGTTGATCTTCTTCAGAACAAGTGTTACAAAAGGACCTAATATGTTGACAAATAAGGAGAAACGATACTAAATTAAAGTTACAAATATGAACAAAACGTGATATAATTACGTCCAAAAGTAAACACTGTTTTTAGAAACGCTTAGGAATTTCCCATCATCCAAATGTCAGAGTTATACTTACATGACAACATGATTATACCATATTGCTACCCGAATATGAGGTGACATTTAAACAGATAAATAAGGAATTACATTCAAGGTGGGGGAGGAGGAGGAGGACACATTTGACTTACTTAAGAGGTACATAGATGTTGCAGGCAAGCTACATATCAATCCGACAGTAGCATAATCTGACTCCAGACGCTCGACCATTGTAGGAATAAAAACACCGAAAGACTTCGCGATGCCAGTTACTATAAAAAGTACCACGGATTTGGCAACAGCAATCCAGTAGCCCCAATACCACATACTGAATCTTGCTATAACTTGTGTACCCTCAATGCAGATGTATGATTAATCCAATCCAATCGAATCCAACAAGTATTTTATTTAGCCCTGAAGATATCGCTTCACATGATAGGGTCACCAAAGCAAGATTTCACTTAAACAGGACCAATTTGGGCAAAACAATCCAGTGTTGTCTAGCAAAATAGATAGGGCTTCAAACATTCCATGAACTAGACGGATGAAGCTGACTTCCAAAGAGGTATAGGGCCCGTTCCACAATTTTGCACCAAATAAGAGATCATTCTCCTGCGTACAAACGTCCGCCAAAGTTGCTTTTCGAGTCGATGATTATTTCAAAATTAGGTTCACGTTGATTTATTCAGTGTGTAGGCTACAAAGAATAGACGATTCTTCTACTGTATTTCTACAGTACAGTGTCTCGTGGCAAAGTACATGTGCTTTCTTAATATTCCCATCAGCTTCTCTTCAAACAGGTTTTGATGAAATAGCTACAAGTTCATCTAAATGAACACTAGAAAATAGTCGTATACATATCAAAAACTTGGCAGGAACCTCAACAAGAAACCGACATTTGGGCTACAATCGATTTTAAAGTTAAAAGCAGTAGGTCTGTATTGCGAAAATTGACGATTAACTTGCAATATCAACAACATGCAAATACGTGTTAATAGAAAGAGGATGCCTGAATGCCTATGGGACCAATTGAATGATGTGCAGTATCATTCCCTATGAAAGACCACGGAGTACGCCATTGTCATGTATGCACCTTTCAATAGATTACCTTGGGGAAAACAGATTTGTGTGACATTGTTTGTTTAATCCAATTCATTTGATATAATCTTTTTGTCCATTACTCGATAATTTGTACGTTAAATGAACTTTAAATGACATTTGCAATACAACATATGAAATTAAACGTGTTCGTAATTATAATCTTAATTGTTTACACGTAATAAAATCATCAAATGATATATATAATATACAGGCCTAAGTATATTATAATTTAAGTCTAATCTAAATGAAAAGAGAAATCCAATTAAAAAGCAGAGCTTGTTTTTCCGTGGATTACAAGGAGAAAAAAAAACCCCGTAGTATACAGCGCACAGACTCATATTCTGATATGCGCTATATAAGGTATATTATTATTATCTATGCAAATACATGTGCATAGCAAGAGGATGTATGAATGCATATGGGAAAAAGGATATAGAGTATGGGCTTCATGATTCCCTATGTAAGGAGGCATACATTTATTAAAAATGTAATTGTTTATTTATGACTGCATTGAAGAAAAAACGAAAGATTCATCGGAATTTCGAATGACGACTATGCAGAAGAGGAACAGAGTCTGGGCAATGCAATCAGTGGTGGATCAATGTGGGGCCGAATTTGCCGCGACCCTGCTACCCGACATAGGCCCTAAAGCAAAAAGTCTCGTGGCAAAGCAGTTCCTTATATTTATATATTTCATCAGCTTCCCATCAAATAGAACCTACATGAAATATCTACGTGTTCCTCTAAATCAATACTAAACAAAATAAAGTATAAATATTCAAGAACAAAATTATTATCAAACTTGTACTAAAATCAGTGCCAAAGATAAAAGCGATTGGCCTTTATCGCGGAAATGGACGGTGAACTTAACGTGTAGACGTAGGCTGTGCCTAGTTTGAGAGTTACGTCAACGAAATGGAAATCGAAACGCAATGCTTGAATGAATGCATATTATATAGGTCAAAGTCTGTGAATCTCTGGCCAGTATCGGCTTTGTTATTCCCAATGAAAGGCCCCTTATATTCAACAGGAATTATTAAAGACTGGTTTGGGAAATCTATTATTTATCAAATTCATCGGAGTTTAACTGTAACTCGACAATTGCTACCTTGACCTTTGTTTGTTGCATGCACCTCGCTAGGCCTTTATCTTCTACACAGATCAATTTCTTTTAAAATCCGTTTAACGCGGAATCCGTCATTGATTTTAGGTATATTTCAAGAGTTGGATTATGATTGCATATCATGGCAATGTTCATTGAATAAATAAGTGATGGGCAATAATAGTATTTATATGGAATGTAAATGTATATAGGACTGTTTGAAGGTTTGGGTATACATTTCCGTGCAGTGTAAAATGATGTAGTGTACGTTATACACCGATTCGGGCGACTTCTGGTGGAAGTGCGCCGTCATAAGGTGACGCCATAACTGGCGTCACCTTATGAAGATGAAACAATTAAACATTTTATTTTCTATTGTACAAAATACGACAAAGATAGACGTCTCTTAAAAGAAAGGATTAAATTGAACAACCCCAATCTGAAACAATTATTGATGTCTAACCCAATTTTTACTCGTGAATTATTGGGTTACATATACGATACTAATCGTTTTAGATAGCTTTTAAAGCTATCAGGGATCCCCTTAACTTATGTCGATCCTGTAATAATATATAAAATGAAGTATTTGCGGTTTTTCCATGAACAATTGCAACTAACTCCCATCTCGCCTTTTCTGTGCATTTTATGCAATTTTAATATTGCAGCCTTTTTTTTTTTTTTTTTTTTTTTTTTTTTTTTTAAATAAAACCATATCACTATTAATTTCATTTCACCAAGGAAAGTCGCTCGTGGGCTTGATTTCCGAAGCCCACGCCAAAGCTATACACGAAATTGACTGGCGCAAATAATCTTTGAGATTGAAGAGCGCCATCTAAACGAAGAACCAATCAACCGCGTCTGACTGCAGCTAGCTAGCTTACATTGCAACGGGTATGCTATACCTATACCGAACCTCGCCCAGGCCGGCCAGGGTCGCTGCTCCGCTAGCTAGTAACCGCTCTCGAGCTCTCTGTACTGTCAGCTGGATCGGAGAAGCCCCCCAGTTATAGCGCCGCCACCGGCGGGCAGGTACATAAAACCCCCAAACCGAATCGGTGTATAGATGAGGTAATCAATATAGATATGTTGGGAACGTAATTATAAAGACATATCACACTTTTGCTTACATAATAGGAGGATAATCATCGCAGGCGTGTTACATACCACTCAACCATAGTAGTAATAAGAACACAGACACATTTACCGATCACAGTACCATTAACAAGTAGAACAAACCTTCTTATGGCACGAACTTGCTTCTACAACAATCACATACACAGGAATACACAATGGAGCTTGCTATGACAACTTTACCTTCAAAGTAGAAGTGTGATTATTCCAATCCAATTCAAATGATAAGGATTTGAATTAAGCCTTGTGCCTTTTCTTTGCAGTTACAAAGAGCTGCACATATCGAATTATTCACATATAAATAAAGCACAATTTCAACTATGTTAGAAAAATCGACTCGAAAGAATCCTCTCCCGAAAGAAAAAGCGCAGGTAATCTGGAAACTAAGATGTATTTCTGCCCTTTGATGTACAATAGTCCTTGCGAAAATGAAAAAACAGATATATGTCACAGGCCTTCTGTATGTCCTCGCCGGTTCAATTAATTAAAGATTATCAAACACGGAGATGCACTAAAAATATAAGTCTGAAACATATATTTTGTGCCAATAATTCCAAAGAGGTATTTATTAGTATCCGATGTCAAAGATACACCGAAAATAAATTCCCAGTGTAACAACTGGCACTGTCTAATTCAAAACCACAGTTATTATAAAATAGATTTCATGCAAAGCTTTACAATATATTGTACGGGTAGAATAAATGATAGAGAAGGCACAGCGCAGGGAGGTGAAAGAAAAGGAGGCGAAACTCTTGTAATTTATTCAAACGCATTCTTGAGTTCTAAAGCGTAACAATGGGATGTGTAACATTCCACTTGGCTTTGAAGTTCCATGCTCCGAACCGCGCTTCCACTGCGGGGACTTTCGAAAGCCAGGCACCAGTTTTACATTTATTACAAAATATTAAATTACCGGCAAAATTTCAGTGTAAATCAAAAACTTTATATGGGGATTTTATTGGGAATAGTGCATCAAACAAATTTTCAAATTTAGAACTCCGTCCTTCCTTTAATTTGTGTGCCAGAGTTGGTAAAAGAAAAATTACATCCTGTCAAAAACTCAATATTTTAGGATGATGGGCTAATTTGTGCATGCTTTAATGTCCCGTTATTTGATCCATGATTTACAATCTTCAATAACATTAAGTTTGCTAATGCGTGTTTTCGCGTGTTTTTTGTACTTTTCAAGTTTAAAAAAGGATGAAAGTACACAAGTTTGTGTTCGCTTGTTCTACTCTTTACACATTCAGCAATGGATGAAAAATCATTGGAAGGGACAGCGAACAGTTGCAGTGATACCATTTTCTGATGTAGGAATTCTAACTCCTGAAATTTCATGCGCTCTTTTATCTCACCACCTGGTCAACAGTTGCAGATTAGCGCATAACTTTTCGGCGGCTTGGAGCATGGGGTCAAAGGAGAGCGGCTTGATTCCAGTCCTTCTCTATCACGTCCCTGCACAGCGTAAGCTACACTGTACAGTGCGTCCCAGAAAAAACGAAACCGAGAACTATCGATGCTTTATCATAACTTCATCACAATTATAATTAATAAGTGACACATATTTGGAAAGCTTAGATCCCCCTCTTTGATTTGATGCAACTCTTATGATGCATATATTTCACGCATGAGTGATTAAAAAAAAATTGAAGAGAGGAAACCAAGAAGTCATTTGACGGGCAGTATCTGCATTTCGAAAGGAAATCACATTTCTAGAAGGTTCAATTTCTGCCCTTTCATATGACACCTCAATTAGGAAAAATGAGCCAGGAATAACAAAGTTCTGTTTGTTTTAAAAAATGCTTGCATTTCCATAATTTGATCAAACGAGTTCGTTTTCACTGGCTGCCTGCCGTAGAAACAAACAGAGTTGACAAAAGACTTAACTCCGTTTCTTTGAAGATCAGCCATGCATCAGGTATTTCGTCTTCTTTGTGATGAAATTATATTTGGTGCCATATATTAATAAAGGGGAACAATTGTAGCTCAGTTATTTAAGAATAATAACATTTAGCGGTTGACAAATGGACAAAATGTTGGTAAAAGTTGTACATTTTTCCGGCAGTAAGCTGCCTTAAAGTCTTGAGTTCTGGTAAAAAAGGAAAATAATACAGCATGCATGGCGTGATTGCAAGACGAAGATATCGAGGCAAAATGTTCAGATGATGTACTCCTCGAAAATTGCTGTAATGGAACTGATCAGGCGCGGATCCAGGATTTCTTAGGGGTGGGGGCCCAAATTTGAAATCAATTTTGAATTTAGTGTGATGAAATATGAAAATCGTGCCGGCCGATTTTTTGCTCAGGGGGGGGGGGGGGGGGGGGTAATGTACACAATTTTTTGTTGGGATGCCTTTGAAAATCTGAAAAAATTGCACCCCCCCCCCCCCTCCGCACTTGAGCGCCAGGAGGGGGGGGGGGGCATCTCCATAAAAAAGGGGGAAAATCTTTTCCGGGGGGGTGGGCCCCTGGGCCCCCTGCATCAGCCACTGGAACTGATATACCGGTACTGTTGGAAAAAGGCTTGCTTTAGACGCGTGGGTCTTTATCCGATATAAGGTGACTTGTTACAGGTTAAACCTAAAAGTGCAGGGTTATGTTGGTACTCTCTCAGCCGGGACAGGTAGAGAGGGGGGGGGGGTGCACTCTTAGAATCTCGGCCATCGAAAACAGGTAAATAATCTAACTTAGCAAACATAGAATATCTCACAAAGAATGAGTTCATAAAATTTAATATCTATATCTCAAATGATTACTAATGAACTTTACAAATATCCACAAATTGACAATTCTGCATTGTGTACAGTTCATAATGTTAATAGCGAAATGTCCATTTGTGCTGCATGCTACGCATCGAATTTTGCCTTTACTTTGGTAGAAATTATATAAACTTGGTATCAAAAGATAGGTGGCCCGCGAATTTTTTTTTCCCAAACAGGTTTACCTATGAGAGTAAAATCCTGCCTCCTGATTGGTTCAGAGGTATACGCGTCATGAATATTCACGAGCTGAGTTCACAGCACTGTGGCTGAGCTGCAGTACCAGTATTACGCATGCACGTGGACTTCAGTTTTGCTGGCCATTTAGGTGTACAAAATGTATGTGAGCTAGCTGTGGTGCGAGGGGATTTTTATTGGGGGAAGGGGGGGGGGTCTGTTTGTTTGTGAACATTTCTGGTTATTCTGGTGCTTGGTTTATATAATTTTACACTGCGGATTTTTTTCTCTCAAAGAGTTCACTTACAGTACACACACTAATATTCCAATTTCACACATAGGCTATACATACAAACACTATCTTTCTCTCTCTCTCTCTCTTTCTCTCTCTCGCGCGCTCTCTCTCTCTCTCTCTATAAACACACACCCACCCACCCTCATGTATTTACAAACACATAAGCAACAAATGCACACACTAGCTGTCAAGAATACACAATAGACACACACAAGGGGTATGAATTATCTTATCAGGATGGTCCGACATGAGATGGTTGGATGTGGGTCAAAGCCACTGTGTTGCTCTGAGCATGATATCTTGACAAACATTTAATATTATCACCCGTAACTGAAACCAACACACAATTAATATCACGGTATTAGTCTCTTTTTTGTTCCACCAAGCTAATTTTTGCACCTTGCACAAATGCACTTCTCAACACGAAATATTTCACTAAATTTGTTTTGTTATTTTCACTCAAAATTAATTCAGCCATGCTCACTTTTAATCACTTCACTTATATCTTATTTAACATTGAATACAATGCAGTTGCATGGGTTGTTCTTTTATTTTGTTAACTCAGCAGATGCCACGGTCATGTTCAAGCATTTACGCTTACGACATGTGGTCTCCTGCTTTTTCCTTTTGTATGAAACTTTTATTTTAACTAGAAACAAATTTTGTCAAACTTACATGTTATTCATTATATTTATTTGTATGTTTCTTTGTATTGATATGAAAAAGTGGAAATAAAACAAAACAAACAAACATATCAGTGGTTCTGGTTCCTTTGTGACAGATGAACCTGGCCAAAGAAAACAAAGGACATGAAGTAATATATACAGGCTCTACACATGTCAAAGACAAGCTTTTATTATTGATATGCATACCAAAATTGCAGAGAGTTGTAGGCCTACTTGTAGACTCCGCCATAATACTAATAGTAATAGCTCATGTAAAAGTTATAACTTAGAGCCAATCACTGCGCATGCATATCCATGCATGCAGTGTATAGCCTACGTACTATAGCTGCGCTGCATCAACGAACTCAAACTTGGATTTCGATGAGCGTGCGTAATACTACTAGTATCTTTCAGCTCAGTCATGAATATTCATGATGCGTATACCTCTGAACCAATCAGGAGGCAGGATTTTACTCTCATAGGTAAACCTGTTTGGGAAAAAAAAATTCGCGGCCGGGCGGTGGATCCTGCCCCGGCTCTTTCAGGATTAAAAAGAAGGAAAAAAGCCTCCCGGGTGGTCTGGACTCTGAGAAGCCCTGCACATTGGCCCGAATTCACGAAAGAGGTTTGTCGACAAACCTGTGCGTTATATGACGCGTTTTGATGCGTTTCAGACCAAGATTTGTCTGAACCTTGGTCTGAAACTTATCGAAACGCGTCATATGACGCACATAAACCTAGGTTTGTCAACAGGCCCCCTTTGTGAATTCGGGCCTGTTTGTCCTATAGACATCGGGTTTGAATTACGTCAATGTTATGTTCACACATTTCAATAAGTGACCTTGGGAAAAACCATGTTTTTGAGGCGTGGTATGTTGAATAAAGGAATGTTGAAAGCTTATTTCAGTTTTATTAACCCAGACAATTTAGAAGTTACTTATCAAATAGTTTGGAATAATCATAATATTTGTGTCGTTTCCAAAACCCTGTTTTGATAAATGCATGCATATTAACCATGTCATTATCCAGGGCCATTTTCAATGAGTAAACTAGAAAAACAAAACATATGGTTTAGATTCATGGGAATACAGTTAGCCATTATAAATCGTTACTAACCAACCACTAAGCCGCGCCCAGGCGTAAGGTCAACCTGACAATACCCTGAACGACCTGAAAAAAAATATCAGTCCACTGCTGTGTCAGGAAGGCAGCCAGTCACAATCGGTTCCAAACTTCTTCTTTTTCCGTTAAAGGTTATCAGTCTTGTCAATGAAACCAAAGTTAACATACAAAATGTCCCAATAACATGGCGAAGTATATAAACCTTGAGTAAAAGTTCGGAAGTAATTACAGGGTATACCCCCGACTCATAGATAACCAATAACCATTATCATTTTAAATATGTAAACTCAAACCAATTAAAACAGATAGTTTATAATCATGGAAAAAACAGCTAGTTATTATTATATTAATCGGTTGTTCGGTATCAACTTGTTAAGGGCACCTCCTTTATTTATTTTAAAAGGAAGGAGGATAGGTAGAAGTTTCTGACTCCTCCTCTAAAACCTCAATGGTCAAAATCAGAGCTGACATCTTGTCGTCGTCTCTTGATGAGGATCGCTATGATGAAGAGATGAACGACCATGATGGCGTGAATGAAGCCGACGATGATGAACACCATCGTGAATGACTGGGTGACATCAAACAGATAACCTAGGAAATGATCATAACATAATCATAAGTATTTGTCAAGGAATTGTAATATTAAAATTGCAAAGCGTGCTAAAATACAGTTTCGACCATAGCCTTTTAAAACTCCTATTAGTATCCTACCAGGTAGATCTTTGTGACAGAGTTCGAACTATTTGAGGCTACATGAATTGCCTGACCGAGCAAGAGCAATTTCCATAGACGCATCTTTCTCTCTCAACTATATATGACTCGTATACAGAAGCGCCGTCGATAGCTAACTCTCTTCACCTAAAACTCACGAAAGTCTTTGCCTGTTTGTAGCGACTCATTCATTCGCCTTACTTTTATTATACATTCATATTGTACATAATAATTTTCTATCACGGTACTTATTTATATTTATTATTCGTAGCACGTGTGTTTAAACTTCCAATCGAGCATCGTGGTTCCGTGCACTCGTTCAGCCCGCGTATTTTCAACAACACGATTTTTTTATTCACTCCCGCTTATTACATCCTCGGTCGAGTCAACAACTCCTGCTTACAACTCAGTCGAGCCAAGCAAGACGTCTGATGATTTTCTCTCCGGGCAGATTCTCTTTCGTGCCTATAACCTCTTTTACGGCACGCAAACCCTTTCTCTGCCGTCTTCAACGGGTTGGCAGTCCTGCAGTGGAACGTTTAAATCAGGACCCGACATGGCTCTTGATATTCGCCGGGAGCTGCCAGTTTGTTCGTTCCGGTAGCTCTTTTCACACACGAGCTCGATTCACTGTAGCTCGTCTGAACCTTCATCAACGAGTTCGACTCACTGCAACTCTGATGATTTCACTTCAAAGGCCGGCTCATTAATCCATCGAGCAACCCTCTGCCCTTCATCACCACCGGCTTTGATGTCCACATTTCAACATTGGCCTCCGACATCGAGCGACTAGCTGCCTTCTCGCCTGTGAGCTTCATAATCATCATCATCATCACGAGCGTCAGCGTTGAGATTCTTCACGGCTCTTCAGCCACGACAACGAAGCAACATCTCCGCCATCAAGCCTCCGCACCATCATCGCGTGAGCACCTTCCTTCGTGTTACCCGTCATAATCTTCATTGGACTTTCGACGCCATTTCTATCAGTCGTAAGCTTTCATTCATGTCATTCCATTTATCCATGTCCATCTCATTACATGACCATTTAAACTCCGTGCATTATCTTTGATTCTCATTTATGTGATTCGTATTCTGAATCATTTATTCGCTAGCATGACAACACCTTGCAAGTGTTTAGTGTACAGGTCAGTACCTCAATAAAATAACGAAAAGGAAATTCTTGTTATCATGTATTTTATTGCCAGTGTGACCTTGCTTCCTCGTAGCTAAATTAAAAGAGAGTTATGTTGTGTGACCAGTGAACACGCTTTACAATTTCCATTCACAATACCACACATAATTTTAAATGTTTACTGATAGTGACGGAATAGTACTACTAAACATGATTACCAAGAGCTTTGAGAAAATCAAGCTAAGGCAATTTAAACTAGACTCGTGCGTCATCTTTTGAAATGTATGATTAGGCCTGACTAGATAATCTACCTACGTCTCTTAACTTAATAGAGGCCGCAGAGCGACAAGGAAATTGAACTTGAGACACTGGTTTCTCTATAACTTTCTGTCTTCAAATTTTCTATTTAGCTGCTCAAACAGCAATCCAGTCCAAAGCATTGATGCTGTCAGTCCATAATCCGAAAATGATTTATAATGGCAATATATACAATGAGGAATTGAACTTAAGTTGATTTCTCAAAGGTTCATCATGTTTAATAAAAAGAAGCTGGCTATGAATTACTCACCTGAAATTGTTCCTGCACATGTCGCCCCCAGTCCTCCCGCGAATAAACCGAGAGCCACGGCCATGTTAAAATTCCGATTGTCAAAGACTGCATCTTTGAATAAACTGGACATAATAGCATCCTCGATGAAGAAGGAGAAACCCTGGACAAAAGCCAAGGTAGCACGCACCGCGTAAGCAGAACTGATGAAGTCCAGCAGAAATGATGCCGTGCCGATGAGACCTATGGCGATGTAGACGACATAAACATTGATGCCTTTGCCGACGAGGATGATGAAGATGGTCCGACCGATGATGCCACCTATGCCGCCAATTGTGGAGAGGAAGATAGCTTTGGAAGGAGGGATTCCCAGGTGTTCAGCGTGGGGGACCAGAAACAGCATCCACGAATACATGGAGAAAAGGCACAAGAAATTAATCGGGATGGTGAAAAGATAGAGTGGTTCGTTTAATATTCCACAGAACCGTTTGCCGGTTTGAAAGGCGGAGCTTGTCCAAGATGAGCGCGCATTCGGGGATGTTTCCTGTGTACTGGTGTTACGTCTCTCGTTTTGAATCAAACGCCTTTTCTCTAAGACGCACTCTTCACTATCATCTTCCTCCTTATCCTCCTCTCTTTCCACTTCCTCCTCCTCCTCGCGATAACAGATGCCTTCTGTTTGCATTGAAGGCTCTCCTTTAGAGAGACACTTCTGTTTCTCTTTTACTTCATTATCACTTCTGCCTTCATTTGTAGCTGCGTTTCTTGGTGCTTTGCATATCGTTGCACCGCACGCGAAAAGGTTAAAAGCAATACCGCCAAGGATAATAAAAGCCCCTACATAGCCATATGCTTCGAATGACCGTTCCATTATAATAGGGAGCAGCATGGATCCAGTGGTGTAGCCGTACAACGTGATTGTGTTCATCAAAACGAATTTTTCTCTGAAGAAATCATTCAGTGCAATCACTGTTGGCATGTAGGTCATTGACAAGCCAACACCTGTGGGAAAAAAATGAAAATGAAATATTCTGCGTTCGTCCCTGCTAGTGCTACTACTACTACTACTACTACTACTATACTACTTTTAATATTACTACTGAAGAATGCAGAATTGACAACAGACTTAACTCCGTTTCGTTGACAATCAGCTATGCATGAAGTCTTTCATCTACGGCTGATTGTCTACGAAACGGAGTTAAGTCTTTTGTCAACTCTGTTTGCTACTACGGCAGGCAGCCAGTAAAAACGATTTCGTTTGATAAAATTATGGAAATGCAAGCACTACTTTAAACAAACGGAACTTTGGCATTCCTTGCTCATTTTTCATGATTGAGGTGTCATATGAAAGGGTAGAAACTCAACTTTCTAGAAATGTGATTTTCTCTATGAAATTCAGATACCGCCCGCCAAATGTTTGGTTTCCTCTCTTCAAATTGGTTTTAATCACTCATGCGTGAAATATGCACTATATGAGTTGCATCAAATGAAAGAAGAGTTTCTAAGCTTTCCAAATATGTGTCATTTATCAATTATAATTGTGATTAAGTTATGATAAAACATCGATGATTCTCGGTTTCGTTTTTTCTTGGACGCACTGTATAATACTTAAACGCTAATAATGATAATAACTATTATCATGATAATACCAAAATAGGAATACCAAGCTGCTTTTTCTTAAAAGTTGATGGCGATTATTGCGTTTTCCGTCAAACCATTTCAATATGTAATGTTCTTGTAGCTGAGTAATCACGTCGTGAGATGGCGCTGTTAACTGTACCTACACGGAGCTACTGATTAGGAGAGTTTGGCCAACTCGGTTGTAGTTGGGCTCAATATAGATAATACGGCTTTTGTTGGGCAAATTCTCTGGCCCGAATTCACAAAGGAGGATTGTCGACGAACCTAGATGTATGTGCGTCATATGACGCGTTTCGACGCATTTCAAACCAAGGTTATACAAACTTTGTTGTACAAACCTTGGTTTGGAACGCGTCAAAACGCGTCATATGACACATATAAACCTAGATTTGTCGACAAACCTCCTTTGTAAATTCGGGCCTTTGCGAATGAAAGTGCCAGGCTGGACGTTTATTAATAAATATGATTTATGACGTCATGATACGCCATCCATATCGTTCAACTTACGCTGTGCAATACTATACAAATATTGACTGCTCATGAGGATGATGGTGTGAACACCACCGAGGGAGTGGTAATTCCCACCATCATCCGATTACAGAGCAGTCCATATTTGTTTTATATACCTCATCCTTTTTATTGATTCATGATTAGTTCTAGCTGTATGTTTAGATCTGGCTTTAAAAATCAGGAAACGAGATCAAGAGGAATTCACTCACTAGAATAAGAAAAATCCAACATCAAGTCAAAATTAAAGGCAAGAGTATTGAATTCCTACGCGCTGCGCGTAACCGTGCGCGCGATCGCGGTAGCCTATAGCAACTCATAAAAATTGTGTGCGCAACTAAGTCGCGGGAGGGGTTCGGGGTCCTATCCCAGGGTTTGATAGTAGCTATCAAACCCTGTGACGTAATAAAAAACTTGATATATCGAAATGCTCTTTGACATGTGATATAGTTTTGACCAATCAGTGAATGACAATCTATGTATGAGGTATATAATAAACAAATAGTGAATGGTCATGAGTGCAATGGTACAAGATTTTGCCCGAGGTGAAAGATAAGAGACGCTATATTCAACGAGGCGCAGCCGAGTTGAATGGAGCGTCTCATCTTTCACCGAATGCAAAATATTGTTCCATTGCACGAATAAAGACCATTCACTATTTGTTTTATACAACACCTCGGACGTTAACGGGCTTAACACAGTTTTCCTAGGCCTAAATCTCAGCGATTTTTGTTTGTTTTCAATTCATGAAATTGATGATAGTGAGCGCGCACTATCAAGCAGGCAGCAAACCTTTATGTTTATTGTTACGCGGAGTGCAATTTCGTTTGATCCTTTCGCATCATTGCACTCTGACGTCACTTAGCTTACCATATACTTTGTACATTGTTAGTGACGTCAGAGTGCAATGGTGCGAAAGGATCAAACGAAATTGCACTCCGCGTCAATGATGCCATTCAATGGTACTTTTAGCGCATGTCATGTGATCAAGAATTGACCAATGAGGTTGCAAGAATCTTAGTAGGCGTTGTATAAAATGGCCTATGGACCGCGGGAATTATAATGATTTAGCAGCCCCATATGTTATGTATTTACTCATCACTTTCGTCAGCATATATGTGCGCCAATTCGTATATCTATCATTCCGTGTTCCTGCTCCAGTAATGCACCAGGTTATTTTTTTTTTTAATGAATGGAACTACGAATGACTTTATAATATAATTGTATTGACATAATGATATGATTCTCTTGATGTTCTGTCAAATTAATTCAGAAGAAGAAAACTTTTTTTTTCCATTCAAGCTATCCACTTCAACCAACCTCTTAAAGGTGAATTTGGAAGAAAGTGGTGAAAATATGCATGTTTGCTATTGTTGCAATGCTTATGACATAAGGAATACAAATAGATTGATTGACAGAAATTGTGCATGTGTTGTTAAATTATTATTAGACTTGGAAAGATCAAAAGTGTAAGCAGAGGAACCCGGAAGCGTTGATATTCTCCTTCGTGACGTAGTATATGTGACGTATTTCCGTGGACTGTTCCTAAACCCGGAAGTACAACGTATTATTTCAATGTAAAAACGTACACAAACATTGGTAATTTTGTTAGTAGATTTTGCAATTTTTGTGATATTTAATGAAGTGTTTTATCGAATTTACAATCAAGAAATAAACATTCTTTCAATTATATAAGCATTGGTTACTTCCCGATGTTTGGTTTCCTTGAAATATTGACGTTTGGTACTGTAAAATTGATCGTCTTGCAGATCCTGACACACCGGCTTCGCCTATGTTTTGTTTCGATAATTAGCGTAACTTGAATTTCGCGGCACGGGGAGAACTCGCGATAGCTCAGCTCAGCCGTTCGTAGTGCAGTGTTCAGTGAACACTGAACACAGTGAACACTGCACTACGAACGGCTGAGCTGAGCTGAGCTGCAATTGCAGCGTGACATTTTTTGGAGATAAAGTTGTTTTTCTCGGGTTATAAATTAGCTGAAACGTCTGTCATTCGAACAAATTAAGTATTATTACTCGGCTTGTAATTACTACTGGTCTAGATGAAAATAATGTCTCAGTGCTGATCGAAAAAAAAAACTCAGCAAAGAGACGGCGCGGTAGTGCGGTACTTTCTCTTCGCCATGCATGTTGAATCTACGATATACAACAGGGAAGAATCGTCGGGGTAGGACGAAGAATCTCCCCCTTTTCCCCATCGAAGACTAATACCGGTACTTCAAGTTATAATTTCAACTGGCCAGCCAGATGCTCAGAGAAGTCGAGCAACCTAGAGTCAAAATTGTAATTACTCCCTTCGCATATTTTGAGATAATGTCGCCTCACCCGCTGCATGTTTGAATGTTTCTCTATGCACCCGCCGAAGCTCGCGGCGTCGGAGCTTCCTGGAGTAGGCCTAGCTGGCAGCTTGAACTCCCGCATCACGATTCGATCAGCGTTACATTTTCGTCGTCTTTAATTCGCCCAATTCACCATCATCTTCACTTATATACCATCATCACTGCTACTAACTTCTTCTTCATCATACTCAAAGATCATTTCGAGTTCATCTGAGCTGTTTTCTGTCATTTTTACTGATGATTAATATCCCGATACAACGTCTATACTTTCACTCTGATATGTACACTGCAGTGCTATCTGATTGCGAATAGAATGCGCGCGGTGACCGTGTTGTGAATAGTCCACGGAATGACGTCACATGCTCAAATCTCCTAATGGTATCGTAGACGAAATTCTCTCAGAAAAACTTGATTCTCGTAACTTCATTCCATTATATCTCCTTCCCCTTATGTTTATTGACAATGAACTTAAAAACAAAAATGAAGAACTGAAAATAACCTTTCTAACGATACCTAATTCAATATGAATGGAATTCAGCTTTAAAGCCCAATGCATTAATCATATCACTAACTCCACCCATCCTAGGACCAACACCATTATAGGGGAAGGCCACCCTTTGTTGGTTTTTGATAAAAGAAGCAGCTCAGTGAAAGTTTGAGCAAAATTCAATTAAAAAGATGAATGTTATGAGTTTAGTTGGCAACGTTATGACGTATCTGCGAGCTCCTCTCTCATTTTTTATCTACATAACATTTCTTGTGCTTTCATTTTCATCGTTATTGATAACGGAATATATTTTCGTCCATACATGGGTCGTCTAGAATCATATTTGTAATCATTACGAAATGGCGCGTATGTAATTACGAAAATGATGAGGAAATACATATGGGACTGCTACATAATTATAACTCCCGCTGTCCAATGCGTTTCATGCAGCGCAAGTTAAGCAATGCGCATGACGTTCATGACATCATAGTCATGTTTATTCAGCCTGGTACTTTCATAAGCTTTCGTATGTATGGTTCTCTATATACCATGCAGGGCACAACATGAGCTACATAATGAAATATTCCATTACATAGCTAAACTAAAAGATATTTTGCTTACCTGATAAAGCGAGACAGACTCCTACAGTAACTGAGTTTTTGAAGAAAGCACTGGCAATAATACATGATCCACACAACACTCCGCCTAGCATAGCGACAACACGATGGTTGATCTTCTTCAGAACAAGTGTTACAAAAGGACCTTATATGTTGACAAATAAGGAGAAACGATACTAAATTAAAGTTACAAATATGAACAAAACGTGATATAATTACGTCCAAAAGTAAACACTGTTTTTAGAAACGTTTAGGAATTTCCCATCATCCAAATGTCAGAGTTATACTTACATGACAACATGATTATACCATATTGCTACCCGAATATGAGGTGACATTTAAACAGATAATAAGGAATTACATTCAAGGTGGGGGAGGAGGAGGAGGACACATTTGACTTACTTAAGAGGTACATAGATGTTGCAGGCAAGCTACATATCAATCCGACAGTAGCATAATCTGACTCCAGACGCTCGACCATTGTAGGAATAAAAACACCGAAAGACTTCGCGATGCCAGTTACTATAAAAAGTACCACGGATTTGGCAACAACAATCCAGTAGCCCCAATACCACATACTGAATCTTGCTATAACTTGTGTACCCTCAATGCAGATGTATGATTAATCCAATCCAATCGAATCCAACAAGTATTTTATTTAGCCCTGAAGATATCGCTTCACATGATAGGGTCACCAAAGCAAGATTTCACTTAAACAGGACCAATTTGGGCAAAACAATCCAGTGTTGTCTAGCAAAATAGATAGGGCTTCAAACATTCCATGAACTAGACGGATGAAGCTGACTTCCAAAGAGGTATAGGGCCCGTTCCACAATTTTGCACCAAATAAGAGATCATTCTCCTGCGTACAAACGTCCGCCAAAGTTGCTTTTCGAGTCGATGATTATTTCAAAATTAGGTTCACGTTGATTTATTCAGTGTGTAGGCTACAAAGAATAGACGGTTCTTCTACTGTATTTCCACAGTACAGTGTCTCGTGGCAAAGTACATGTGCTTTCTTAATATTCCCATCAGCTTCTCTTCAAACAGGTTTTGATGAAATATCTACAAGTTCATCTAAATGAACACTAGAAAATAGTCGTATACATATCAAAAACTTGGCAGGAATCTCAACAAGAAACCGACATTCCGGCTACAGTCTGTTTCAAAGTTAAAATCAGTATCCCTGTATTGCGACAATTGACGATTAACTTGCAATATGAACAACATGCAAATACGCGTTAATAGAAAGAGGATGCCTGAATGCCTATGGGACCAATGATGTGCAGTATCATTCCCAATGAAAGACCACGGAGTACGCCATTGTCATGTATGCACCTTTCAATAGATTACCTTGGGGAAAACAGATTTGTGTGACATTGTTTGTTTAAATCTTTTTGTCCATTACTCGATAATTTGTACGTTAAATGAACTTTAAATGACATTTGCAATACAACATATGAAATTAAACGTGTTCGTAATTATAATCTTAATTGTTTACACGTAATAAAATCATCAAATGATATATATAATATACAGGCCTAAGTATATTATAATTTAAGTCTAATCTAAATGAAAAGAGAAATCCAATTAAAAAGCAGAGCTTGTTTTTCCGTGGATTACAAGGAGAAAAAAAAAAACCCGTAGTATACAGCGCACAGACTCATATTCTGATATGCGCTATATAAGGTATATTATTATTATCTATGCAAATACATGTGCATAGCAAGAGGATGTATGAATGCATATGGGAAAAAGGATATAGAGTATGGGCTTCATGATTCCCTATGTAAGGAGGCATACATTTATTAAAAATGTAATTGTTTATTTATGACTGCATTGAAGAAAAAACGAAAGATTCATCGGAATTTCGAATGACGACTATGCAGAAGAGGAACAGAGTCTGGGCAATGTAATCAGTGGTGGATCAATGTGGGGCCGAATTTGCCGCGACCCTGCTACCCGACATAGGCCCTAAAGCAAAAAGTCTCGTGGCAAAGCAGTTCCTTATATTTATATATTTCATCAGCTTCCCATCAAATAGAACCTACATGAAATATCTACGTGTTCCTCTAAATCAATACTAAACAAAATAAAGTATAAATATTCAAGAACAAAATTATTATCAAACTTGTACTAAAATCAGTGCCAAAGATAAAAGCGATTGGCCTTTATCGCGGAAATGGACGGTGAACTTAACGTGTAGACGTAGGCTGTGCCTAGTTTGAGAGTTACGTCAACGAAATGGAAATCGAAACGCAATGCTTGAATGAATGCATATTATATAGGTCAAAGTCTGTGAATCTCTGGCCAGTATCGGCTTTGTTATTCCCAATGAAAGGCCCCTTATATTCAACAGGAATTATTAAAGACTGGTTTGGGAAATCTATTATTTATCAAATTCATCGGAGTTTAACTGTAACTCGACAATTGCTACCTTGACCTTTGTTTGTTGCATGCACCTCGCTAGGCCTTTATCTTCTACACAGATCAATTTCTTTTAAAATCCGTTTAACGCGGAATCCGTCATTGATTTTAGGTATATTTCAAGAGTTGGATTATGATTGCATATCATGGCAATGTTCATTGAATAAATAAGTGATGGGCAATAATATTATTTATATGGAATGTAAATGTATATAGGACTGTTTGAAGGTTTGGGTATACATTTCCTTGCAGTGTAAAATGATGTAGTGTACGTTATACACCGATTCGGGCGACTTCTGGTGGAAGTGCGCCGTCATAAGGTGACGCCATAACTGGCGTCACCTTATGAAGATGAAACAATTAAACATTTTATTTTCTATTGTACAAAATACGACAAAGATAGACGTCTCTTAAAAGAAAGGATTAAATTGAACAACCCCAATCTGAAACAATTATTGATGTCTAACCCAATTTTTACTCGTGAATTATTGGGTTACATATACGATACTAATCGTTTTAGATAGCTTTTAAAGCTATCAGGGATCCCCTTAACTTATGTCGATCCTGTAATAATATATAAAATGAAGTATTTGCGGTTTTTCCATGAACAATTGCAACTAACTCCCATCTCGCCTTTTCTGTGCATTTTATGCAATTTTAATATTGCAGCCTTTTTTTTTTTTTTTTTTTTTTTTTTTTTTTTTTTTTTTTTTTTTTTTTAATAAAACCATATCACTATTAATTTCATTTCACCAAGGAAAGTCGCTCGTGGGCTTGATTTCCGAAGCCCACGCCAAAGCTATACACGAAATTGACTGGCGCAAATAATCTTTGAGATTGAAGAGCGCCATCTAAACGAAGAACCAACCAACCGCGTCTGACTGCAGCTAGCTAGCTTACATTGCAACGGGTATGCTATACCTATACCGAACCTCGCCCAGGCCGGCCAGGGTCGCTGCTCCGCTAGCTAGTAACCGCTCTCGAGCTCTCTGTACTGTCAGCTGGATCGGAGAAGCCCCCCAGTTATAGCGCCGCCACCGGCGGGCAGGTACATAAAACCCCCAAACCGAATCGGTGTATAGATGAGGTAATCAATATAGATATGTTGGGAACGTAATTATAAAGACATATCACACTTTTGCTTACATAATAGGAGGATAATCATCGAAGGCGTGTTACATACCACTCAACCATAGTAGTAATAAGAACACAGACACATTTACCGATCACAGTACCATTAACAAGTAGAACAAACCTTCTTATGGCACGAACTTGCTTCTACAACAATCACATACACAGGAATACACAATGGAGCTTGCTATGACAATTTTACCTTCAAAGTAGAAGTGTGATTATTCCAATCCAATTCAAATGATAAGGATTTGAATAAAGCCTTGTGCATTTTCTTTGCAGTTACAAAGAGCTGCACATATCGAATTATTCACATATAAATAAAGCACAATTTCAACTATGTTAGAAAAATCGACTCGAAAGAATCCTCTCCCGAAAGAAAAAGCGCAGGTAATCTGGAAACTAAGATGTATTTCTGCCCTTTGATGTACAATAGTCCTTGCGAAAATGAAAAAACAGATATATGTCACAGGCCTTCTATATGTCTGCGCCGGTTCAATTGATTAAAGATTATCAAACACGGAGATCCACTAAAAACATAAGTCTGAAACATATATTTTGTGCCAATAATTCCAAAGAGGTATTTATTAGTATCCGATGTCAAAGATACACCGAAAATAAATTCCCAGTGTAACAACTGGCACTGTCTAATTCAAAACAACAGTTATTATAAAATATATTTCATGCAAAGCTTTACAATATATTGTATGGGTAGAATAAATGATAGAGAAGGCACACTCTAAAAAAAACTGCTCATTTTGAGTCAAAATGTTACTCTTTTGGGTGGTCAAAAGGAAACCACCCGACTTTTGAGTAAACTTTACTCAGCATGTGTTGAGTAACAAATCTTCCCATCTGTTGAGTAAAAATATTACTCAATAAAAGACTAAATATCTACTCAGTTTGAATGAGTCAACCTTTACTCAATATTTAATCTTTGTTTAGCGGTTTCCTTTTTTACTCAGTACTGGGTAGAAACGTAATCAACTCATGTCGAGTAAGAAACTGCTCATGAGTTGAGCCAAATTTTACTCAATTAACGAGTACATGTTTTGACTCAAATTGTTTGAGCGATTTTTTTGCTCAAATATTGAGTATGTTTTCTGGGTAACGCTTAGTTGCTCAATCAATATTGAGTAAAAACATGTACTAAGTTAAGTACATGTTTTTACTCCATTAGGGGTGCAAACCGATGCAATAGCAGCACCTTTAGGGGTTCAATCCTGCACCCTTTAAAAGGTGCAATCCTGCACCCATCATCGAGGAATACTGGTAATATTTGCTCGTACACAAATACATATTAAACATGCATGATGTTTCTTGGTTAGTAATCATATAATCAATATATCTATTGCTAAAACGTGAATGTAATTGTAACATGATCAGACAAAATAATATATTGGTTAATGATTGCCAAAGGAAAATACAAAATCAAAAAATTGATGTGCATTGTCATAATTTGCTTAACAAATCATGATAAATGTATTTTTATGTGAACACGTGGAAAGTAATCATGAATATGCATGCAATATGCAAACTTTTATTTTGCACCCTCTTTTGGTCGATAGGGTTCATTTTTGTGGGAAGGGTGCAAAATCTTATATTGCCCCCTTTTTTTAACCCCTTTTCCTTCAATAGGGTTAATTTTTATGTAAAGGGTGCAAACTCTTATTTTGCACCCTTTTTTGCACCCTTTTTTTCTAAGAGTGTATCTCAGTTCTTTCGCATCTTTCTGCACGCGCACATGCATGCACGAGACATGCACATGACAGACAATGAAAGAGTACAAAATATCCAGTTCCTTAGGTAGACAAAGGAACATACAGCTGCTATTATGTAAAAATGTGTAGAACAGGTGTCACATGCATATTGACAGCTAGTTGCACTTTCCATCGATCCAACTTTCACTCGCACCCGAGGTAAATTCGGGTAAGAGATCAATGTTGATTTATTTATCACCTGCCGCAGCGTAATACCCAACCGTAGTTTACTCAAAATTGATACAAACGAAATTCGTACTCAATGTTGAGTCATTGATTTACTCTTTATCGAAGGTAACAAATTACTCGGGTGACGAGTACCACTAAAATCAAGGTCTTACTCCAGCTTGAGTACTGAATTGCTCATTTTGTTACTCAACTTGTTTTACTCGGCACAATTTACTCGCTGCCATTAAGAGTGCACTGCGTAAGCTACACTGTACAGTGCGTCCCAGAAAAAACGAAACCGAGAACTATCGATGCTTTATCATAACTTCATCACAATTATAATTAATAAGTGACACATATTTGGAAAGCTTAGATCCCCCTCTTTGATTTGATGCAACTCTTATGATGCATATTTCACGCATGAGTGATTACAACAAAATTGAAAAGAGGAAACCAAAAGTTATTTGACGGGCGGTATCTGCATTTCGAAAGGAAATCACATTTCTAGAAGGTTCAATTTCTGCCCTTTCATATGACACCTCAATTAGGAAAAATGAGCCAGGAATAACAAAGTTCTGTTTGTTTTAAAAAATGCTTGCATTTCCATAATTTGATCAAACGAGTTCGTTTTCACTGGCTGCCTGCCGTAGAAACAAACAGAGTTGACAAAAGACTTAACTCCGTTTCTTTGAAGATCAGCCATGCATCAGGTATTTCGTCTTCTTTGTGATGAAATTATATTTGGTGCCATATATTAATAAAGGGGAACAATTGTAGCTCAGTTATTTAAGAATAATAACATTTAGCGGTTGACAAATGGACAAAATGTTGGTAAAAGTTGTACATTTTTCCGGCAGTAAGCTGCCTTAAAGTCTTGAGTTCTGGTAAAAAAGGAAAATAATACAGCATGCATGGCGTGATTGCAAGACGAAGATATCGAGGCAAAATGTTCAGATGATGTACTCCTCGAAAATTGATGTAATGGAACTGATCAGGCGCGGATCCAGGATTTCTTAGGGGTGGGGGCCCAAATTTGAAATCAATTTTGAATTTAGTGTGCTGAAATATGAAAATCGTGCCGGCCGATTTTTTGCTCGGGGGGGGGGGGGGGGGGGGGGGGGGGGGGGAGGTAATGTGCACAATTTTTTGTTGGGATGCCTTTGAAAATCTGAAAAATTGCACCCCCCCCCCCCCCCTCCGCACTTGAGCGCCAGGAGGGGGGGGGGATCTCCATAAAAAAAGGGGGAAAATCTTTTCCGGGGGGGGGGGCCTGGGCCCCCTGCATAAGCCACTGGAACTGATATACCGGTACTGTTGGGAAAAGGCTTGCTTTAGACGCGTGGGTCTTTATCCGATATAAGGTGACTTGTTACAGGTTAAGCATAAAAGTGCAGGGTTATGTTGGTACTCTCTCAGCCGGGACAGGTAGAGGGGGGGGGGGGGGTGCACTCTTAGAATCTCGGCCATCGAAAACAGGTAAATAATCTAACTTAGCAAACATAGAATATCTCACAAAGAATGAGTTCATAAAATTTAATATCTATATCTCAAATGATTACTAATGAACTTTACAAATTTCCACAAATTGACAATTCTGCATTGTGTACAGTTCATAATGTTAATAGCGAAATGTTCATTTGTGCTGCATGCTACGCATCGAATTTTGCCTTTACTTTGGTAGAAATTATATAAACTTGGTATCAAAAGATAGGTGGCCGGGCGGTGGATCCTGCCCCGGCCCTTTCAGGATTAAAAAGAAGGAAAAAAAGCCTCCCGGGTGGTCGGGACTCTGAGAAGCCCTGCACATTGGCCCGAATTCACGAAAGAGGTTTGTCGACAAACCTGTGCGTTATATGACGCGTTTTGATGCGTTTCAGACCAAGATTTGTCTGAACCTTGGTCAGAAACTTATCAAAACGCGTCATATGATGCACATAGACCTAGGTTTGTCAACAGGCTCCCTTTGTGAATTCGGGCCTGTTTGTCCTATAGACATCAGGTTTGAATTACGTCAATGTTATGTTCACACATTTCAATAAGTGACCTTGGGAAAAACCATGTTTTTGAGGCGTGGTATGTTGAATAAAGGAATGTTGAAAGCTTATTTCAGTTTTATTAACCCAGACAATTTAGAAGTTACTTATCAAATAGTTTGGAATAATCATAATATTTGTGTCGTTTCCAAAACCCTGTTTTGATAAATGCATGCATATTAACCATGTCATTATCCAGGGCCATTTTCAATGAGTAAACTAGAAAAACAAAACATATGGTTTAGATACATGGGAATACAGTTAGCCATTATAAATCGTTACTAACCAACCACTAAGCCGCGCCCAGGCGTAAGGTCAACCTGACAATACCCTGAACGACCTGAAAAAAAATATCAGTCCACTGCTGTGTCAAGCAGACAGCCAGTCACAATCTGTTCCAAACTTCTTCTTTTTTCCGTTAAAGGTTATCAGTCTTGTCAATGAAACCAAAGTTAACATACAAAATGTCCCAATAACATGGCGAAGTATATAAACCTTGAGTAAAAGTTCGGAAGTAATTACAGGGTATACCCCCGACTCATAGATAACCAATAACCATTATCATTTTAAATATGTAAACTAAAACCAATTAAAACAGATAGTTTATAATCATGGAAAAGACAGCTAGTTATTATTATATTAATCGGTTGTTCGGTATCAACTTGTTAAGGGCACCTCCTTTATTTATTTTAAAAGGAAGGAGGATAGGTAGAAGTTTCTGCCTCCTCCTCTAAAACCTCAATGGTCAAAATAAGAGCTGACATCTTGTCGTCGCCTCTTGATGAGCATCCATACGATGAAGAGATTAACGACCATGACGGCGTGAATGAAGCCGACGATGATGAACACCATCGTGAATGACTGGGTGACATCAAACAGATAACCTAGGAAATGATCATACCAGAATTATATGTATTTGTCAGGGAATTGTAATATTAAAATTGCAAAGCGTGCTAAAATACAGTTTCGACCATAGCCTTTTAAAACTCCTATTAGTATCCTACCAGGTAGATCTTTGTGACAGAGTTCGAACTATTTGAGGCTACATGAATTGCCTGACCGAGCAAGAGCAATTTCCATAGACGCATCTTTCCCTCTCAACTATATATGACTCGTATACAGAAGCGCCGTCGATAGCTAACTCTCTTCACCTAAAACTCACGAAAGTCTTTGCCTGTTTGTAGCGACTCATTCATTCGCCTTACTTTTATTATACATTCATATTGTACATAATAATTTTCTATCACGGTACTTATTTATATTTATTATTCGTAGCACGTGTGTTTAAACTTCCAATCGAGCATCGTGGTTCCGTGCACTCGTTCAGCCCGCGTATTTTCAACAACACGATTTTTTTATTCACTCCCGCTTATTACATCCTCGGTCGAGTCAACAACTCCTGCTTACAACTCAGTCGAGCCAAGCAAGACGTCTGATGATTTTCTCTCCGGGCAGATTCTCTTTCGTGCCTATAACCTCTTTTACGGCACGCAAACCCTTTCTCTGCCGTCTTCAACGGGTTGGCAGTCCTGCAGTGGAACGTTTAAATCAGGACCCGACATGGCTCTTGATATCCGCCGGGAGCTGCCAGTTTGTTCGTTCCGGTAGCTCTTTTCACACACGAGCTCGATTCACTGTAGCTCGTCTGAACCTTCATCAACGAGTTCGACTCACTGCAACTCTGATGATTTCACTTCAAAGGCCGGCTCATTAATCCATCGAGCAACCCTCTGCCCTTCATCACCACCAGCTTTGATGTCCACATTTCAACATTGGCCTCCGACATCGAGCGACTAGCTGCCTTCTCGCCTGTGAGCTTCATAATCATCATCATCATCATCACGAGCGTCAGCGTTGAGATTCTTCACGGCTCTTCAGCCACGACAACGAAGCAACATCTCCGCCATCAAGCCTCCGCACCATCATCGCGTGAGCACCTTCCTTCGTGTTACCCGTCATCATCTTCATTGGACTTTCGACGCCATTTCTATCAGTCGTAAGCTTTTATTCATGTCATTCCATTTATCCATGTCCATCTCATTACATGACCATTTAAACTCCGTGCATTATCTTTGATTCTCATTTATGTGATTCGTATTCTGAATCATTTATTCGCTAGCATGACAACACCTTGCAAGTGTTTAGTGTACAGGTCAGTACCTCAATAAAATAACGAAAAGGAAATTCTTGTTATCATGTATTTTATTGCCAGTGTGACCTTGCTTCCTCGTAGCTAAATTAAAAGAGAGTTATGTTGTGTGACCAGTGAACACGCTTTACAATTTCCATTCACAATACCACACATAATTTTAAATGTTTACTGATAGTGACGGAATAGTACTACTAAACATGATTACCAAGAGCTTTGAGAAAATCAAGCTAAGGCAATTTAAACTAGACTCGTGCGTCATCTTTTGAAATGTATGATTAGGCCTGACTAGATAATCTACCTACGTCTCTTAACTTAATAGAGGCCGCAGAGCGACAAGGAAATTGAACTTGAGACACTGGTTTCTCTATAACTTTCTGTCTTCAAATTTTCTATTTAGCTGCTCAAACAGCAATCCAGTCCAAAGCATTGATGCTGTCAGTCCATAATCCAAAAATGATTTATAATGGCAATATATACAATGAGGTATTGAACTTAAGTTGATTTCTCAAAGGTTCATCATGTTTAATAAAAAGAAGCTGGCTATGAATTACTCACCTGTAATTGTTCCTGCACATGTCGCCCCCAGTCCTCCCGCGAATAAACCGAGAGCCACGGCCATGTTAAAATTCCGATTGTCAAAGACTGCATCTTTGAATAAACTGGACATAATAGCATCCTCGATGAAGAAGGAGAAACCCTGGACAAAAGCCAAGGTAGCACGCACCGCGTAAGCAGAACTGATGAAGTCCAGCAGAAATGATGCCGTGCCGATGAGACCTATGGCGATGTAGACGACATAAACATTGATGCCTTTGCCGACGAGGATGATGAAGATGGTCCGACCGATAATGCCACCTATGCCGCCAATTGTGGAGAGGAAGATAGCTTTGGAAGGAGGGATTCCCAGGTGTTCAGCGTGGGGGACCAGAAACAGCATCCACGAATACATGGAGAAAAGGCACAAGAAATTAATCGGGATGGTGAAAAGATAGAGTGGTTCGTTTAATATTCCACAGAACCGTTTGCCGGTTTGAAAGGCGGAGCTTGTCCAAGATGAGCGCGCATTCGGGGATGTTTCCTGTGTACTGGTGTTACGTCTCTCGTTTTGAATCAAACGCCTTTTCTCTAAGACGCACTCTTCACTATCATCTTCCTCCTTATCCTCCTCTCTTTCCACTTCCTCCTCCTCCTCGCGATAACAGATGCCTTCTGTTTGCATTGAAGGCTCTCCTTTAGAGAGACACTTCTGTTTCTCTTTTACTTCATTATCACTTCTGCCTTCATTTGTAGCTGCGTTTCTTGGTGCTTTGCGTATCGTTGCACCGCACGCGAAAAGGTTAAAAGCAATACCGCCAAGGATAATAAAAGCCCCTACATAGCCATATGCTTCGAATGACCGTTCCATTATAATAGGGAGCAGCATGGATCCAGTGGTGTAGCCGTACAACGTGATTGTGTTCATCAAAACGAATTTTTCTCTGAAGAAATCATTCAGTGCAATCACTGTTGGCATGTAGGTCATTGACAAGCCAACACCTGTGGGAAAAAAATGAAAATGAAATATCCTGCGTTCGTCCCTGCTAGTGCTACTACTACTTCTACTACTACTATACTACTTTTAATATTACTACTGAAGAATGCAGAATTGACAACAGACTTAACTCCGTTTCGTTGACAATCAGCTATGCATGAAGTCTTTCATCTACGGCTGATTGTCTACGAAACGGAGTTAAGTCTTTTGTCAACTCTGTTTGCTACTACGGCAGGCAGCCAGTAAAAACGATTTCGTTTGATAAAATTATGGAAATGCAAGCACTACTTTAAACAAACGGAACTTTGGCATTCCTTGCTCATTTTTAAGATTGAGGTGTCATATGAAAGGGCAGAAACTCAACTTTCTAGAAATGTGATTTTCTCTATGAAATTCAGATACCGCCCGCCAAATGTTTGGTTTCCTCTCTTCAAATTGGTTTTAATCACTCATGCGTGAAATATGCACTATATGAGTTGCATCAAATGAAAGAAGAGTATCTAAGCTTTCCAAATATGTGTCATTTATCAATTATAATTGTGATTAAGTTATGATAAAACATCGATGATTCTCGGTTTCGTTTTTTCTTGGACGCACTGTATAATACTTAAACGCTAATAATGATAATAACTATTATCATGATAATACCAAAATAGGAATACCAAGCTGCTTTTTCTTAAAAGTTGATGGCGATTATTGCGTTTTCCGTCAAACCATTTCAATATGTAATGTTCTTGTAGCTGAGTAATCACGTCGTGAGATGGCGCTGTTAACTGTACCTACACGGAGCTACTGATTAGGAGAGTTTGGCCAACTCGGTTGTAGTTGGGCTCAATATAGATAATACGGCTTTTGTTGGGCAAATTCTTTGGCCCGAATTCACAAAGGAGGATTGTCGACGAACCTAGATGTATGTGCGTCATATGACGCGTTTCGACGCATTTCAAACCAAGGTTATACAAACTTTGTTGTACAAACCTTGGTTTGGAACGAGTCAAAACGCGTCATATGACACATATAAACCTAGATTTGTCGACAAACCTCCTTTGTAAATTCGGGCCTTTGCGAATGAAAGTGCCAGGCTGGACGTTTATTAATAAATATGATTTATGACGTCATGATACGCCATCCATATCGTTCAACTTACGCTGTGCAATACTATACAAATATTGACTGCTCATGAGGATGATGGTGTGAACACCACCGAGGGAGTGGTAATTCCCACCATCATCCGATTACAGAGCAGTCCATATTTGTTTTATATACCTCATCCTTTTTATTGATTCATGATTAGTTCTAGCTGTATGTCTAGATCTAGCTTTAAAAATCAGGAAACGAGATCAAAAGCAATTCACTCACTACAATAAGAAAAATCCAACATCAAGTCAAAATTAAAGGCAAGAGTATTGAATTCCTACGCGCTGCGCGTAACCGTGCGCGCGATTGCGGTAGCCTAGCAACTCATAAAAATTGTGTGCGCAACCAAGTCGCGGGAGGGGTTCGGGGTCCTATCCCAGGGTTTGATAGTAGCTATCAAACCCTATGACGTAATAAAAAACTTGATATATCGAAATGCTCTTTGACATGTGATATAGTTTTGACCAATCAGTGAATGACAATCTATGTATGAGGTATATAATAAACAAATAGTGAATGGTCATGAGTGCAATGGTACAAGATTTTGCCCGAGGTGAAAGATAAGAGACGCTATATTCAACGAGGCGCAGCCGAGTTGAATGGAGCGTCTCATCTTTCACCGAATGCAAAATATTGTTCCATTGCACGAATAAAGACCATTCACTATTTGTTTTATACAACACCTCGGACGTTAACGGGCTTAACACAGTTTTCCTAGGCCTAAATCTCAGCGATTTTTGTTTGTTTTCAATTAATGAAATTGATGATAGTGAGCGCGCACTATCAAGCAGGCAGCAAACCTTTATGTTTATTGTTACGCGGAGTGCAATTTCGTTTGATCCTTTCGCACCATTGCACTCTGACGTCACTTAGCTTACCATATACTTTGTACATTGTTAGTGACGTCAGAGTGCAATGGTGCGAAAGGATCAAACGAAATTGCACTCCGCGTCAATGATGCCATTCAATGGTACTTTTAGCGCATGTCATGTGATCAAGAATTGACCAATGAGGTTGCAAGAATCTTAGTAGGCGTTGTATAAAATGGCCTATGGACCGCGGGAGTTATAATGATTTAGCAGCCCCATATGTTATGTATTTACTCATCACTTTCGTCAGCATATATGTGCGCCAATTCGTATATCTATCATTCCGTGTTCCTGCTCCAGTAATGCACCAGGTTATATTTTTTTAATGAATGGAACTACGAATGACTTTATAATATAATTGTATTGACATAATGATATGATTCTCTTGATGTTCTGTCAAATTAATTCAGAAGAAGAAAACTTTTTTTCTTTTCATTCAAGCTATCCACTTCAACCAGCCTCTTAAAGGTGAATTTGGAAGAAAGTGGTGAAAATATGCATGTTTGCTATTGTTGCAATGCTTATGACATAAGGAATACAAATAGATTGATTGACAGAAATTTGCATGTGTTGTTAAATTATTATTAGACTTGGAAAGATCAAAAGTGTAAGCAGAGGAACCCGGAAGCGTTGATATTCTCCTTCGTGACGTAGTATATGTGACGTATTTCCGTGGACTGTTCCTAAACCCGGAAGTACAACGTATTATTTCAATGTAAAAACGTACACAAACATGGGTAATTTTGTTAGTAGATTTTGCAATTTTTGTGATATTTAATGAAGTGTTTTATCGAATTTACAATCAAGAAATAAACATTCTTTCAATTATATAAGCATTGGTTACTTCCCGATGTTTGGTTTCCTTGAAATATTGACGTTTGGTACTGTAAAATTGATCGTCTTGCAGATCCTGACACACCGGCTTCGCCTATGTTTTGTTTTGATAATTAGCGTAACTTGAATTTCGCGGCACGGGGAGAACTCGCGATAGCTCAGCTCAGCCGTTCGTAGTGCAGTGTTCAGTGAACACTGCACTACGAACGGCTGAGCTGAGCTGAGCTGCAATTGCAGCGTGACATTTTTTGGAGATAAAGTTGTTTTTCTCGGGTTATAAATTAGCTGAAACGTCTGTCATTCGAACAAATTAAGTATTATTACTCGGCTTGTAATTACTACTGGTCTAGATGAAAATAATTTCTCAGTGCTGATCGAAAAAAAAAACTCAGCAAAGAGACGGCGCGGTAGTGCGGTACTTTCTCTTCGCCATGCATGTTGAATCTACGATATACAACAGGGAAGAATCGTCGGGGTAGGACGAAGAATCTCCCCCTTTTCCCCATCGAAGACTAATACCGGTACTTCAAGTTATAATTTCAACTGGCCAGCCAGATGCTCAGAGAAGTCGAGCAACCTAGAGTCAAAATTGTAATTACTCCCTTCGCATATTTTGAGATAATGTCGCCCCACCCGCTGCATGTTTGAATGTTTCTCTATGCACCCGCCGAAGCTCGGCGTCGGAGCTTCCTGGAGTAGGCCTAGCTGGCAGCTTGAACTCCCGCATCACGATTCGATCAGCGTTACATTTTCGTCGTCTTTAATTCGCCCAATTCACCATCATCTTCACTTATATACCATCATCACTGCTACTAACTTCTTCTTCATCATACTCAAAGATCATTTCGAGTTCATCCGAGCTGTTTTCTGTCATTTTTACTGATGATTAATATCCCGATATAACGTCTATACTTTCACTCTGATATGTACACTGCAGTGCTATCTGATTGCGAATAGAATGCGCGCGGTGACCGTGTTGTGAATAGTCCACGGAATGACGTCACATGCTCAAATCTCCTAATGGTATCGTAGACGAAATTCTCTCAGAAAAACTTGATTCTCGTAACTTCATTCCATTATATCTCCTTCCCCTTATGTTTATTGACAATGAACTTAAAAACAAAAATGAAGAACTAAAAATAACCTTTCTAACGATACCTAATTCAATATGAATGGAATTCAGCTTTAAAGCCCAATGCATTAATCATATCACTAACTCCACCCATCCTAGGACCAACACCATTAAAGGGGAAGGCCACCCTTTGTTGGTTTTTGATAAAAGAAGCAGCTCAGTGAAAGTTTGAGCAAAATTCAATTAAAAAGAAGAATGTTATGAGTTTAGTTGGCAACGTTATGACGTATCTGCGAGCTCCTCTCTCATTTTTTATCTACATAACATTTCTTGTACTTTCATTTTCATCGTTATTGATAACGGAATATATTTTCGTCCATACATGGGTCGTCTAGAATCATATTTGTAATCATTACGAAATGGCGCGTATGTAATTACGAAAATGATGAGGAAATACATATGGGACTGCTACATCATTATAACTCCCGCTGTCCAATGCGTTTCATGCAGCGCAAGTTAAGCAATGCGCATGACGTTCATGACATCATAGTCATGTTTATTCAGCCTGGTACTTTCATAAGCTTTCGTATGTATGGTTCTCTATATACCATGCAGGGCACAACATGAGCTACATAATGAAATATTCCATTACATAGCTAAACTAAAAGATATTTTGCTTACCTGATAAAGCGAGACAGACTCCTACAGTAACTGAGTTTTTGAAGAAAGCGCTGGCAATAATACATGATCCACACAACACTCCGCCTAGCATAGCGACAACGCGATGGTTGATCTTCTTCAGAACAAGTGTTACAAAAGGACCTAATATGTTGACAAATAAGGAGAAACGATACTAAATTAAAGTTACAAATATGAACAAAACGTGATATAATTACGTCCAAAAGTAAACACTGTTTTTAGAAACGTTTAGGAATTTCCCATCATCCAAATGTCAGAGTTATACTTACATGACAACATGATTATACCATATTGCTACCCGAATATGAGGTGACATTTAAACAGATAAATAAGGAATTACATTCAAGGTGGGGGAGGAGGAGGAGGACACATTTGACTTACTTAAGAGGTACATAGATGTTGCAGGCAAGCTACATATCAATCCGACAGTAGCATAATCTGACTCCAGACGCTCGACCATTGTAGGAATAAAAACACCGAAAGACTTCGCGATGCCAGTTACTATAAAAAGTACCACGGATTTGGCAACAACAATCCAGTAGCCCCAATACCACATACTGAATCTTGCTATAACTTGTGTACCCTCAATGCAGATGTATGATTAATCCAATCCAATCGAATCCAACAAGTATTTTATTTAGCCCTGAAGATATCGCTTCACATGATAGGGTCACCAAAGCAAGATTTCACTTAAACAGGACCAATTTGGGCAAAACAATCCAGTGTTGTCTAGCAAAATAGATAGGGCTTCAAACATTTCATGAACTAGACGGATGAAGCTGACTTCCAAAGAGGTATAGGGCCCGTTCCACAATTTTGCACCAAATAAGAGATCATTCTCCTGCGTACAAACGTCCGCCAAAGTTGCTTTTCGAGTCGATGATTATTTCAAAATTAGGTTCACGTTGATTTATTCAGTGTGTAGGCTACAAAGAATAGACGATTCTTCTACTGTATTTCCACAGTACAGTGTCTCGTGGCAAAGTACATGTGCTTTCTTAATATTCCCATCAGCTTCTCTTCAAACAGGTTTTGATGAAATAGCTACAAGTTCATCTAAATGAACACTAGAAAATAGTCGTATACATATCAAAAACTTGGCAGGAACCTCAACAAGAAACCGACATTTGGGCTACAATCGATTTTAAAGTTAAAAGCAGTAGGTCTGTATTGCGAAAATTGACGATTAACTTGCAATATCAACAACATGCAAATACGTGTTAATAGAAAGAGGATGCCTGAATGCCTATGGGACCAATTGAATGATGTGCAGTATCATACCCTATGAAAGACTACGGAGTACGCCATTGTCATGTATGCACCTTTCAATAGATTACCTTGGGGAAAACAGATTTGTGTGACATTGTTTGTTTAATCCAATTCATTTGATATAATCTTTTTGTCCATTACTCGATAATTTGTACGTTAAATGAACTTTAAATGACATTTGCAATACAACATATGAAATTAAACGTGTTCGTAATTATAATCTTAATTGTTTACACGTAATAAAATCATCAAATGATATATATAATATACAGGCCTAAGTATATTATAATTTAAGTCTAATCTAAATGAAAAGAGAAATCCAATTAAAAAGCAGAGCTTGTTTTTCCGTGGATTACAAGGAGAAAAAAAAAAACCCGTAGTATACAGCGCACAGACTCATATTCTGATATGCGCTATATAAGGTATATTATTATTATCTATGCAAATACATGTGCATAGCAAAAGGATGTATGAATGCATATGGGAAAAAGGATATAGAGTATGGGCTTCATGATTCCCTATGTAAGGAGGCATACATTTATTAAAAATGTAATTGTTTATTTATGACTGCATTGAAGAAAAAACGAAAGATTCATCGGAATTTCGAATGACGACTATGCAGAAGAGGAACAGAGTCTGGGCAATGTAATCAGTGGTGGATCAATGTGGGGCCGAATTTGCCGCGACCCTGCTACCCGACATAGGCCCTAAAGCAAAAAGTCTCGTGGCAAAGCAGTTCCTTATATTTATATATTTCATCAGCTTCCCATCAAATAGAACCTACATGAAATATCTACGTGTTCCTCTAAATCAATACTAAACAAAATAAAGTATAAATATTCAAGAACAAAATTATTATCAAACTTGTACTAAAATCAGTGCCAAAGATAAAAGCGATTGGCCTTTATCGCGGAAATGGACGGTGAACTTAACGTGTAGACGTAGGCTGTGCCTAGTTTGAGAGTTACGTCAACGAAATGGAAATCGAAACGCAATGCTTGAATGAATGCATATTATATAGGTCAAAGTCTGTGAATCGCTGGCCAGTATCGGCTTTGTTATTCCCAATGAAAGGCCCCTTATATTCAACAGGAATTATTAAAGACTGGTTTGGGAAATCTATTATTTATCAAATTCATCGGAGTTTAACTGTAACTCGACAATTGCTACCTTGACCTTTGTTTGTTGCATGCACCTCGCTAGGCCTTTATCTTCTACACAGATCAATTTCTTTTAAAATCCGTTTAACGCGGAATCCGTCATTGATTTTAGGTATATTTCAAGAGTTGGATTATGATTGCATATCATGGCAATGTTCATTGAATAAATAAGTGATGGGCAATAATAGTATTTATATGGAATGTAAATGTATATAGGACTGTTTGAAGGTTTGGGTATACATTTCCGTGCAGTGTAAAATGATGTAGTGTACGTTATACACCGATTCGGGCGACTTCTGGTGGAAGTGCGCCGTCATAAGGTGACGCCATAACTGGCGTCACCTTATGAAGATGAAACAATTAAACATTTTATTTTCTATTGTACAAAATACGACAAAGATAGACGTCTCTTAAAAGAAAGGATTAAATTGAACAACCCCAATCTGAAACAATTATTGATGTCTAACCCAATTTTTACTCGTGAATTATTGGGTTACATATACGATACTAATCGTTTTAGATAGCTTTTAAAGCTATCAGGGATCCCCTTAACTTATGTCGATCCTGTAATAATATATAAAATGAAGTATTTGCGGTTTTTCCATGAACAATTGCAACTAACTCCCATCTCGCCTTTTCTGTGCATTTTATGCAATTTTAATATTGCAGCCTTTTTTTTTTTTTTCTTTTTTTTTTTAAATAAAACCATATCACTATTAATTTCATTTCACCAAGGAAAGTCGCTCGTGGGCTTGATTTCCGAAGCCCACGCCAAAGCTATACACGAAATTGACTGGCGCAAATAATCTTTGAGATTGAAGAGCGCCATCTAAACGAAGAACCAACCAACCGCGTCTGACTGCAGCTAGCTAGCTTACATTGCAACGGGTATGCTATACCTATACCGAACCTCGCCCAGGCCGGCCAGGGTCGCTGCTCCGCTAGCTAGTAACCGCTCTCGAGCTCTCTGTACTGTCAGCTGGATCGGAAAAGCCCCCCAGTTATAGCGCCGCCACCGGCGGGCAGGTACATAAAACCCCCAAACCGAATCGGTGTATAGATGAGGTAATCAATATAGATATGTTGGGAACGTAATTATAAAGACATATCACACTTTTGCTTACATAATAGGAGGATAATCATCGCAGGCGTGTTACATACCACTCAACCATAGTAGTAATAAGAACACAGACACATTTACCGATCACAGTACCATTAACAAGTAGAACAAACCTTCTTATGGCACGAACTTGCTTCTACAACAATCACATACACAGGAATACACAATAGAGCTTGCTATGACAATTTTACCTTCAAAGTAGAAGTGTTATTATTCCAATCCAATTCAAATGATAAGGATTTGAATAAAGCCTTGTGCCTTTTCTTTGCAGTTACAAAGAGCTGCACATATCGAATTATTTACATATAAATAAAGCACAATTTCAACTATGTTAGAACAATCGACTCGAAAGAATCCTCTCCCGAAAGAAAAAGCGCAGGTAATCTGGAAACTAAGATGTATTTCTGCCCTTTGATGTACAATAGTCCTTGCGAAAATGAAAAAACAGATATATGTCACAGGCCTTCTATATGTCTGCGCCGGTTCAATTTATTAAAGATTATCAAACACGGAGATCCACTAAAAACATAAGTCTGAAACATATATTTTGTGCCAATAATTCCAAAGAGGTATTTATTAGTATCCGTCTATCCGATGTCAAAGATACACCGATAATAAATTCCCAGTGTAACAACTGGCACTGTCTAATTCAAAACAACAGTTATTATAAAATAGATTTCATGCAAAGCTTTACAATATATTGTACGGGTAGAATAAACGATAGAGAAGGCACAACGTAAGCTACACTGTACAGTGCGTCCCAGAAAAAACGAAACCTAGAACTATCGATGCTTTATCATAACTTCATCACAATTATAATTAATAAGTGACACATATTTGGAAAGCTTAGATCCCCCTCTTTGATTTGATGCAATTCTTATGATGCATATTTCACGCATGAGTGATTTAAAAAAAAATTGAAGAGAGGAAACCAATTTGACGGGCGGTATCTGCATTTCGAAAAGAAAATCACATTTCTAGAAGGTTCAATTTCTGCCCTTTCATATGACACCTCAATTAGGAAAAATGAGCCAGGAATAACAAAGTTCTGTTTGTTTTTAAAAATGCTTGCATTTCCATAATTTGATCAAACGAGTTCATTTTCACTGGCTGCCTGCCGTAGAAACAAACAGAATTGACAAAAGACTTAACTCCGTTTCTTTGAAGATCAGCCATGCATCAGGTATTTCGTCTTCTTTGTGATGAAATTATATTTGGTGCCATATATTAATAAAGGGGAACAATTGTAGCTCAGTTATTTAAGAATAATAACATTTAGCGGTTGACAAATGGACAAAATGTTGGTAAAAGATGTACATTTTTCCGGCAGTAAGCTGCCTTAAAGTCTTGAGTTCTGGTAAAAAAGGAAAATAATACAGCATGCATGGCGTGATTGCAAGACAAAGATATCGAGGCAAAATGTTCAGATGATGTACTCCTCGAAAATTGCTGTCATGGAACTGATCAGGCGCGGATCCAGGATTTCTTAGGGGTGGGGGCCCAAATTTGAAATCAATTTTGAATTTAGTGAGCTGAAATATGAAAATCGTGCCGGCCGATTTTTTGCTCAGGGGGGGGGGGGGGGGGGGGGGAGGTAATGTGCACAATTTTTTGTTAGGATGCCTTTGAAAATCTGAAAAATTGCACCCCCCCCCCCCTCCGCACTCGAGCGCCAGGAGGGGGGGGGGGGGCATCTCCATAAAAAAGGGGGAAAATCGTTTCCCGGGGGGGGCCTGGGCCCCCTGCATCAGCCACTGGAACTGATATACCGGTACTGTTGGAAAAAGGCTTGCTTTAGACGCGTGGGTCTTTATCCGATATAAGGTGACTTGTTACAGGTTAAGCCTAAAAGTGCAGGGTTATGTTGGTACTCTCTCAGCCGGGACAGGTAGGGGGGGGGGTGCACTCTTAGAATCTCGGCCATCGAAAACAGGTAAATAATCTAACTTAGCAAACATAGAATATCTCACAAAGAATGAGTTCATAAAATTTAATATCTATATCTCAAATGATTACTAATGAACTTTACAAATATCCACAAATTGACAATTCTGCATTGTGTACAGTTCATAATGTTAATAGCGAAATGTTCATTTGTGCTGCATGCTACGCATCGAATTTTGCCTTTACTTTGGTAAAAATTATATAAACTTGGTATCAAAAGATAGGTGGCCGGGCGGTGGATCCTGCCCCGGCCCTTTCAGGATTAAAAAGAAGGAACAAAAGCCTCCCGGGTGGTCTGGACTCTGAGAAGCCCTGCACATTGGCCCGAATTCACGAAAGAGGTTTGTCGACAAACCTGTGCGTTATATGACGCGTTTTGATGCGTTTCAGACCAAGAATTGTCTGAACCTTGGTCAGAAACTTATCGAAACGCGTCATATGATGCACATAAACCTAGGTTTGTCAACAGGCCCCCTTTGTGAATTCGGGCCTGTTTGTCCTATAGACATCGGGTTTGAATTACGTCAATGTTATGTTCACACATTTCAATAAGTGACCTTGGGAAAAACCATGTTTTTGAGGCGTGGTATGTTGAATAAAGGAATGTTGAAAGCTTATTTCAGTTTTATTAACCCAGACAATTTAGAAGTTACTTATCAAATAGTTTGGAATAATCATAATATTTGTGTCGTTTCCAAAACCCTGTTTTGATAAATGCATGCATATTAACCATGTCATTATCCAGGGCCATTTTCAATGAGTAAACTAGACACACAAAACATATGGTTTAGATTCATGGGAATACAGTTAGCCATTATAAATCGTTACTAACCAACCACTAAGCCGCGCCCAGGCGTAAGGTCAACCTGACAATACCCTGAACGACCTGAAAAAAAATATCAGTCCACTGCTGTGTCAGGCAGGCAGCCAGTCACAATCGGTTCCAAACTTCTTCTTTTTCCGTTAAAGGTTATCAGTCTTGTCAATGAAACCAAAGTTAACATACAAAATGTCCCAATAACATGGCGAAGTATATAAACCTTGAGTAAAAGTTCGGAAGTAATTACAGGGTATACCCCCGACTCATAGATAACCAATAACCATTATCATTTTAAATATGTAAACTAAAACCAATTAAAACAGATAGTTTATAATCATGGAAAAAAACAGCTAGTTATTATAATATTAATCGGTTGTTCGGTATCAACTTGTTAAGGGCACCTCCTTTATTTATGTTAAAAGGAAGGAGGATAGGTAGAAGTTTCTGCCTCCTCCTCTAAATCCTCAATGGTCAAAATAAGAGCTGACATCTTGTCGTCGCCTCTTGATGAGCATCCATACGATGAAGAGATTAACGACCATGACGGCGTGAATGAAGCCGACGATGATGAACACCATCGTGAATGACTGGGTGACATCAAACAGATAACCTAGGAAATGATCATACCAGAATTATATGTATTTGTCAGGGATTTGTAATGTTAACATAGCAAAGCGTACAAAGACAAAGCTTTGACCAAAACCTATGTAGACATGCGTATGGGGGCACGATCATAGCTTAACCCTTACTGTACTGGGCTATTTTGAGCACCTAACTGGGGGGGGGGGGGAGGGGGGAGCCCCCCCCCCCCCCCCTATGATCTCTGTCGTTGAATGTCCGAAGAACACGAACATTTGCATGTTTGTAGATATTTCCGTAAGGAACAAGATAGTACAATTAGTTTTGTCCTAATATGCAAATTTGTGTCGTTATAGCCTAATTGCTTATGCAAAATGCTAATTTTACAGAAAACTCTACATTACATAGCGAAGAATGTTGAAAATGTATTGGATAAATGTTTCCTTCTTCTCAATTTCATGTGGCTTCATTATTGTTATGATATTTGAAAATGCATAGGTTAATTGGCATAAATTATGAATACGCAAATTACGCATTCATGAATATCAAATCTGGAAATGTACAGGGAACTAGAATCATTCAAAAAATTGTCAGACTCCATTTTTTTAATGTTGAAACTCACTATTTATGTGAAACTTCTTTTCTAACACAAACTAGTTATTTTGATGTAATTATTAATGATAATTTAAGCAAATTGTATGCGATTTTCAAATATTTGGGCCTATTTGAGCTTTTTAGTGATGTTTTCGTTGTTGGAAAGTATGTTTAGGTGTGAAGATCAACCAACAAGTGCATGGTGGGGATAAACGCTTCTTTCTTGAAGACAGGAGGTTTATTGTGATGCACTGCCAAGCAAGTGCACAACAAGGTATTAAAGAACTTAGAGATTAGATATATTAGTAACACATATGCTCTAATCATGTTGGGACAATCCTGTGGTACAACTTTTATACAAGGCTAATGAGGTCTTCAGAAGCCTATTTCAAGTCATATGTATCTCTGTTTTCCAAAAGCTTCATCTCAAAATGTTTTTCTGAAGAAATTTTTTTCGAAATTCATCATTTTATTTTCTTATGTATTTGGTTGTTTTTTATTTCGTATTATATCTATTGTTTTATTTCTAATGTATTTTTGTTCTGGAATACATCAAGTTACTTTGAGAAATATTTAAAAACAATTTGATATCAATTCATATCTCCCACTTAGGAAGAAATACCTCTAAACCTGTATTCACATTTCTACTTGTACGTGAATAGTTGCAATTTTGGCACTTTTTGATGTCATGCGCATACTAATTGTTATGTAACACCTTACAGGTATATCCGATTTCGACGAAAATGGTATCAAATGTGCGTAAGACTTGGAAGAAAATTCAAAATTCCCATCGGTTAAGGCGCTATCTCCGAAAATATTGAGGGGGCCTCCCAGAGTTGTCAGTCCATAATCCGAAAAATAATTTATAATGACAATACATACAATGGGGTATCGAACTTAAGTTGATTTCTCAAAGATTCATCATGTTTGAAAAGAAGAATCTAGCTATGAATTACGCACCTGTAAATGTTCCTGCACATGTCGCCCCTAGCCCTTGCGCAAAAAAAAACTGAGAGACACGGCCATGTTAAAATTCCGATCGTCAAAGACTGCATCTTTCAATAAACTGGACATAATAGTATCCTCGATGAAGAAGGAGAAACCTTGGACAAAAGCCAAGGTAGCACGCACCGCGTAAGCAGAACCGATGAAGTCCAGCAGAAATAATGCCGTGCCGATGAGGACTATGGCGATGTAGACGATATAAACATTGATGCCTTTGCCGACGAGGATGATGAAAATGGTCCGACCGATGATGCCACCTATGCCGCCAATTGTGGAAAGGAAGATTGCTTTAGAAGGAGGGATTCCCAGGTGTTCAGCGTGAGGTACCAGAAACAGCATCCACGCATAAATAGAGAACATGTACAAGAAATGAATCGGGATGGTGAAGAGATAGAGTGGTTCGTTTAATAGTCCACAGGACCGTTTGCCGATTTGAAAGACGGAGCTTGTCCAAGATGAGCGCGCATTCGGTGATGTATCCTGTTTATTGATGTTACGTCTCTCGTTTTGAATCAAATGCCTTTCCTCCAAGACGCACTCTTCACTATCCTCTTGCTCCTCCTCCTCATGATAATGGATGCTTTCTGTTTGCTTCGAGGATTCTCCTTCAGAGAGACACTTCTGTTTCTCATTCATTTCATTATAACTTTTGACTTCATTTGTAGCTGCGTTTCTTGGTGCCTTGTGTATCGTTGCACCGCACGCGACAAGGTTAAAAGCGATACCGCCAAGGATAATAAAAGCCCCTACATAGCCATATGCTTCGAATGACCTTTCAGTTACAATAGGGAGCAGCATGGATCCAGCGGTGTAGCCGTACAACGTGATTGTGTTCATCAAAACGAATTTTTCTCTGAAGAAATCATTCAGTGCAATCACCATGGGCATATAGGTCATTGACATGCCAACACCTGCGGGAAAAAAATGAAAGGATGACAATTATTACTATTAACAGAAATAAAACGGACTCGCACTGCTCCATTTCCATTCAGTTCTAGTCTCCATGATCTTTAGGAGTGGCCTGCCCTTAGATAAGTTCCTTCTTCTTTCTAACTGCTGTTCAACCTCTGGCACGTTTGTCCCTTAAAGGCTGCCAGAAGAGCATTTGTGAAATCATTTCACCCTTGCTCCTCCAGCAATGACCTCTGGAACGGAGGCGGCATTCCCTCAGTCCTCTGGCGTTGTGTCTCTATACAACTCTATATTTTCCATAATATAGTCCCCCCCCCCCCCCCCCCCCAGCTGACATTCAATGCTTCTCTCAAAAGTCTTGTCTTGTAGTAATGATACTGCTACACCTAACACTACTTCTACTACTACTATTACTACTACTACTATACTCCTACTCCTACAATAATATAGTATTAATGACTGCTTTGAGAGAAATAGAATTGTGCTATTGCCCCGAGGCGTGCCGAGGGCAATAGCCCAATTGTAACCTTCCCGAGAGCGTATAAAAACAACTATTTCTCGAATATTAAAGCAGTCATTAATACTTTTATATGCCGAAAAAAAAATAAAGAAATAAAATTTAAAAAAAACTTTTGTCGAAGATGGGATTCGATCTCTTGCGTACCAAAGGTGATGTAACGAAAACCGCCGCCTTAAACCGCTCGGCTATCATACATAGCAGTTTTTTTTTTAATATATACTTTAAAATGGATTGAAAACGGCTTCGCGTGGTGGAAGCTTCGCGGCTGCTCCATTAAACAGGACCTTCTTTTACTTTTGCAATGCATATTGGCACGAATTTAGATCAAGATCTATCGGCAGATGTTGTTTTTTTGTTTTTGGAAGTTTATTTTCGTCTTAATGTCAACAATGCAAGATAAAATTGTCGGTAAGATCGATCGAGATTCAATTGTATTAAAATTACCGACCAATTCTTCGCACACGTACGGTATCCTCGATCACTCAGACCATCTTTTAACATGTAAACCTATGGGGTAACCATGGAGACTGACCTATTTTCCCAATAACCATGGTTATTGGGATTTTGAACTGTTTTAACCATGGTTACTGGGAATTTTCGGGAACAGTTAAAGTTTATGAATGCAATTTCGACCAATCAGATTGCTTGATTACTTAAGTGAAGTATATAACTACTACTAATACATATACTAGCTAGAACAATAATAATGATACTAACTATTATTTTGATGAGACCGGAATAGGAATACCAAGCTTTTTTTATTCAAAAGTTGATGGCGATTATTGCGTTTTCCGTCAAACCTATTCAATAGCTTGTAGCTGAGTAATCACGTTGTGAGATGGCGCTCTTTGCAATACCTACACAGAGCTACGGTTTAGGAGAGTTTGGCCAACTCGGTCGCAGTTTGGCTCAATATAGATAATACGAATTCACAAAGGAGGTTTGTCGACAAACGTAGGTTTATGTGCGTCATATGACGCGTTTCAAAGCGTTTCAAACCAAGGTTTGTACAACAAAGTTTGAAACGCGTCGAAACAAAGGTCTGTCGACAAACCTCCTTTGTGAATTCTGGCCTTTGCGTTTAAAGGTGCCAGGCTGTGCGATTATGAACAAATATGATCTATGACGCCATGATACGTTATCCTAATCGCTCAACTTAAGCTATTGTAACAACCCAAAAAAGTACCATGTAAGGCGGCTGGGAGGTGATTTTTCAGCCAATTTTGCCCGGACGCGGAGCGGCGACCACCCGGGTACCGATTGTTTGTCTAGGGCATCGCGTTTGGTTGCCGATGAAGTTTTAGCGCGGAGTTAAAATTCGGTTTCGCCTGCTCACTTTTTACTCGCCGCCCAAAATACGCTCGTTGCCCGGGCTGCCTAATTGAGCGTTCGCCGTCGAGCGATTTAGGTCAAAATTGGAAACCGCTAGGTCAAAGGCGCCGAGTGTTCGCCACTGGGTTATCAGTTGGTCACTGGGCGGCGAGTTTAAAGTCGCTCGGCAGCCTTTGACCTAGCGGCTTCGATGTTTGACCATGGTTTGACCTAAATCGCTCGACGCTGAACGCTAGATTAGGTCGGTGCTCAGGCGGCGACCGCCCGGCTGGATGGAGTTGGTCCTAGGATGGATGAATTAGTGAGAGGCTGGATGAAGTCGATAGCTTGACTGAGAAAGATTGTCTCTGACTGATTTATTTCTTATGAATTAATTTGACATAATATTAATTGAATCACACTTTTAAGTCATATATAGTTCCATATATTCTTTTGGTAATAGGCTGGTGCAATGCTGGAGTGAAAAATACTGAATGATAGTTCTACGAAATGGTGCGTATGTAATTACGAAAATGATGAGTAAATACATATGGGACTGCTACATAATTATAACTCCCGCTGTCCATTGCTTTGCATGCAGCGCAAGTTGAGCAATGCCGATGACGTTCATAACGTCATAGTCATGTTAATTCATAGCAGCCCAGACTGGCACCTTCATAAGCTACCGTATGTATGGTTATCTATCTACCATGCAGGGCAGGTGAGCTACATAATAAAATATTCGATTACATAGCTAAACTAAAAGATATTTAGCTTACCTGATAAGGCGAGACAGACTCCTACAGTAACTGTGTCTTTGAAGAAAGCGCTGGCAATAATACATGATCAACACAACACTCCGCCTAACATAGCGACAAAACGATGGTTGATCTTCTGCAGAACGAGTGTTACAAAAGGACCTGATATGTTGAGAAAAGAGGAGAAAAGATGTTAAATTAAAGTTACAAAAATGGAAACACATGAGGTAATTATGTGTAAAAAAAAAAACACAGTTTTTAGAAACGTTTACGAATTCCCCATCATCAAAATGTCAGAGGTACATGAAAACATGATTATACCATATTGCTGCCCGAATATGAGGTGACAATTACCCAAATAAATAAGGAATTCCATTCAAGGTAGAGGAGAAGGAGGACGAGGGGGATGAAGAGCAGGTGGAATGGGACGGGAGGGGGGGGGTGGGGTGGGTGTAGATCCTACCCCCTGCATTTCCCCCGGTAATATCCTTTGGCAAGATATCAATTTACATTTGCCACTTTCTACCCAGATAAAGTGAGTGGGAACCTATAAGGGAATTCGAACAAATGCAATTCGTAATGCTTTTCCTTACTTGCAATAACCATCTTAATTCATTATTACGGGCCTACCACTAATGTTCAACAAGAACAGCAATAATAACTACTACTACTACTTTTGACCAATGATGACAATGATGATTATCATGATGATTGTTATTATCACGATTAATATTTTAGTTGTTGAAGTTGTCGTTAGTATGGTAAGAGTCTTTATCATTTTATTACCCTAAATATCATCATCAATATATAACTCTTATTATTGTTGTTATTATTATTAATAATATTTCAATTACGAAGATGATGATGATGATGACGATGAGGATCATACGTAGTAGTATAATTATCGTTATCATCATTACTTTTACATCTACTGCTAACCACCACTAGTACTACTATTACCTAAAGCATGTATATATTTAACACATTTGACTTACTTAATAGGTACATAACTGTTCCAGGCAAGCTACATATCAATCCGACAGTAGCATAATCTGACTCCAGACGCTCGACCATTGTAGGAATAAAAACACCGAAAGACTTCGCGATGCCAGTTTCAATAAAAAGTACAACAAATTTGCCAACAACAATCCGTAGCCTGAAGACCACATACTGAATCTTGCTATAACTATTGTACCCTCAATGCAGAAGTGTGATTTCAAGTGTTTCAAAGTTACAAGCAGTATACGCCTGTATTGCGAAAATTGACGATGAACTTGCAATATCAACAACATGCAAATACAAGTCAATACAAAGAGGATGCATGAAAGCGGCATATCGGTCAAATGATAAGCACTACTGGCTTCATCATTGTAAGGCCCCATTTATTGAATAGTCAGATCATAAATTTGCATCAAAGGTTTTTTGTAACGGTTTCAAGTAGTATTCGACCTCAGAAATAACATAATTAAAAGTATACCCAAATCGAAGGTTCAGAAAGCTGTTATTTTCAAGATGGCGTCCAAGATGGCCGCCATCCTCGACTCATATAACACGCATATGTACAAGCACATTTAGTAAACAAGGATGTAGAACCAGCAGCAATGATTGCGCTGACTATTATTTTATTCTAGGGGGGCGGTAGTGAGCAGGCAAAACGTCCAAACTATTTACAGAGCGCGCGAAGGGGGTTGGGTACAGGGTGGGAGAGTTTCATTACAATAATTGAGAAATTAAGAAGACGATTCGTTGTACCTTTCACGACTCTTAATCCTTGTCTGAATTCAGTTGTCCCCCTCCTGCGCGAAGCGCGGAAGCTTTGACCATTAAGTAAATTATTAGAGAAAGAGGACGATTCGTCGAACCGTTCTCGACCCTTCATCTTTGTCTGAATTCAGTTTCACCCCTCCCGCGCTAAGCGGGGAAGCTTTGATGTTTCATTTAATTATTAGGGAAACAAGACGATTCGTTGTACCGTTTTCGACTCTTGACTCTTGTCTGAATTAAGTTTTCCCCTCACGCGCGAAGTGTGGAAGCTTTGGCGTTTTATTAAATTGGTTTTATTTATTTATTCATTTATTTATTTCACATATCAACAAAAAAATCAGCATATACACTGAGAATAGGTCTGTGCTTGTAAAGCGCCTTCCGATTTACAATTACAATTAGAAAAAGAAGACGATTCGTTGTATATCGTATATCGTTCCCCCCCCCCCCCCTCCTCCTCCTGCGTAAGGCTCGGAAGCTTTGACGTCTCATTAACTTATTACCGGAAAGAAGACGATTGGTTGTACTGCTATCGACTCCTTATTCTTGTCTTAATTCAGATCCCCCCCCCCCCCCCTCTGGAGCGAAGCGCGGAAGCTTTGACGTTTCATCAAATTATTAGCAGAAAGAAGACGATTCGTTCAACCGTTCTCGACTCTTAATTCTTGTCTGAATTGAGTATCATCCCTCTCGCGCAGAAGCTTTAGCGTTTCATTTAATTCTTTTTATTTATTTATTTCAAAAATTAAAAAAGGGGGATCCTAAACAGCATATACACTGAGAGAAGGTTTGCGCGTGTAAAGCGTCTTCCGAAATACAATTACAATTAGAGAAAGAAGACGAATCTTTGGCTACCGTTTTCGACTCTTAATCCTGTTCTGAATTCAGTTTCCACCCTCTCGCGCAAAGCGCGGAAGCTTTGACGTGTACATCAAATATTACTGGAAAGAAGACGATTCGTTGTACCTTTCACGACTCTTAATTCTTGTCTGAATTCAGTTTCCTCGCACGAAGCGCTGAAGCTTTGACGTCTCATTAACTTATTAGCGGAAAGAAGACGATTCGTTATACTGTTATCGACTCCTTATTCTTGTCTTAATTCGGTCCCCCCCCCCCCTCTCTGGAGCGAAGCGCGAAAGCTTTGACGTTTCATCAAATTATTAGCGGAAAGAAGACGATTCTTTGTACTGTTCTTGACTCTTAATCCTTGTCTGAATTCTGTTTTCCCCTTCTCGCGCCATTATTTTCATTAAATTATTATCGGTAAAAAGACGATTTGTTGACCCGGGTTGTAGGAGACCTACCCCCTGGACATCCATCCCCCGGATAACCACCCCCTAAGGCAACCACCCTCTAAAACGATTACCACCCCCCCCCCCCCCGACGCGTCATTTTTTCTGCGGCACAGATTGGGGCTTTTTTAAAAAGAGGTCTTGATTTAACCCTAACCCTAACCCTAAACTTTCCCATAGGCTTAACACACATCAAACCCCAATCTGTGCCGCAGAAAAAAAATACCGTCCCCGGGACAACTACCCCCGGACCAGGTGTGGCCGAGCGACTTCCAAAGTTCGGGGGGGGGGGGGGGCACCAAGAAAAAAACCCGGCAATTTCTGAAGAAAAAAGACACCTACAAAGGGAAAATCTCAAAACGGAAATATACATTTGTTTAGACATTGAAAAATACCCCTACATTGTGATTACATTATCAGGGATAATTTCAATGTTTGTATCACTTTATACACCATACAATATATTGCTTAAGCATCATGCTTGCAGAAGGGTGTGATGTTCTGAAAATTCATTTGAGAAGCGAATCAAGATTTGTGAGGTCGCAGTGCGAAAAATTACATCTCATACAGAGGAAGAAAAACAATCCTGATGGGGTTATAAGCACTTTCTCATATTAAACGGAAGACTGAAAAGACCTTTGATATTACATAAGTATATCATCTATAGATGTTTGCGAGTGTAGCAAGCGAGCTTTGGGGGAAATTGCTCTTAGTCGCTTGAAATTAGGGGCGTTTAATGATGAGAGGAAAAGGGGACACTTAAGGCGCATGTGTCGAAGTACATAGAGTAATTCTCAGAGGTGAAAATAGGGCACTTCTTAATCTTCAAAAACAGGCACTCACCAGGGATGAAAAAATGTAGTCGTGAAAATAGGAAATGGGCATTTGTCGACGATAAATGGGCTCCCATCCGATTTTGATAGGGGCATTTATAAGAGGTGAAAAGGGTATTTATGAAAAGGGGATAGGTCCCTTATTAGAAACGAAAAGGAGCACGTATCATTGTAAGAGGAACATTATCAGAGGTTAAAAAAGAGGCACTTATCGCATCTGAAAAGGGGCAATGACCAAATATGAAAAGGGGCACTTATGCGAATGAAAAAAGGGCACTTACCAAAAAGAAAAAAGTGCATTAGTTGAAAAAATAGGCATCGATCATATTTTAAAGGGGCATTTATCTTAGGTGAAGGGGGCACTTATCTGAAGTGAAAAGGAGTAACTTCTCGTACCTGGAAAGGGTCATTTACCAGAGACGGGACTCTTATGAGAAGGGGGAAGGGGCTCTTTTTTAATGGGGCACTTATCATTTGGAAAGGGGGCACTTATTAGAAAGGAAAAGGGGCACATGTGAAAATATTAGGTGCGCTTATCCAAGTTAAAATGGGGGTAGTTATTAAAAGTGCAAGGGGCACTTCTTACAAAGGAAAAGGGGCACTTGTCAAGGTAAAAGAGGCACCTCTCAGATTTGAATAGGGCAATTATCAGAGGTGGAGGAGGTACATATCAAAAGTGAAAAGAGACAGCACTCATACCTGAAATAGGGCACTTACTAGAGATTAAAAAGGGTAATCATGAGAATGGAAAATGGACACTTATTGCAAAGGGAAATGTCGAAAAAAGGAGCACGTGTCCAATCAATAGGGGCATTATGTAAAAAAAGTGCACTTGTCGGGTGCTTGAAAAAGTTGGGGGCACTGTGCCCCCTTAAAGGGCCACCTCTGCCCTTGACAATTACCGCCCAGACAACTATCCCCTAGAACAACTTCCCCCGGACAACTACCCCCTGGAAAACTACCCCCTAAGACAACTACCCCCCCCCCCCCGACAACTACCCCCAGACAACTACCCCCAGACAACTATCCCCTAGAACAACTACCCCCGGACAACTACCCCCTGGAAAACTACCCCCTACGACAACTACCCCCCAGACAACTACCCCCAGACAACTACCCTTTACGACAACAATCCTTTAGGACAGCCAACCCCGGAACAACTTTCCTAGTGGGTTTTGTCCTAGAGGGTAGTTGACTGGGTAGGTTATCGGGGGGCTGGATGTCCAGGAAGTTGGTGTCCGGATACGGTTGCACCGTTCTCGACTCTTAATCCTCGTCTGAATTTTGAAAAATGTTTCTTTGTTTGCTCCTTTTTCTCCCTACTTTCTTTTATTTTTTGTATGTGCTCTCTCTCCCCCTCTCTCTCCCTCTCTCTCCCTCTCTCTTTGCTCCCTCTCTCTCTCTCTCTCTCCCTCTCTCTTTGGCCGGCATTTTTGTTGGGGGCGGTCGCCCAACCGTTGTTGTTGTTGTTGTTGTTTTAGTATTAAGGGCGTGTGTCATTCAATCATGAATATTTACGCCCCCTGTAGTGTTAGTCTCTCTCGAAGTCGTCACATTGCATATCAAGTCACAGTACGTAGGGGGACATGTTAGCCAGCCGACCGACATTATACATCTCACCGACTTCAAACTTTTTTTATTGATATAGTACACGAGGATCGAGCAAGAATCCCGACACAGCTGACCCGACAATCAATGCATATCTTTATTGCTTCCTCGACGAGACGACTCAACCCAACAACTCCCCTCTCTCTCTCTCTTACTCACACCCCTCCTCTTTTTTCTTCTTTTTTTTCCTTTTCTCCATTTCTTTCTTTCTTTTCTTTCTTTTTTCTTTTCTTTCTTTTCTTTCCTCTCCTTCCTCTTTTTCTTTTTTCGCTTCTCTTTCTTTTGTTTTCCTTTCTCTCTTTCTTTTCCTTTTCTTTTTTTCTTTTCTTTCCCTTTCCCTCTCATTTCCCCTCCCCTTTCCTAATTTTTCCCGACGGCAGCGCCATTTTACCGACAATATCCTGACAAGTAGGGGTGTCACAAATATTACATAATCGAAAAAAATTACACTATTTTCCTTTCAGTGGCAATATGTTGACGTCAAAGCATTCTAATAGCAAACGTGATACATGAAATCGTATCTCTATTTCATGAACTTCAAATTTGATGATATTGACCAAAACTCAACTAATGACGTCGAGTTTATGCACACTAAATATCATGCAGAATTAACAATGTATGACGGAAATATGTACTATATAAGAAATTAACAAAATGGCGCCTAGATGACGTCACGCATCAGTAATAATTTGTGTTATCTTCGTTAGGATCGATAACATGCATATGTGTCTTTTCCAACCAACATCAAATTCTGTAGCACTTTGTAGGTTATTATGAATATGTAATGTTTGTCCTATATGTGGAATTTAAAACATTAGCAGTGTCCTATATTATTCAAATTATGTAAGGAAACCTGTTTATTTGCTAGGCTTCCCTGTCAGACACTAACATTGAGTGAATGAGTGACATCTTTTTTCTTTGGTAATCATAAAATACATAAAAATGAGCTGAAACAAGTACATGGGTATTTGTCTACATCAATAACCCACTACAGTGTGAGTCAAAAAAAAGTTTACACCTAGAAAATTGCTAATCATTTCAGAAATCATATATGAGCAGTAAATTAGTATACATGTTATGAAAGAGTATTTTATCCCGAATCATTTGGTATTATATTTGTGTGGTGTGTGTTGACGCTTGGATGAACAGGAGGCATTGTTTGCGATAGTGCAAAAATCGACTTGCGCCAAAGTTGCTTATGTGATGCTTGAATAAAACAATTGGGATTTGGGTATTAATTCGTTCTTTGCATATCCAAATAACATCCCTAACCAAATTAATCATGCCACACATATCAAATATCGAATATCATATAGCAACGTACATGTGTGCGCGTACGTGAGTGTGTGTTTGACTTTGCTTCTGCAAAAAGCATATGCAATGCATTTCATTTGATACATTCAATTCCTTCGTTCACTCCGCTAATCCCAACATAATATATGCTGTATGCATCACGTTGGCGCAACTCGATTTTTGCACTCTTGCAAACAATGCCTCCTGTTCATCCTAGCGTGAACACATACCACACAAAAATGATACGCAATGATTTGGGATGAAGCACTCTTTCATGAAATGTATAATAATGTACTGTTCATAGATGATTTTTTTTAATAATTACCAATTTTCTAGCTGTAAACTTTTTTTGGACTCACACGGTATACTTGTAATGGCCAAAATTAAACTGATTGAACCTTTATGCAACACAAATCATATGACCATTTAGTACAATGGTCTAAAAATCAGACTATTACTTAGATGATTGCAATCACTTATGTCGGTTCGACAACTAATGGTCGTTATTTACTAAAAAAAAAAACTTTTTAAACCCTTTCGTTTTGATGGAAGTTCTGAATAAGTATTGGCATTCAAATGTCGTTGGAATTTAACCATTTCATTGTCTGACCTGCAAATAGGACATAGTACCTTTAAAATTGTCATTATCATTTACCATGCCATTCATGAGATATAAAATGAACAAAAACCACACAGCAAGAAAGGGAAGATAAAAAAGCAAAAAGATAAATTCTTCCGAAATGTATAGGTGCTCTGCCACGCTTCGCGGCAGATTTTAAAAAAGACAATAAAGACAAAAAGACAATGAATAAATGACGAACTACTTTGTTTTCGTATAAGGTTATCACAAGGGTTTGCATTAAAAAAAATAACCTAAGAAAATGGCACAGTGGAATTAATTTAGAAGGTAAACTCTTGATTCAAACAATGCTATTATCCAGGGCCATTTTCAATGTGTAAACTAAAGAAATGACAAAAGACAGTATAGATTCATGGGGATGAAGTAAGCTATTATAAACCATTACTAACCAACCACTAAGCCGCGCCCGGCGTAAGGTCAACATGACAATAGCCCGACCCGACCTAAAAAAACAAATCAGGTAGGCACCCAATGACGATCCGTTCCAAAATGTTACATGTTAATGTGGACGTTTAGCTTTGCACGTCGACATAGTGGACTGCTACGTGTGACGTCCTTTTAAGGAACTATGTCGCCCTGCAAATCTAAAAGTCCCTAATGACGAAATCGTATGAGTTATTTATTTGGTAACAATTTGGTAAGCTCTTGTTCTTCGTCGATTTTCTAAGACACCGAAATGACAACAAAGATTTTGGCAAAATATTGGAAGTAATTAGAAGGTAAACTTCTGATATATTGAAGGCCAATAGGTCATTCTAAATTGTGCATACTAAAAACAAAACAAAACAATAGGTAAAGTTCATGGAAATACAAGTAGTTATTACTATTAGCCATTACTAACCAATCGCATGAATAGCTTGTTCGGTATCAACTTGTTAAGGGCACCTCCTTTATTTATGTTAAAAGGAAGGAGGATAGGTACAAGTTTCTGCCTCCTCCTCTAAATCCTCAATGGTCAAAATGAGAGCTGACATCTTGTCGTCGTCTCTTGATGAGGATCCATACGATGAAGAGATGAACGACCATGACGGCGCGAATGAAGCCGACGATGATGAACACCATCGTGAATGACTGGGTGACATCAAACAGATAACCTAGGAAATGATCGTACCAGAATTATATGTATTTGTCAGGGATTTGTAATGTTAACATTGCAAAGCGTACAAAGACACAGCTTTCACCAAAACCTATGTAGACATGCGTTTGGGGGCACGATCATAGCTTAACCCTTACTGTACTGGGCTATTTTGAGCACCTAACTGGGGGGGGGGGGGGGAGCCCCCCCCCCTATGATCTCTGTCGTCGAATGTCCGAAGAACACGAACATTTGCATGTCTGTAGATATTTGCGTAAGGAACAAGATGGTACAATTAGTTTTGTTCTAATATGCAAATTTGTGTCGTTATAGCCTAATTACTTATGCAAAATGCTCATTTTACAGAAAACTCTACATTAAATAGCGAAGAATGTTGAAAATGTATTGGATAAATGTTTCCTTCATTTCAATTTCATGAGGTTTCATTATTGTGATATTTGAAAATGCATAGGTTAATTTGCATAAATTATGAATACGCAAATTACGCATTCATGAATATCAAATCTGGAAATGTGCAGGGAACTAGAATCATTCCAAAAATTGTCAGACTCCACTTTTTGAATGTTGAAACTCATTATTTATATGAAACTTCTTTTCTAACAAAATCTAGTTATTTTAATGTAATTAATAATAATAATTTATGCAAATTGTATGCGATTTTCAAATATTTGGGCCTATTTGAGCTTTTTAGTGATGTTTTTGTTGTTGGAAAGTATGTTTAGGTGTGCAGATTAACCAACAAGTGCATGGTGGGGATAAAAGCTTCTTCCTTGAAGACAGGAGGTTTATTGTGATGCACTGCCAAGCAAGTGCACAACAAGGGATTAAAGAACTTAGAGATTAGATATATTAGTAACACATATGCTCTAATCACGTTGTGACACTCCTGCGGTACAACTTTTATACAAGGCTAATGAGGTCTTCAGAAGCCTATAGATTTCAAGTCATATGTATCTCTGTTTATCAAAAGCTTCATCTTAAAATGTTTTTCTGAAGAAAAAAAGTTCGAAATTCATCATTTTATTTTGTTATGTATGTTATTGTTTTTTATTTCTATTGTTTTGTTTCTAATGTATTTTTTGTTCTGGAATACATCAAGTTACTTTGAGAAATATATAAAAGCAATTTGATATCAATTCATATCTCCAACTTAGGAAGATATACCTCTAAACCTGTATTCACATTTCTACTTGTACGTGAATATATGCAATTTTAGCACTTTTTGATGACATGCGCATACTAATTGTTATGTAACACCTTACAGATGTGCGTAAGACTTGGAAGAAAATAAGTCATGAAACGACAATTCAGAATTCCCATCGGTTAAGGCGCAATCTCCGAAATTATTGAGGGGGCCTCCCAGCCCCCCCCCCCCCCCCCCCCTCAGTAGAGTAATGGTTAAATAATGGAACTCTTAAAACTTCCTCCCATGTAGATATTTGGTAAAGAGTTAGAACTATTTAAGGCTACATGAATTGCCTGACTATTAAGCAGGAGCAACTTCCATAGACGCATCTTTCTCTCTTTAATAACTAGCTATGACTCTTAAACAGAAACGCCATCGACAGCTTACTCTTGTCACCTAAAACTCACGAAAGTCTTTACCTGTTCACTGATAGTGACTGAATAGTACTACTAAACATGGATTTCAGAAATATTAATCTGATCACATGATTACCAACACCTTCGAGAAAATCAAGCTAAGGTAATTTAAACTAGACTCGTGTGTCATCTTTTGAAATGTATGATTAGGCCTGATTAGATAATCTATCTACCTCTCTTAACTTAGAGGCCGTGGAGCAAAAAGGAAATTGAACTTGAACCACTGGTTTCTCCAAAACTTTCTGTCTTACACATTTTATATTTAGCTGCTCAAAAAGCAACCAAGTCCAAGGATTTGATGTTGTCAGTCCGTAATCCGAAAAATTATTTATAATGGCAATACATACAATGGGGTATTGAACTAACGTTGATTTCTTAAAGGTTTATCATGTTTGAAAAGAAGAAGATGGCTATGATTTACTCACCTGTAATTGTTCCTGCACATGTCGCCCCTAGTCCGTCTACGAATGAACCGAGAGCCACGGCCATGTTAAAATTCCGATCGTCAAAGACTGCATCTTTCAATAAACTGGACATAAGAGCATCCTCGATGAAGAAGGAGAAACCTTGGAAAAAAGCCAATGTAGCACGCACCGCGTAAGCAGAACTGATGAAGTCCAGAAGAAATGATGCTGTGCCGATGAGGCCTATGGCGATGTAGACGATATAAACATTGATGCCTTTGCCAACGAGGATGATGAAGATGGTCCGACCGATGATGCCACCTATGCCGCCAATTGTGGAGAGGAAGATTGCTTTAGAAGGAGGGATTCCCAGGTGTTCAGCGTGAGGTACCAGAAACAGCATCCACGCATAAATAGAGAACATGTACAAGAAATGAATCGGGATGGTGAAGAGATAGAGTGGTTCGTTTAATAGTCCACAGGACCGTTTGCCGGTTTGAAAGACGGAGCTTGTCCAAGACGAGCGCGCTTTCGGGGATATTTCCTGTTTACTGATGTCACGTCTCTCGTTTTGAATCAAACGTCTTTCGTCCAAGACGCACTCTTCACTATCCTCTTTCTCTTCCTCCTCCTCCTCTTTTTTCACTTCCTCCTCCTCCTCCTCACGATTACGGATGCCATCTGTTCGCCTTGAGGACTCTCCTTTAGAGAGACACTTCTGTTTCTCATTCACTCCATTATAAATTTTGCCTTCATTTGTCGCTGCGTTTTTTGGTGCATTGTGTATCGTTGCACCGCACGCGACAAGGTTAAAAGCGATACCGCCAAGGATAACAAACGCCCCTACATAGCCATATGCTTCGAATGACCTTTCCATTACAATAGGAAGCAGCGTGGATCCAGCGGTGTAGCCGTACAACGTGATTAAGTTCATCAAAACAAATTTTTCTCTGAAGAAATCATTCAGTGCAATCACCATGGGCATATAAGTCATTGACAAGCCAACACCTGCGGAAAAAAATGAAAGGATGAAAATAATGACTATTACTAAAAATTAAACGGACTCGCACTGCTCCATTTACATTCAGTTCTAGTCTCCATGATATTTAGGACTGGCTTGCCCTTTGTAAACAAGTTCATTTTCTTTTTTTAACTGCTTTTCAACCTCAGGCACGTTTGTCCCTTGAATTATTGCGATTATTGCGTTTTCCATCAAACCTTTTTCAATATGTATTGTTCTTGTAGCTAAGTAATTACGTCGTGAGATGGCGCTCTTTACAATACCTATACGGAGCTACTGATTAGGAGAGTTTGGCCTACTCGGTTGTAGTTGGGCTCAATATAAATAATACGGCTTTTGTTGGGCAAACTCTATGGCCCAAATTCACAAAGGAGGTTTGTCGATAAACCTAGTATTTGGTTTATGTGCGTCATATGACGCGTTTTGACGCGATTCAAACCAAGGTTTTACAAACTTGTACAAACCTTGGTTTGAAACCCGTCGAAACGCCTCTTTTGACGCAAATAAACCTAGGTTTGTCGACAAACCTCCACTGTGAATTCGGGCCTTTGCGTATTCGGGCCTTCGCGCTGGGCGGTCGTGAATAAATATGATCTATGACGTCATGATACGTCATCCTCATCGCTCAACTTACGCTGTGCAAAACAATGGCCGTTGGACAGCGGGAGTTATAATGATGTAGCAGCCCCATATGTTATGTATACTCATCACTTTCGTAATCATATATGCGCCATTTCGTAGATCTATCATTCCGTATTCCTGCTACAGTATTGCACCAGCCTATAAAAAAATATGATTGGAACAATGAATTACTTCATAATACAATTTCATTAATTTAATGATATCATTCTCTTGATATTATGTCAAATCAATTCAGAAAAAGAAAACAAACATTGGTTGCCATAACCTTGAAATTTTCCCCAAACCCATGGATAAGAAGTTGTTAAATGTTTGTCACCGAAACGGCAGCCATTTTGAATGTTCATGGTCAAGGTAAGCACTTTTACTTTTGAAAATTGTATAGTTGAATTCACCACGTCAGGAAACATATTATTAGACACTAAAATCATTAGAATCGGACGTGGTGGTAAATTTGACCTTTTTGACCATAGCGCCCTCATTTAAGGTCGGAGGTATAACAAACTATACATTTTTTAATCCTCATGACCAGACGAGTAATTCGATATGCATATCGACACCATTTGAATATATTTGAATTTCAACCCCTGTTTGACCTTTGTTGGACCATCACGAAAATGCCCGAGATTTTCAAGGGGGCAGCCCAAGTCAAAATTGTTCGGTATTCATCAGGGAACACAAAAACACTTTCAAACCTTTGTTTCGAGAGATTGGTCACGGGACCTACAGGCTGGTCTCCTACTACTATTGTCACCGATCTTTGGTCCTGTCATCACAGGCCCGCCCCCCCCCCCCCTCCCCACTCAGTGTTATTTAGGGTACGCATATGCGTGTTCCCTCCTTTTGAAAACACCCCTAAGTCCGGTGTGTAAAGTCAATTTTGTGTATGTATGAGCCGGACTTTGGTGCGTGAAAAGTACCCCTTTACCGGACATTTTTTTGTACACGCATGCGGTCATTCCGACCCCCCGGAGTGGGGGGGGGGGGGTGGTCACAGGACGCCATGCAGTGCTGCGAAGCAAACGTGTGACTCAGACTGATCACTTAGCTTAAGAAAGTCCGCAGGAGTGGAAGCTTTAAAACTACATGTTATCATTATCCCCAACTGATAAAAGTTTTCTGTATCACTCACTCATCTGTTGCTCTCGTTTTTCTGCCGTTATTACAAGCAACTTAAATGGAATTTTACCCTGTTAAGGGTAAGCTTCCCCTTTAACTCCATTTGTATAGCCTAGCACAATCGAAACCTGCATCAACTCCATCCATCCTATACAGTACCAACTACATACACTATGAACATGATGGACAATGAAAGAGGACAAAATATACAGTTCCTCATTCTACCCTCAACAATTGATGTGGCAGACAAAGGAACATCCCTTCACTGCTATTATGTAAAAATGTGTAGAACAGGTGTCACATGCATATTCACCTGTTCTACACATTTTTACATAATATCAGTGAAGGGATGTTTCTTTGTCTACCACAGCAATTGTTGAGGGTAGAATGGGGAACTGTTTATTTTGTCCTCTTTCTTTGTTCGACATGTTCATAGTGATACGGCCTAGCATCAACCCCATCCAAACTATAGAACCAACTCTATCCAGCCCATACAGCACCAACTCCACAACTCCATTAGGCCTACCGCCATAATAAGCCTTACATTAACTCTAAATATCGCCCCGTCCGATCTCTCACTATGAACATGACCGACAAAGAAAGCGGACAAAATATACAGTTCCTCAGGTAGACAAAGGGACATCCCTTCATTGCTATTATGTAAAACTGTGTAGAACAGGTGAATATGCATGTGACACCTGTTCTAAACATTTTTACATGATAGCAGTGAAGGGTTGTTCCTTTGTCTACCTGAGGAACTGCATATTTTGTCCGCTTTCTGTGTCGGTCATGTTCATAGTGTCTATTTAAGCTTGCACCAACACCATCCAGGGATATATGGAGCTCATGTAAGGTTTATTTAAATTGGTGGTAGGCTGGATGGAATTTGGTTGGTGATAGGCTGGATGGAGTTGGTGCAAGCTAAAAATGGAGTTGGTCCTAGGCTGGATGGAATTGGTCCTAGGCTGCATACGGTTTGTCCTAGGCTGGATGAAGTCGATAGCTTGACTATGAAAAAGATTGTCTCCGAATGATGTATTTCTTCTCAATGAATTTGACATAATATCAATTGAATTATACATTAAAGTCATTTATAGTTCCATATAATCCTTTAGTAATAGGCTGGTGCAATGCTTGCGCGAAAATACTGAATGATAATTTCACGAAATGGCGCGTATGTAATCACGGAAATGATGAGGAAATACATATGGGACTGCTACATAAATATAACTCCCGCTGTCCATTGCGTTGCATGCAGCGCAAGTTGAGCAATGCGGATAACGTTAATGACATCAAAGTCACGTTTATTCAGCCTGGCACCTTCATAAGCTACCGTATGTATGGTTCTCTATCTACCATGCAGGGCACAAAATGAGCTACATAATGAAATATTCGATTACATAGCTAAACTAAACGATATTTAGCTTACCTGATAAGGCGAGACAGACTCCTACAGTAACTGAGTTTTTGAAGAAAGCGCTGGCAATAATACATGATCCACACAACACTCCGCCTAACATAGCGACAAAACGATGGTTGATCTTCTGCAGAACGAGTGTCACAAAAGGACCTAATATGTTGACAAATAAGGAGAAAAGATACCAAATTAAAGTTAAATATATGAAAAACGTGAGGTAATTACGTGCAAAAGTAAACAATGGTTTTAGAAACGTTTACGAATTCCCCATCATCCAAATGTCAGAGTTATACTTACATGAAAACATGATTATACCATATTGCTGCCCGAATATGAGGTGACGATTAAACAGATAAATAAGGAATTCCATTCAAGGTGGTGGAGAGGGAGGACGACAAGGACGAAGAGCTAGATGAATGGGGGGGGGGGGTGAAGGGGGGTGGGGTTTGGCGTTGGGCGTAGCTCCTATCCCCTACCACTAATGTTCAACAAGAACAGCAATAATAACTAGTATTACTTTTGACCAATGCTAAGACAATGATGACTATTTTGATATTTGTTATTATTTCGATTAATATAAAGTTGTTGTTAGTATTATCATAGTTTTTATCATTTATTCATCCTAAATATTATTATCAATATTATTATTGTTATTATTATTATTATTAATAATATTTCAATTATGAAGATGATGATACGTAGTAGTCTAATTATCGTTATCATAATTACTTCTACATCTACTGCTAACTACCACTAGTACCACTAATACCAACAGTTTGTATATGACACATTTTATTTACATAAGAGGTACATCAATGTTGCAGGCAAGCTACATATCAATCCGACAGTAGCATAATCTGACTCCAGACGCTCGACCATTGTTGGAATAAAAACACCGAAAGACTTCGCGATGCCAGTTTCAATAAAAAGTACCACGAATTTGCCAGCAACAATCCCGAAGCCAAAAGACCACATACTGAATCTTGCTAAAACTACTGTACGCTCAATGCAGAAGTATGATTTATCGATCCAATCGAATCCAAAAAGTATTTGATTTAGGCCTGGCGCCCCTTTTACTTTGCAATAACAAAGTGCTGTACAGATCGCTTCCAATGATAGGGTCACCAAAACAAGATTTCACTTAAACAGGGCAAATTTGGCCAAAACAATCCAGTGTTGTCTAGCAAAATAGATAGGGCTTCAGAAATTGTAGCTGACTTCCAAAGAGGTATAAAGCTTGTTCCACAACTTTGCAGCAAATTAGAGATCATTCTCCCGCGTACAAACGTCCTCCAAAGTTGCTTTTCGAGCCGATGATTACTTCAAAATTAGGTTCACGTCGATTTAACTGTATTCGGTGTGTAATCTTCAAAGAATAGAGACGAGTTCCTCTTTTGAAACAGTCGTGAGCAGAAGAGAAGCCAAATAAGGTTATTCAGACGGTTCTTCTACTGTATTTTCACAGCACACTGTATCGTGGCAAAGTACCCGTAGTTCCTTCATATTCCCATCAGCTTCTCTTCAATCAGGTTTTTTTATGAAAAAAGCTATATGTTCATCTAAATGAACACTATAAAATAGTCGTATACATATAAAAAAAAAACTTGGCAGGATCCTAAAAAAGAAACCGACATTCGGGCTACAGTCGGCTTCAAAGTTAAAAGCAGTATACGCCTGTATAGACCAGTTCACGGTTAGCACTTTACTGCAATGACCCCGAATATCCACAGATCTTCAACACATGAAGAGGTCCCACTTTGTACATTTTGAAATAATCACTCCTACAGCGATGGACTGGTGCTTTATAAATAGCCTTTGTTCCCCCTTTTCAAAGAATACTTCCACCTGGAGTGCACTGAATGTGCATGAATGAATAATGTTACATAACTTTCATGAGCACGTATCCAGTATTTCGTCTCCGTGTATTTCAAAATTTGTTCTGCAATGACCTTTATCTGCTCATGCTCAGACTGCAACCGTGAACTGGCTTATTGCGAAAATTGACGATGAACTTGCAATATCAACAATATGCAAATACATGTTAATAGCAAGAGGATGCATGAATGCCTCTGGGACAGATGATGTGCAGTACTGGCTTCATCATTTGTAAGGCCCTCAAAGTGGAATCGCTTAATTACGAATGCATTGACCTAAAAACGAAGGATTCATCGTAATTACACCCCGGCCCCCCCCCCCCCACTCAGTGTTATTTAGGGTACGCATATGCTCGTTCCCTCTTTTTGAAAGCACCCCCTATCTGAGCACTGCCAACATTTCCGAACCCCCCCTTTCGCTGGCTTTTCGCGGGCTTTTCCTGCCTTGGAGACCCCCCTAAATCAGGAAAAATGCTCAATGTACCCCCCTAAATTCGGAATAATTTCTCAGGAGTCCAAATAGATGAGAGAAAAAAAAGAAAAAACACCCCCTTTTTAAAGAAATCTCCGGGTGAAAAGTCAAATACACCCCTTTTTTTACAATTCTCGGGCCGGACTTTGTCGCACGAAAAGTACCCCTTTACCGGACATTTTGGCAACACGCATGCGGTCATTTCGAAACCTGAGTGGGGGGGGCCGGGAATTACACATGACGACGTACTATATACACTCTAAACGATGAAGTGCTAAACGACGGGTGCTGGGTACAAATTTGCACCACACGTGCCAAGTGTAGCCCTTGGCGTGCATGCATCGTTTGGGAAGCGATGACGAGCAGAAAAATGAGTGCTGGAAACACGTGCTATTCGAGAAATTGCACCCGAAGTGTGACCCTGCCTGTTTTAGCACTTAAATAAACACCAGTAGTGCTGGCGCTCCATGCGCAGGCGCACCAGCATTCCAGGTGCTAAGGCAGTGCTTCACACAAAAGAAATGTAAAGTAATTTAAAATTCAAATGAGATAGGTCGCCACTCGGCTATAAAAGAGCGGGGATCTGAGAAGGTATTCATCTTTTTGGAGAATGTAAGGTGGAAGGAGATTGTGTACCATGTACAAAGAAAGTGTAATGAATATGTGTGCAAATTCCAGGTGCTAGGGCAGTATTCTTTTCATTGCCTAATAATTTTGCTTGTGCATGATGATACCATTTCCAACATTCTACATGGCAGCAAGACTACCGCTTCGTGTAATCGACATAGAAATGTGCAATCTCAATGTAACAGTGACAACTTCAGACCATGGACGTACTACAAATGGACACTGATCGGTACTATAATATATTCATGCACCTGAATCTGTCAAAAGTATCATAATGACATTCCAAACATGCTTCCAGGCTTTGATCTCATCGCAACCGCCGCCATTCAGACATAAAAAAAACCCAAATTGTGCCTTGAAGAAATCAACAAAATGCCTGCGCAAAAGAAACTGAATCGCTTAAAATCACGGAAATGCATGTGCAGTTGTGGAGTACATATGAATATTGACGTATATGAAGTTTTTAATAGGAAATTAGAAGTAGTTAACAAGAGAAACCTGAAAATTTGGCTGTAACACATTGATTACATTTTAAAACTTATCCTATCCATTTCCAAGGAATAGAAGGTAATAGAACAGGAAGAAATATGTATTTTTCAAAGTTTGGCAGGTCCAGATGTATGTCCACCAGTGTTAATAATCAATCTAATATCACGCAAATTGTCATAATTTGGGGTTCACTGCTCCTCTCACTGGTCTTAAGTCACGATACTTTTCCTGAAACTACACTCTGCGCCCTGGCCCAGCGAAAAGAATCTAAAGAAATGTAAAGGTTCTTTTGTCTGTGATGATGCGTGATTACATAATAAACATTGTCGCGTCAAATAAATGTCCTCATCAACATACACATTATCAGGTGGCGGTGGTAATGATGTGATCAAAGAAAGACCCTCATTTATACTAGGGTCCATGGTTTAATAAAATCCTTTGTACGAATTCCATAAATGAGACGATCAAAGAAGTCCTATATGACAGCTGCCTGGGCAGGGTAATCCAGCTGTAGTACTTGAAACATCTTGTAGCAGTAGTCAACTGCTGCTGTCAATGAAGAGCATGAATAAGTGCTTATCTCGATGACTACATAACACTGTCCTGGCTTCTTTGGTGTTCCTCAAAGCACCAACAAAAACAGTTGGCTCCTTCCTCGATAGGATGATAACAACTAATTGGTTTTGATAAAAGAAGATTTCTTTTTTTCGGGAGGGAAGTTGTCCTACCCCGAGTCCTAGGGGGTAATTTTCTAGGGGGTAATTGTCTGGGGTGGTTGTCTTCAGGGGGTTATTTTCTGGGGGGGGGGGGGGGGGGGTAATTGTCCTGCTGGTAATTGGCCGATTTCCCAGGGGTAATTGTCCTAGAACCATTTGCATCTATAGACCTACCTCAGGCCAATACGTGTTTAATACAAATACAATAAAGTAGGCTAGCTATTACCGGTCACTAAATTAATGCATGCACGCTCGCCCTTAGAGAATTGCCCAAGTTCACAATCAAATTAATGACATCGACAGTGACAACAATAATTTCACAATCTGGATCAACACAGTATCATTGAGACTTGACTAAATATCACACGGTAGCTCTTTTAATATTATCATGAGAATTTCTTACCTTCTCTTATGTTTTTCTTTGTTTTTATCATTCTATCACTTTCTCTTCCTGTTTTTCTGGAGTCCGCCCCAACGTCAGCTCGTGAAAAGGCGACGTGAGGCCGGTGTGACCGCGTAGAATGTAACCCACACCTATCGTCCGACTATTAGAGATCGATCGAGAGCGGACGATCGGTGCGGATTTTATCCGCGCAGAATGTCTGTGTCGGACATTCCGTGAGCACCTCAAATGTCTGACGGACAATCCGTGCGGGAGAGGTCTCGCACCAATAGTCCGCCTGCCGCACCGAATGTCCGTACTCTAGTCCACACATATACATTGTCAATGTAGTGGAGGCTGTTAGGGCTAAATAGGGGTTGTTTGGTGCAGATTCTTCCAAAAGCACCAAATTTGGCCCAGAGGTAGATTATAAAATTACCATACTTTTACGATTTCTTCCGGACGCCAAGAAGGGTACCCTCTGGGTATGCAATATTGGGCAAATCCAAAATGGCCGCCATCTGAGTTAAAGGTCAAGCGTAGTCCCAAAAGGAAAAGCGGTTGTATGATAATAGTTTATATATTTATGGGGTTTTGGGGGTCAGAGAATCTGATATTGATATTCTTTCATCAATTTGAGATCTCATTGGGGCTGCCATACTGGTCATATTGGTCAAATCCAAAATGGCCGCCATCTGATAGTTACAGGTCAAGTGTAGTTACGAAAGAAAATTGGCTAGTATGAAAACAGTTTATATATTTATGGGGTTTTGGGAGTCAGAGAATCTGATTATGATATTCTTTCATCAATTTGAGATCTCCTTGGGGCTTCCATACTGGTCATATTGGTCAAATCCAAAATGGCCGCCATCTGATAGTTGCAGGTCAAGTGAAGTTACGAAAGAAAATGGGCTAGTATGATAAAAGTTTATATATTTATGGGGTTTTCGGGGTCAGAGAATCTGATTATGATATTCTTTCATCGATTTGAGATCTCCTCGGGTCATACTGGTAATATTGGTCAAATCCAAAATGCCCGCCATCTGATAGTTACATATCAATAGTAGTTCCAAAAGGAAAAGAGCTAAAATGATTTTAAAAAAAAAAATATATATATATATATATATATATATATAGTAAGGGGTTTTCTGGGTCAGAGAATCTGATTATGATGTTGCTTGTATCAATTGCAGGTCTCCTTGGGGCTGTCATGCTGGCCATATTGGCCTTACAAAAAATGGCCGCCATCCGGTTTAAAGGTCAAGCGTAGTTTCAAAAGGAAAAGGACCAGTATGATAAAAGTTGATGAATTCATGGGGTTTCCGGGGTCGGATAATCTGATTATGATGTTCTTGTATCAATTTTATTTCACCATCCTGTCATAAGGCTACAATGAAGTCCATTTCCTGGTTGAAGAAGATGAGGGAAGATGCGCCAAATTCACGCTTGAGTGGGTTTAAATCTTGGCCTGCGCCCATATGTTTCATCAATATGCAAATTTTCCTTTGTGAAATGCATAATAAATTCGTTTTCGAGGATTGGCAAGGAAAATAGATAAACAGTAGAAACAGACCATGAATAAAGAAATAAACAGCTTGTTCGATTTGTTTTGACGCATTATCTTTAAAAACCCGGACAGCTTTATCTTAATTATCCTTAAAAAAATAACTTCTATAATCACTCTGAGATGGAATGAAATACCAAAACGAATTGCATTATACAACGTCTAGACATAAAGGTAAAATCTCAACTTTATTTTTCTTATTCTTCTTTTAAATTTCGAAGCGTTCTTAATCCTGTTTTTTTCTACATACATTAATGCCCCCATTTAAGCATACTATGAATCTGGTCACGCTTCGAAAAGTTCGTGGCCTAGCATTTTGCTTCTGTTGATGATCAAATAAAGAAAGCATCCTTTATAGATCAGAGAGGGTGTGAACAAAGCACAAAGTAGGAGCAGTGCAATTTAAATATCAAGGGATGGATAAGAGTTTATTTCTAAAATAAAATGAAAGGGCTATTTTATTTTCATGAGTCCTTTCACTTCATTGAAGAAATAATCTCTCTTTATATCTTAGAGACACTTGCTCTTTAAAGTCAAATTAACTCGTGAGCATCCTATGGCTCCTCCCCGGAACCCCCGATGGGGGCTCTTCCAGGCCCCTAAAGCTCTTCCAGGCCCCTAAAGCTGTGCCATATTGCTTGTTACTTAATCTTTAAAATGTGTTATTAGAGGAATGTGAACACTGTACAACGCAAATTATAGAACAGGTTCCTTTTAAAGATATTTACAAATGGAGAGGGGGAGTGGTTTGGTGTGCATGTGTGTGTGTGTGTGTGTAACTTACATACATACATGTACATCGCATTTCTCTTTCCTTTTCCATTTGGTAAGCAAAGTAATCCAACTAATCAATAGCCATGAACACGTGAGAGGCTTCCTCAGCTATGATTGGTCAGCGAGAGCTGGAGGGCGAAAGTGTTTCTTTTGTTCTTTTCGTCACCGGCTTCTCGTGGTCACCAACGCCGGACATGCTGATTGGCTGAATGGTCTTTGCGGCGGCAGGAGGGCGGGACGTGTTGTGAGGCAAATCTCGTCCCCAGCTGGTCCTAGACACTTCAGTTGATCGAGACAAATGGCACCTGAATTATACAACATAATCGTCGATTTGTTTCTGCTCTCCCCCCCCCCCCCCCCTTTAACAGTAAATATCCATGTAATCTTACAATCTTAGCAGGAGGATTAACGTTAATGCCTGGTGAAGCACAGCTGATGAATAGAAATATTTTTGGAAAGCATAAATGATTTGGACGAGTGAGATACTTTTTCATCTATGATTGACCTGCGAGAGCTGGAGGACGAGAGTGGCTCTTTAGATCTCGTCACCGGCTGCTTGTGGCCACTGTCTATGACGGCAGGTGGGTGGGACGTTGTTCTTTTATTTAGAAAAGTCTCGTCCCCAGCCGGTCTTAGACACCAGCGAGGTCTTTAAATTAACTATACATTTTATATCTAGACTCTGTTTTGAGAGAAATTAAAAGGGGAAAATAAATAATGCCCTTTTACGATTACCTTAAGCCGGTCGTTAACAGTAAAAAAAAAAAAAGAAAAAAAGAAGAGAAATAGTTCTGAAGTTAATTAATTCGTTTTCTTAAAATAAAAATAAAATAAAAAGATGGGAGGGGAAGAATCTCCTTATATACTGTAAAGTTTATAATGGTATCAAAAGCCATTTGGTGGGGTACAAGCTGTTGAAGCTTAAAGTATGCACGGGGTTTATTTATTACGTTCGTTTATTACGTTTTTTATTTTAAAATATTATATATAGCCGTTTGAGCCTGGGGCGAAAGTATCATTAGTTACACATTATCTGAATCCGTTAATTATGAGGTCAAGTTATATCGTCTGGAGTTATGATAAATTGCTCTGTTTTATTTTCGGTGTTGGTTTTTTTTTTGTCACAGTAATAAGAAGACTGTATTGATACTTTGTTTAAAAGGCTGCCACGCCATGATTTAGAATAAGTGATGGGAGGGGTTTCGAACATGACAGCATATATTATGCTTATGTGTATGAATGTGGTTAATAGTGTTGAAGGGTTGGGTGATGGTATGTGTGGTATGTTTTCCGGTTCCGATGTCTGCCTGTACTTGTTTAATTTGCAATCTAACTTGAAAGTGTTTGTTTTTCCTAGAGTTGGAAATGCATCAAGCTTCCCATCTACTGTGAAACTGTCACCACTATGTACATTTCTAAAGGTTCTTTGTTACTGGTATAGATTCATAGTTCTCGATGTCGGTTAATTTAAAATTACTCTCAGTTAATGTCAGAGGACTGAGAGATAGAGTCAAAAGAAAGAAGATTTTTCAGTGGTGCAAAATGTCGGCAAATATGATATTCTTGCAGGAAACCTTTAGCACAGAAGACATTGAATACAGTTGGAAGGGTGATTGGGAAGGCTCAATGCTTTTTAGCCACGGGAGTAACCACAGTAAGGGGGTTGTTGTAATGTTTAAACCAGGTATTACTTTTGTGGTGGAAAAAACCTTAATTGACGAAGGGGGAAGATACGTCATCATTAAAGGCAAATGTCAAGGCGAAAAGCTAATATTAGGAAGTGTGTACTTTCCCACAAGGAATAAAGAAAACGCCCAATGTGAGTTTCTGTCTGATCTAAATAAAATAATTTGTTCTGTATTTAGTCAAGAATATTCCTTGATAATTGGAGGAGACTTCAATGTTATTATGAATCATAATTTGGATTACATGGGTGCAAGTAATATTTCGAAAAGCGAATATAGGGACTCAGTATTAGACTTTCTAGATAGGCTTGATTTAATTGACGTGTGGCGTAAGCGTCATCCTAATAAGAAAGAATTCACTTTCAGACAGAAGCAGCCATTAGTTCAGAGTAGATTGGATTATATCTTCATTTCTTCGAAAGTAGACAAGTTGATAAGAAAGTCTGAAATTTTGCCTTCCATTACACCTGACCATGCTGGAGTTAGAATAGAATTTAACAATTTAGTCGATAGTTTTGTTTATGGGAAATCGTATTGGAAGTTTAATAGTAGTCTATGTAATGAAAAAGATTTTGTAGATGGGGTAAAAAAGAAGATTTCTGAAATAGAGGAAACTTGGCGGAATCAAATAACGAGCAAAATTAAATTTTGGGATTTTATGAAATTGAAATTAAGAGAATATATAATGAAATTCTCCCGTGAAAGAGCAAAACTCAGAAGAGTCCACATGGAAAAATTGGAAAAAGAAATTAAAGACCTGGAATATCGATTGACGATCAACATTAATTGTCATAAAAGTATTCAGGATGAAATTGACATGAAAAAAATGGAATTAGAGAAGCTTTTCGACTATTCACGTCAAGGGTTAAAAGTCCGTTCAAGGACAGAATGGTCTGAAGAAGGAGAAAAAATTCAAAGTTTTTTGAACAATTACTAAAGTCAAATAAAAGGAAAAGTGTGATTAAGGAGATATATAATGAAAATAAGGAAACTGTGAGGGATGGCAAAGGGATTTTGAAGATTATCAGGGAGTTTTACGAGAATTTATATGCATGTAAAAATGGTGAAATTACAGAGGATATTGAAAATATGTTCTTAAATGAATTACCCAAATTAAGTAAAGAAAATAAAGAGTATTGTGAAGGCAAAATAACACTGGCAGAATGCTATCAGGCAGTAAAGGAAATGAAATGGAACAAATCACCAGGCAATGACGGCTTCTCGACTGAGTTTTATTTCACGTTCTGGCCAATTTTAGGGAAAACAATAGTGGTGGCTTTTAATGAAAGTTTTGAAACAAAAATGTTATCAAACTCACAGAGACAGGGGGTAATTACACTAATTGAGAAAGAAGGCAAAGACCCTTTGTACATGAAAAACTATAGGCCAATTACTCTCTTAAATGTAGATTATAAAATATTGTCGAAAGTATTAGCTACAAGGGTAAAGGAGGTATTGGAGGATATTATTCATTACGATCAGGTGGGCTATGTTAAAGATCGGAATATTGGGGAAGCGGTTCGGTTAATTAATGATACATTCTTTCAGTCCTTGTATCAACCTGTAGGCTTTTTAATTGCCGTAGATTTTGAAAAGGCTTTCGATTGCATTTCCCATAAACTTTTATTTAAAGCTTTGGAACAGTTTGGGTTTGGTAAAGTTTTGTGTTCTTGGGTTAAAACCCTCTACACTAATGTTAGCAGTTGCGTGATGAACGGGGGACACTCAACAGGATATTTTGGAATTAATAGAGGGGTAAGACAAGGCGACCCCCTATCTCCATATTTATTTGTAATAGTTATCGAATTACTAGCTCGTTATATTAGGAAAGATGAGAGCATTAAAGGGGTAGGTTCGGGAATAAAGAAATAAAGCAAGTTTTGTATGCAGATGATATTACATTGTTTTTAAAAGATATGGATTCAATTAATAAAGTGAAGAAAGTTTTCAAAAACTTTGAAAAATAAGTGGATTGAAGATAAATATGGATAAGACAAATTTTATGTGGTTAGGAGAGGAAACTGATAGGCCGGGTTTACCCTTTTTTGGACATAGGGTACAACAAAAGATCCTAGGGGTATATTTCGCACGTCATTCCAAAATAAAAGATGATTTGAACTATAAGGAAATTTTGAGCAAAATCAAAAGACTAATCGGTTGGTGGAAGCAACGAGATTTAACGATGTTTGGCAAAATTAAATTGTTGAAGATATATGTATTTTCAAAACTAAATTCTGTTTCGTCTCTTATGACAGTCCCACAAAACATTTTTGAAGAAATCGAAAAGATTTCTTTTAATTTTATTTGGGGAGGGAGAGACAGAATAAAACGGAAAATATTATATCAAGATTACTGCGCTGGGGGACTCAGAGTAACGAATTTTAAGATATTTATCAAGACTCAGAGAATAATGTGGATCAAACGGTTGCTCTATGGAGAAAAGTATTCAGGTTGGAAAGTAACCTTTGACCACTTTTTCAGATCACTGGGGGGTCGAATTATATTTCTTTGTAATTATGATATAAATAAAATGGACTTGAAGGGTATACCATCTTTTTATAAAGACATGTTGAAGGCATGGCAAGAATTAGATAAATGCAGACACTTTGGAGAAAATAAGAATAATCCGATTATATTTAGCAATAAGTGTATATGTCTCAGCAATAAAACATTTTTTGATGTCGAACTATTTCAGAAAGGTATACTTCAAGCATCAGATATAATTGTCAGAGGTCATTTAAAACCGATCTTACATTTTTTAAATTTGGGTTTTGCAACTAAAAGCTTGCTTAGAATTCAAAAGATCTTTTCAGCAATCAGAAACGAATGGATACAAAGTGATTTTATGGAAGTGGACATTGAAATTTTGAAATAGAATTGAAGATATATGGACGTTTACAGAAACTATGTGATATAAAATCTAGGCGGTTATATGATTACTTCATTGAAGACCTTCAAAAAGAGTATACATTACATGTTACAGATGGCAACTGTCAATTTGATCTTGGAATGACGGAGTTGAAAGAAACATTCACAAGGATGAAAGGTGCAATGCTTTGTAATAAACATAGAGAGTTTCAATACAAACAATTACAAGGGGCTGTATATACGAAAAGAGAGCTCTTTAAATTTGTTTTGAGTCAGACCATTTTTGTTCCTTTTGTGGACTAGAAGTAGAGACATACCAACATTTATTTTTAGATTGTCTTAAAGTTAAAAGATTATGGCAGGAGGTAATTCAAAAGTTACATTTAATCGAAATTGACATTGATGATTGGAAACCCATATTTATGGGAATATCCGGAAATACTACTAGAATATTTGTAATAAATTGTATCATATTTTTAGTAAAGTATATCATTTTTTTTTTCTAGAAAAGAAGGAACTTTGCCATCTGTACAGAAAACAGTACACATGCTTAAAAATTACAGAGAGACGAGGAATACAAAATAGCCTTCAAAAAGGGGAAACTGGGGATGCACTTACAGAAATGGGAACAAATCGATGCATTTTTACCTTAATGGACGTGGGTATTATGTGGGTATTATTATTAGTAGTAGTATTATTAATTCTCTCTCGTGTACAGGTGGACAAACCGGAACAGGTTGCATGCAGCGTGTGTGTCGGCGTGAAGGGGGTGTGAGATGGGTGGGCTAGGGGGGGGGGGGGGGGGGGTGAAGAGTTTGTGTGGTGTGAGTTGAGGGAACAGGTTGCATGCAGTGTGTGTTTGTGTTTGTATGGTTATTTATGTGTGTGAAAGGGGGTGTGGTGTGGGTGGGCTAGAGGGGGGGGGGGGGTGTGAGAGTGTTGTGATAGGATGGTAATATGTAACTTTAAACCTTCCTCTACTGTTATTTTGATTATACACTGATACATGCAAGACTTTTTTTCCCCCTTTTTTTTTTCCCCTTTATGTTCATTGATTAATGTAACTTATGATATGTCTTGTATCAAAGAACTTGTTTTATATTGCTTATCTTGATAATTTCTTGTTATGTGAAATTCTTGCTATGTGAAATTATGAGGAAGGAAATAAAATATCATTTAAAACAAAAAAATCTACACTTTAAACCTTCCTCTACGGTTATTTTGATTATACACTGTTACATGCAAGAATTTTTTTCCCCTTTTTTTTCTATGTTCATTGATTGATGTAACTCATGAAATGTCTTGTATCAAAGATCTTGTTTTATATTGCTTAATTTGATAATTTCTTGTTATGTGAATTTCTTGTTATGTGAAATTATGAGGAAGGAAATAAAATATCATTTAAAAAAAATATATATATTGTACGGATCCATTAGAAAGCATAGTTCTCCTATGCAAACTTCCTCTGTGAAATGCATAATAAATTCGTTTTCGATGGTTGGCAATGAAAATAGATAAACAGTAGAAACAAACCACGAATAAAGAAATAAACAGCTTGTTCGATTTGTTTTGAAGCATTATCTTTAAAAACCCAGACAGCTTTATCTTTATTATCCTTAAAAAAATATCGTCTATAATCACTCTGAGATGGAATAAAATACCAATACGAATTGCATTATGCAACGTCTAGACATAAAGGTCGAGTCCCTGGGGACTCGGATCACGATAATGCCGATACTACTTTACCGATGACCAGATTTCAAGAAAAATTTACTACAAAGAACCAATTCCGACATTCAGAAATGATTTTCGGTGACTGGTGTGTTAGATGTGATCATTCACAAAGGAAAGGCCAGCACACACAAAAAAATTACAGTTCCTCTCTCAGCTCTCTTTATGTTCATGTGACCTTTGCAAAATTTCGTTCCCGATTTTGGCGCATGCGGAGTGTGCAATTACGAACTCGCTTATGGATAAAAGAACATTATAATCAGATTATCCGACCCCGGAAACCCAATGAATTCATCAACCTTTTTTCATACTAGCCCATTTCCTTTCATAACTATACTTGACCTGTAACTCAGATGGCGGCCATTTTGGATTTGACCAATATGACCAGTAAGGCAGCCCCAAGGAGACCTCAAATCAATGAAAGAACATCAAAATCAGATTCTCTGACCCCCAAAACCCTATAAATATATAAACTATAATCATACAAGCGCTTTTCCTTTTGGAACTACGCTTGACCTTTAACTCAGATGGCGGCCATTTTGGATTTGCCCAATATGGCAGTCCCAGAGAGCGCCCTTCTTGGCGTCCGGCAGAAATCGTAATAGTATGGTATAATGTACCTCTGGGGCAAATTTGGTGCTTTTAGAAGAATCTGCACCAAAATATCCCTAACAGCCCCCACTAATACAAGTATAATTATACTTAATGAATGAAACGACTGGATAATCCATATTCAGCTTTGCCAGCTAGCTAGGGACGACACTACAGGTCTTCCCGGCGCGGGTCCATGGGGGAGGGGGGGGGGGGGGGCGAGAGGGTCTTGACCCCAAACCGCCAACAAAAAAATGAAGAGAGAGAGAGAGAGATAGAGAGAGAGTCAGAGAGAGAGAGAAGGTAAAGCGGAGATTAAGGGAAAGGAAGAAGAGGAAGAAGAACAGAAAAGAGGGAAAAGAAGTAGATCGGGGGCGAAAGGCCTTCGCCACCCCGTCCCCCCTCCCCTCAGCAAAAGAGAGATAGAGAGAGAGAGAGAGAGAGAGAGAGAGAGAAGAAAGAAGGAAAAATAAGGGAAAGTGAAAGAAGAGAAAAAGGGAAAAGAGGAGATAAAGGGAAAGAAAGAAGAGAAGGGGATATCAGTTGCAGTTTTCCCGCCAACAAGTTGGGGATCGAGGGGGGCAAATGGCCTTTGCCCCCCCCCCCCCCCCCCCCTTCTACAGCAAACTTAAAGAGAGAGAAAGGAAGAGAAGGGAAAGGGAAAGAAAAGAAAGGTACGGGAGATCAATTGTGATTTTTCCCACCAACGCGGTGTGGATCGGGGGCGAAAGGCCTTCGCCTGCCCTCCCCTGGCAAACAAAGAGAGAGAGAGAGAGAGAGAGAGAGAAGGAAGGAAAAGAAGGGAGAGGGAAAGAAGAGAGAAGAGGAAAGGAAGAAGAAAAGAAAAAGGGGAAAAGAAGGAGATCGGGGGGGGGGGCGGAAGGGCCTTGCCGCCCATGCTGTTGCCTTACCCCCCCCCCCCCGCAAAACAAGAGAGAAGGAAGGAAAGGGTAAGAAACAAAAGAAGAAAAGAAAAGAAGGGATATCAGTTGCAATTTTTCTGCAAACAAGATGTGGATCGCGGAGAAAGGCCTTTGTATCTGCCCGACCACCCCCCCCCCCCGCGCAAAACAAGAGAGAAGGAAGGAAAGGGAAAGAAACAAAAGAGGAAAAGAAGGAATATCAGTTGCAATTTTTCTGCAAACAAGATGTGGATCGCGGAGAAAGGCATTTGCCTCTGCCCCCTCCCCGACCACCCCACCCCCTCCCCGCCAAAAAAAAGAGAGAAAAAAGGGAAAGGGAAAGAGGAGAGCTAACATGGAACACAAAAGAGGAAGAAGAAAAGAAAAGGGTGAAAAGAAGCAGAGATCAGTTGCGATGAATCCCACCAAAATCGCGTGGATCGGGGGGAGGGAGCGAAGGGCCCCTGCCACCCTCAGCAAACTTAGAGAGAGAGAGAGAGAGAGAGAGAGAGAGAGAGAGAGAGAGAGAGAGAGGAGAGAGAGAGAGAGGGAGAGAGAGAGAGAAGTAAGGGAAGTGAAAGGGAAAGAGGAGAGAAAGGGACAGAAAACAAAGAGGAAGAAAAGAAAAGGAATTAGGGAAGATCAGTTGCGATTTTCATTGGTTCTTCTATCATCATTTTACAATTATCATCGTACAAATGTATTTATATATTCATTTATTTATTCCTGTTTGATAACAAAAATATGAATATAAACTCATAAACTCATAACAGCAACAAAATTAAATGTAGGAGGAAACTATCTTGCTGGGAGCAAGAAGCGCAAAAATGATCATGCATTTGCATGTACATGTAAGTGTATCATTAATATAATTCATATTGTTTAATTACATCTTGTAAAATAGTATGCATTCAAGATTTGGGGATTTTTTGTTGGTGTATTTCTATGAAAGAAAGCGTTTGGAGCTTATAATGCACATGTTGCAATTTCAGGTGCAACTTAGTGTTCAAATATGGGTTACGCACGGCCAGGCTCTAGTGTAGGAAATCTTCAAATGTTAATCAGGTATATGACTAAATTACTTGTCTGTTGCCTTACGAAAAGGTTTATATTTAGTCAGGCCTGAATTGAGTCGCAAAACAATTATTATGTTAAAAGGAAAAAAAAAAATATTTGATGACATTCGAAATTCCCCAATAACCAATACGATTGGAGAGCGAGTACTTAAACTTACTCAACTATGAATAATAGCTGGCCCGGATACTTGAGCCTCTCACAAAACGCAAGTATAGGTCAGTGGCGTCGCTAGTCCTTTTTCAGTGGGGGGGGGGGGGGGGGGGGGGGGGGGTATAGAGGCAAACTATTCCCGACAAAACAAGCCACCAATTAATTACCGACAAAATTAAATGTTCCAACATCTACAAATTTAACCCTATAAACCCGGGCCAAAGGCTAAATTGTTATGCGCAAATGGTCATTTTTGTCGACGACATAAATATACAAATTATTTCGTCAGCTTAGTAAGCATCATAGCTATATATTTTAATGCAGGCGCGTAGCTAGGACCTTATTAGCGAGCTTTCGATTTTAGGCACCCGACGTCGGCTACTACGCGTGACACAATATTTATCCCCTGCGCATGCGTGAGCTTCTGGGCCCACGTTTCCTTCCAAATCACGCGACGGGAGTCGGGGGCAATTTCCGTGATTACCCGTCGCCGTGAAAACGTCAACGTGAGTGTAGTTTCATCACCTTCTTTTATTTTATTCTTTGTTTTTATTATCTTATTATTTCCTCTTGCTATCTTTTGTTTCCTTTTCTATCACCTTTTCTTATGTTATTCTTTGTTTAATCATTCTATCACTTTCTCTTTCTGTCTTTCCCTATGTTATTTTTTGTTTCTTCCTTCTATCACCTTTTCTTATGTTATTCTTTGTTTTATCATTCTTTTACTTTCTGTCTTTCCTTATGTTATTCTTTGTTTTGATCATTCTATCACTTCCTCTTTCTGTCTTTCCTTATGTTAATCTTTCTTTCTTCCTTCTATCACCTTTTCTTATTCTTTGTTTTACCATTCTATCACCTTCTCTTTCTGTCTTTCCTTATGTTATTCTTTGTTTCATCCTGCTATTACCTTCTCTTATGTTATTCTTTGTTTTACCATTCTATTACCTTCTCTTTCTGTCTTTCCTTATGTTACTCTTTGTTTTTATTTTTCTATTACTTCCTCTTTCTATTCTTCTATCACCTTTTCTTATGTTATTTTTTGTTTTATCATGTTAACTTTCTATTTCTGTCATCCTTATGTTATTCTTCGTATCCGATTTTCGCGCACTGTGCAGTTATTACCTGATTTAATTACCTGATCTCAAAGATTGGTCACGTGACCGACGGAACCACCGTCGTGAAAAATCGTGAGCACTTCCGCGAAGGGAACGGACGTGAGCTGCGCAACGTCTCCACGCTCCAGTACCTCGTAGTAGCCGACGTCGGGTGCCTAAATCGAAAGCTCGCTATTTTAGGGAGGGGCGGTATTGAGCAAGCGAATCACTTAAAGAGCGCGCAAAGCGCTCCCCAGGTGGGGGAGGGGATGGGTGAAAGGCATCCCGCGCGAAGCGCAGTAGCTTAGACGTTCCATTAAATTATTATGAAAAGAAGACGATTTGTTGTATACCGTTCTCTACTCTTAACCCTAATTGTCTGAATTCAGTTTCTCCCCCTCTCGCGCGAAGCGCGGGAGCTTCGACGTTTCATTAAATTATTAGAAAAAGAAGACGATTCATTGAACCGACTCTAAATCATTGTCTGAATTTAAAAAAATGTTTCTTTGTCCGATAAAAAGTCACAGTTCTAAGGGGAAGAAATTGCTGGCCGACCGACATAAAAAAAATACCACCGACTTCAACCCCACACCCCCCCCCCCCCTTTAGCGCCGCCCCTGAATGTAGAGTGGCCTGAGCGGGTAGGCACAGGGCGTGGTTTTAAACTTACAGAGACACTTCGATGAAGACACCTTTATTTCATGATTGCATGTGTTAAACTGCCATGGGCTTTACAACTTTAAACCTCCAGGGTTTATTTTGCATGTATAGGGATTTACATGATCATTTATATAATAAAAGGAAATAATGAATATTCAAATATCATAGGTAGCAAATAAAGGATGACTAACAGAGGAATGAAAACAAACCGATAGGAGAGGATGATCAAGCATAATGATGTGCACCAATCATAAATGTGAATTACTAAGTAGCCTGTTCACACTACAGCTCTACAATAACAAAGCATTTGTAGCCTTTGAAGCAGTTGAAGAAATTAATAAAAGTAGGCCTACTTGAAGAAATCGTTGAATTATAAGATAATTATTAAGTTTATTTCAGAAAACTATTGCCCAAACTTTGTTTTCAGGAACACAAGAAGACAAAACTTCTTTGGCACATTTGTCTGAGGCTGCATGAAAAGAAGAAAAGTCTGAAATTTTTCGCCGCGATGACATAGACGAGGAACAAAGAATTTATTTTCAGGTGCAAATTAAAGACAAAGAAGAATCTCAGAATTAAATTTGTGGGTGGTGCCACATTTCAGTTTTTAAATATGTCCGATTATAGGCATGTGTGACAATAAAAGTTTTGTTTTCACGTTTCTGGGGATGTGCACCTCTGAGAATGATCTCTTATAGATTGGACTGTTGTTGAAAACTCACATATTGTTTTAATGTATATTTGATAGGTTTACTCTCATCGTCACACACGTCTTGGAGGCTTGTTAGCTGCCGAGTTAATGCTACAAAGTCAATATCTCCGGCATACACTTCCCTCAACTCATCAGCACGAACAAAATATTGGGGAGAAGGCTCATGATAACCGAGCCCGGCCGAAATATTGGGGGGGGGGGGTGGCTCAATGATATCCGGGCCCATCAAAATATCGGGGGGCTCCGTGATGTTATCCGAGCCCCACACAAATATCGGGGGGCTCCGTGATGTTATCCGAGCCCCACCAAAAACACTTGAGGGGGGGGGGGGGCGGAGGGCTTATGATATCTGAGCCCCACCAACATATGGGGGGGGGGGCTCAATGATATCCCTCCAAAATATTTTGGGGGTTAAATGATATCCGAGATCCACCAAATATATTTTTTGGGTCAATGATATGCGAGATCTGATGTCTGAGCCCCCCCCCTCCCTCCTCCCTAAATAAATATTTATAAAATGTTTATATTTGAATGGTAATCTGTAGATTATAGGTATACATGAGTTTCATGCCTAGAATATAATCATTGGGGAGGAGGGGGTCATGATATCCGAGCCCCGCAATAAATCTCGGGGGCGGCTCAATGATATCTGAGCCCCACTTAAAATATTGGGGGCTCAATGGTATCTTAGCCCCTAAGGACTCAATAAATTCTAAGCCCCACCAAAAGATTGGAGGGCTCCATTAATGATAACTATAAGCCCCGCAAAAAATATTGGTGGGGGGGGGGGGGCTCAATGATCTCTCAGCCCCCCCCCCCCCCCAATATTTTTTTTTGGGGGGGGGGCTGTGCCCCCCAATCTCCGTCCCCCCCGTTCCTAAGCCTAATTACAGTTCAATGAAGTCTACTTTTTGAAACTTAAAGGGATTGGGTAACTTTGTATTAGGTTCTGAAACAAAAAATCCTGGAATGATAGTTAGGGCTAGTTCTGATCGGAAACGACCCAAATATCGGAGTATGGCTAGCTGCCCCAGGGCCTTGTCCTATATACGGATCAGAGAAAAATACTTTAAACATTTCGGGGGTTCCTTTTATGACTTTCGGGGGCTCTTTTTGGCATTTCGGGGGCTAATTCACCCCGAGCCCCCGTGTATTTTTCCTCCTGATACGGATAAGTGAGTGCCCTGATGGGTCTACTTCTAACTCGTGTTTTTAGCCCTGCTTTCCTTACTTTTTCCTTTCCTTTCTTTTTTCTTTCCTTTCCAAAGAGGGGGGGGGGGAGGTCCATCGCCCCCGTATATCCGCGCCTGAGTGACACCCACACAGACTAACCTTATTTATTACCGAACAAAAAAATGAAGAAAGAGCCCCTCGACACCATAGGTGTAAGTATTCAGCCAGTTCCTACCCCCCCCCCCCCCCCCCCACCCCCCCCCCATATAAACACTTTAAAAGTAATTTTTTTGTTTTCTAATTTGATACCAGTGATATACAGATGTTGCTGCAATGGCCTAACTTTCCGGGATTTTTCCTCGCTTTTTAGTAAATTTATTTTTTTCGCATCTTTATACAGAGTAACATGTTCAGCTATAAAATCATTACAAAACATTGTTGAAAACATTAAGATAAGCTGGTTTACAACAGGGCTCTGTTTAAAAACAACATAAAAATGACAATGAACAATATTGTATATATAAATGACAGGGGTAACGAAAGCTAACACACACACACACACACCTGTTAACCACCTGTTTACAAAATAGAAATTACATTAAAATCAAGCATAAAATGAATTTGACCTCATTGCAACCCCCTCCTCCACCTTCATTAAAAAAAGCTATTTATTGCCAGGTTTGATAAAATTTTTGAAATACTTTTTATGCGTTTGTTGGAGAATGACATATATCACAATTTACAGTCAGGCAAGAAATGTGCTTGTTTACTATTTAGAGGCCGACATGTCAGGTCCCGCGGAACGTCGGGCTTGGGGGCTCAAGCCCCCCCCCCCCTCCCACCTACACACTTTTGAAAAAGTATATTAAAGAGAATTAAATAGAAAGAAATAGAAAAGAAAGTATGCTCATGTAACCGTAATTAAATGCCCATACCCCTGAGCTAATTCCGGGGGCTCTGCCCCCTGGACTCCATCTTGGGCCCTAAGGCTGGCCCCTGGATGCTAATCTGACCTTAATTGTAATGCCTACAACCCCTACGCTTCCGGGGGCTCTGCCCCTTGGACCATACGCCAATTAGTGACCTGCCAGTGTCATGAATATGGTATTAAAATATGCTCATCTGACCGTAAGTACGAAGCCACGTACAATCGATTACAACAGTAATTGTGGGGCCGATATCACGAGTATGCCTTCATAGAATAAAGGTTTTAAAGAAAATATTCATTTCTACTTTCAAAAGGACTGACCTATTTGCTTTAAAAAATTGTAGAGAGTTATTATTATGTAATTTCTAGAAAAAATGCCAACCACATGATTTACAATGAGACAAAAAACATTGATTTGCCGAGTTTCTTCCTTTTATCAAATATACACGTAAAACAATGGGGGACAGACTGAGCGGATAGCAATCCGCACGGATCGTCCCTCGGACGATCCGTGCGAGCAGAAAACCCGCATATTATGTCCGACGGAAAAACGAAACTGGTAGGACAAACGGCGCGGTCACACCGGCCTATGTGTAGACGCAAAATTCCTTGGAAATGGATAAGATAAGTTTTAATATGAAGTTTAAAATCATTGTGTTACAGCCAAATTTACAGGTTTCTCTTGTAAAATACTCCTAATTTTCTATTGAAGATGTACATTGTTTTAAAATTGAAATGTTTAAACTACATACTTTTTAATATCATGTATGATGAGAAAACTTTGAGTTTTTACTGTGATTAAAACTGATTTTGGAAATTAAAGTCCACAAATTATGTTACTGAATTTAAAATGTCGTGGACTTTATATTATTTGCATAGTGTGTGAGTGAAGAACTTCAAATCAATGCTAAATTTATAAATCAGGCAAAATTATGGTTTATATTCTCTATTGACAAATAATGGTTACTTAACAGCTGTTAAAAAAGAACAATATTAATCAGCGGTTTAGTTAAACCCTTAGTTAAAAAGTTAAAACCCTAGTTGAATCCACCTTTGTTTTAATCAGTATTGAGTAAAAACATGTACTTAACTTAATACATGTTTTTACTCACTATTGATTGAGCAACTAAGCGTTACCCAGAAAACATCATACTCAATATTTGAGCAAAAAATTGCTCAAACAATTTGAGTCAAAACATGTACTCGTTAATTGAGTAAAATTTGGCTCAACTCATGAGCAACTTCTTACTCGACATGAGTTGATTACGTTTCTACCCAGATGCTGAGTAAAAAGGGGAACTGCTCAACAAAGGAGTAAATATTGAGTAAAGGTTGACTCATTCAAACTGAGTAGAGATTTAGTCTTTTATTGAGTAATATTTTTACTCAACAGATGGGTATATTTGTTATTCAACACATGCTGAGTAAAGTTTACTCAAAAGTTGGGTGTTTTTCTTTTGACTACTTAAAAGAGTAACATTTTTACTCAAATTGAGCAGTTTTTATTTAGAGTGTAGGCCCTAAAGCTAAAAGTCTCGTGGCAAAAAAGTTCCGTACTATTTCATCAGCTTCCCTTCGAACAGAACTACACTTTTTTGTTGCTTTCTTTAGCACACATTCTTTCTTTTTTGACGCCAGGGGGCCGGGCCCCCGCCCCCCCCCCCCTGGATCCGCCACTACCCACAACTGTTACTGTTCGATTTACATTTCTTGAGTGTCTGAGATGAACTGAACGCTGATCAAAAATAAGTATCAGCTGACGATAATATTTTGTGCAACTACTCAATTCACGAGTCATCTTGGATCCCTGTTCGAACAGGTCGATCTGCTCGGGTCGAGATTGTGTAGAGATCGTGTGTACGGCTAGTTGGTCTAGAAGGGATCGCGTTGGGATTGTATGCAGATCGGAAAGATCGACAAGAAATCGAAGTTGTGGTCGACTATACGCCCGGCCCCCCCCCCACTCAGTGTTATTTAGGGTACGCATATGCGTGTTCCAACCGACCCCCCCCCCCCCTTTTCAGCAAAAGTCCGGTGTGTAAAGTCAATACGGCTCGACCTTTTTCTTTTGTATACGAGCCTTTTTCCGCACCCCCCCTTTTCAGCAAAAGTCCGGTGTGTAAAGTCAATACGGCTCGACCTTTTTCTTTTGTTACGAAAAGTTGGCAACACGCATGCGGTCATTTTGAAACCTGAGTGGGGGGGGGGGGGGGGGGGGGGGGGGGGGGGCGGGACTATACGTCGTGCAGGAGTCGTGAGTGGTTGAATGTGGGTCGCCAATGGTCGAATAGCGGTCGGGAAGAGCTGGGGTTAGGCATGTGGTCGGGATTGGTTTGGGAAAAATGGGTGATCGGGCTTGATGGTGGGTTCCTACTGCCGATCAAACCAACCGACCAAGCCCAATCAATCCCGATCACCCATTTTCCCCCGATTAATCCCGACCCCATGCCTAAACACAAGCTCTTCCCGACCGCTATTCGACCATTGGCGACCCACATTCAACCACTCACGACTCCTGCACGACGTATAGTCGACCACAACTTCGAAACACAAACCTGGATCTGCCGCCAAGTAAGGCACAATATAAAAAGAATATCTTCGTAGCCATTTGAACCCAAGTAGACCGATCTCCGTGTAAGGGAGGTTATTTTTTATGTTTTGTCATGTATTCGAGAGCGAGAGACACACACAAATTGTAAAAGGGCACTGTAACAAATCTTTAAAAAAGATCTCTGTTTAGTACGGATGGGGTTCGAACCCATGCGGACATTACGTCCATTGGAACTTAAGTCCAACGCCTTAACCACTCGGCCACCGTACTGGAGGTTTGTTGTGATGTTCAAGACATGTATAGCGCCACCAACGAGTTTCGTTTACGAGTAAATCATATTTGGAAAAGAAAATATAAACACATTATCGCATTTAAATATTTTGGAACTCTTTTTGCCTCTGACGTTATTATATTTTATATTGAAAAAATATGAACGGTATTTCAGGCAAATCTTGATATGCCCATCAATATCAAAATGGCCTTTCTTTTTATTGAAACAAAATTCGAAATTCGAAACAAACAACCAAACCTTTCGTTTACCTTATAAAAGACCTCAAAAAGCTTTTTTGCCTTATTCAGATATCAATATATAAAATTATAAAGGGGAACATAATTTGTCTTAAAGCATATATCATAGTCCATTATCTTTTACATTATAAACAAAGACATATTAAAACAAATATTAGTATCAAAACTAATATAGTAATCAGTTTTTCGAGTATGAAAATTGTGATACATTTCTACAATTTGGGACAGAGAAAGAACAAATTCAACATAGAACAGGTCAAAGGTGACGATTATACTTCAAATTAATATTTTCGGATATAACATTATAAAAAGGAACATTTTTTTTACAGTATAAAAACATTTTCTATGCAAATTTATTAGTTCAATATAAATTTAACAATCTGAATAAAAAAAAATCTTTAAAAACAAAAAGTGTATGCTGAAATTGCTGCTTGCGACCCATAAGAAACCAATTTGTTTCATATTGTTACATATAATTACAAAGTGCACTTGTTTAACTCCAAGATTTTATTATTACTATATGAGGGTTTTGTGTCAGTGGAGGTCTGTAACTATCTTGTCGTAGTAAAAAAACAACAAGTAAACAAATAGATAAGTTTCAGGATCAAAGAGAAAGTGAGCAGGAATTTAAAAAAAAAAAAATTAGAAGTATAAAAAAATTTTATATAAATGGGGTAAAATTTTCCCATTTTGTCTTTATTTTTGCTTTTTCATAATTGTTTATTCATATTATTTAAAAAAAGAAGCTTTTTTGCCTTTATTCAGATTTTCATAATTATACAAAATGATGAATAGGAACATAATTGTTCTTACAATATAAACATACATGTAGTAAAGTGTCTCATACATTATAAACACAGACATATTTTAAAAATATTTTCCATAAGTATCCAAACTAATATAGTAGTACACTTTCATGAAAGCATCATGCCGCCCTCTTTCGTTAGCTGTATACTTCTTTTCATCATGGTTACGTAATGTCATATTTTTGATGAGATCAGGAGGTTCGTGGCTATTCGCATGGAATATATATAATATCCAGTATCTACCTTTTTTTTCCTTCAAATGCAAATAGCATATTTAAACTAAAATAAATAAACAACATTTCATGTACAAGTAGTATATGTATATAGGCCAAACTTCTCACGTACGTTGCGCGAAACCCATTTTGGCAATGTCCCCTATGAACGATTCAAAATCCTACTTCAAATCCAATCAATTGTAAATGATATGACTTTTATTCTCTCAATAAGAATTAAGAAGTAAAGGGAATTGGAGATATCTTTTTTAAAAGTCAAATAATGAGTAGATATACCTTTTAAATCTCGGGAAATCAACGTTAAACATTTTACTACCCAATAAAACCAATTGTATACACCTGTAACACAACCTTACGTATGAATATCGTCTGCCCGCCCCTTGGAAACATGGCTTCTTTAAACAAAATACATCAATTAAAAGAATTTTTCCGCCCTCACGTTGAAACAAAAATCAAATCTTGTGGAAATATTTATTTCAAATGAAGTATAAAGCAGACTGCAACATTTTTTAAATGTGATTATGAATGGTTTGTCGATAACATCATAACATAGAAACGACTTAATTTGAGGAGTAAGTTTGCTGAAAAGAACAGCGCATGCAATTGTCAACAATCGACTTCTATTCACGCCCTCCACTCAAGCTCTCGACACTGACTCTCAGAGAATGATAGAAGCCGATTTCCAACGGAAAGTCTGACTATGTGGCTTATATTTAGCGATTTTTTGAGCATCCTTTGAACTGTCTTGGTTAAACGAGCTGACAGTCGGAATCAAAGATAGCAGAGATTCCTGTTACCGAGACACTGGTGAGATTTCTCTCATTCTAAAATCATGAAATCGTGGTTTATTTGGTGGCATTTTGTGCCTATGACTATGCGGTAGTTTGTGTGTGTATCGAGTGCGCAGTGAATTATGCGGTATACTCCGGATGCTATGATGGTGTACGGCTAGCTACGGCGTGCAAACTCGGGCGCCGCGCGGTAGCCACAATAATACGTTGTTTCATGGAGTTTCATGATTATCTGTTTGTAATATCTTGTTGCAAAGTGTGTGTTGATGCACTGCGGTGCAAGGTATTTTGTAGTTTTAATGTAGAAAGAATTATAAAGACCAAAATGTGTATCAGATAAAGATGAATCATTTCATGAAAAACTTCCATTGTAACTTTCAAGATTCAAAGAAAGAGAAATAGTGCATAGTGATGATGTGATGATGATAAATGATGATAACGGTAAATGGTTACAACAACAACATCTGCATTGATGAAGATGATGATAAGAATGCATATGTACTATACTGCTATACTACTAAATAGACTAGTTACTACTTCTACCAGTACCATATACTACGAATTGTCCATTTCTAAGCAAATTCATTTCTATGCTGGCAATTATTCCCCAATTTATTCTTATATCCATACAAAATGGGAAATAAATGATACTTTTGTGTCTTCAAAAAGTTGCAGTAATTTAGGTGGTTCGTCTCGAGACGTAAAATTATACCTCTAATGAGAAGGAACAAAATATAGTTTCTGTCTTGCATCCTCGCCTCTTCCAGCTCCATTCCTCGATTGTTACTATAAAATCATTCAAATGTACCGGTAAACTACATTTCTTTGGGTTTTCCTCCTATTGGGCGTTGCGGAGATTTGTCAGAAGTTGCCTTTTTAGACCCCTCTAATTTGTGGAGTGTACATGTGATTGACGACTGGAACTCTCTGCCTGAAGTAGTAGTTCAGGCTCCCACCATAGACGCCTTCAAAACCAGACTTGATCGTTGCTGGAAGGAACAGTGTCATATCTCTCAATACTCGAACTGATTTCTTCAATTTCTTTGCTCCTGGGACATTGTACATAGCACATTGTCCAGTCAAGTTGCAACCTCTTGCCCCTCTGCCTCCCTGACTTGTATATAATGAGAATTATTATTATTAGAGTATGAGTACAAGAAGATAGACCGAGAAGATAGACCTGGAAGCTCGACTGCTGTCTCAGCATTCTTCCAGTATTTGCGGTAAAGGTAAAGGTAAAACATGGATGAATTTAGTCCGGATTTTGCTTGTACATGTATGTGCCTCACCTCAGTTCTCACTTCTGCTCTATCATGCTCTATCCAATACAGAGTAGTGCAACAAGTCATGCATGCACAATAATTGATAAAACCCAGAATTAGTAAACATACTTATGGATACTAATGTAAACTTCTTTTTAAGTTGGTCGGATCATAAACGGGTCGGTGTCGAATTTAAACGTGACAGGTTCACTTCAACACTTCTCCATGACATTAAAACATTAATTGTAGACACTGAGGGCATCGGTGTCGAATTTAAACGTGACAGGTTCACTTCAACACTTCTCCATGGCATTAAAACATTAATTGTAGACACCGAGGGCATCGATGTCAAATTTAAACGTGACAGGTTCACTTCAACACTTCTCCATGACATTAAAACATTAATTGTAGACACTGAGGGCATTATCTAGACCTTCATTTGAACTATTCCAGGGTTTCTTCATTCTTACGCAAAAATAATGATTACGTTTCTCAGTGTCGGAATGAACAGCTTTTTAATCTGTCACCTATTGTATTATAAACAGTTTTTTTCTAGTAGTGTAATTGTGTAAATGACACTATATAAATAAATGATTTTAAAAAATTGGGTTTTCAACAGTGTAAATGGGGCCTAACGTTGACAGGAGATCTAATCGCTGGCATGCTACCCATGTCATACGTGACCGTTCCTTTTGATTTCGTCCTTCGATGTGTGCCTTACTTTTGGTGACACCTTGTTAAATCAACACTGCCCTACCCCTGTATACCTGTGCAATGCTGGACTATCTCTCTGTCTCTGTCTCTCCGAGTCGCCCACTGAAAGCAAAGGGCTATTCACATACGATTGGTATTCAAATAGGAAATGAAAATTCATTGTATATTACATAAGGCACTGTACATCATTACTCTCTGAAAAACACCTAAACATGGATTAGGCCAAATAAAAAAAAAAAACATGTTTAGCGTCCTGTTTTTTTTGAAAAATAGGAAGGAGGAGGCCCTTTTTATTTTTTATTTCAAAATGGCCGCACGGTACATTTTCCCTGACAGTCGAGGCTATTTTTTTTCAAGCTGGCCGCCGACAATTTAAAAAAAAAAAAAAAAAAAATCAGAAATAGAGCCATTTTAGCAGTGTTTTTCATGTTTTTTTTTCTTTTAAAAAAAAAAAAAAGAAAAAGAAAAAAAAATTCCAAAAAAAAATAAAAATAGGAGGCGGCCCCCAAAAAGGAAGCGGGAATGGCCTTAGAAGTTTACAGTAGATTTTATACCAAGGTACAGGGAAACCATTGCCTTTGGGAACCATAGTAAAGTAGATGGGAATGAGAAAATCCAGTAGTCAATGGGTTTCTAATAAAGGGATTATATCCTGCACAGTGTTTTGCACCCTATTCAAAGGATCGTTTCTTCTAAGATATTTTTTTTGTATTTCCACAGGATTTTAAAATCCTCTAGGACCCTTTGCTCCCAACTTGGAATATGAAAATGTTGTACGCTTTCCGTCTATCTTCTTAAAATTGTAGAACATTTTTTGGTTTAGGTTTTGAGTTACTGTTTCTTGTCTGCAGTTGGAAATTCTAGGCCTGACAAAATTACATGTAGACCACCATAGTTAATCTTCAATCCGGTCTAATGGTCTCGTTGCTCACATTGTATCTATTCTGCTACTGTAGCTCCATGCTCTTATCCATTCATTAAGAAGGCTGTAGGGAAAGCCAATTTATGACCTGCTTGAAGCCTTTATGATGTCCTATTTAATACCCCTTCTATACCCCCTTAATACCCCTCTGATGCCCCCCCCCCCCCATTCAAATTCCCTTTGAAGCCCCACTGTTGACCAGGAGGGGGAACAAAGAGCACCCTCTATTACTCCCCTCTCCCCTATTGTGAAACTGATGCGGTTCTTTCTTCCATGGAGATTTCAAATGGTTCATAAGAAGATAACCCTGGACCTCCTAATTCCAAGGCAAGTGATTTAAAGAGAATGTATTGTTTTTTGTTTTCTATTAGTTACAAAGATAGGGCAGTGAAGCAATGAGGGTGGGAGGGAGAGGGGGGGGGGGGGCAGGAGAGGAGGGGGAAGGGGAAAAGTTGCAATGATTTTGCTTTGTACCTTGAACATGGAGAAGAATAGTGCTGTTGTCTGTTACCTACATGTACAGGTAATCTGTTGATTTTGATTTTTTAGAAATGTTACATAGTTATATTACATTATTATTATTATCATCATTGCTGCTAGAGAAGAGGGGGAGGGGGAAAGGTTGCAATGATTTTGATTTGTAACTTGTAACTTGAAGGTTAAGAACAAATATACCGGTAGTTATATGGTGCCTACATGGACATGTAATGCATCTGTTGATTTTGTGAAGTGTACATAGTATTATTACATTATTATTATTATCATCATTATTGTTGTTATTACATCATTTGTAACTAGTGTATTGCAATGCCTTCATAATGATAATATGCATACATAATTTATAACTCCAATCTCCTTGATTCTTAACTTCAAAATCCCAGGGTATTTAAATTGTCAATCAATTAGACCTTGCCCCTTTTTATGGCCCCACATCTTCAAAGTAAATGGCCTGTATCAAACAGGCAAATGAAAGGAGAGTCAGGGATTTCATACAAAAAAAGCCCCAAATTACAATAGGACTTTGAAATCTTATGTGGATTTGCTCAAGCAGGTAGGCTATAGTCTAAAGGAGCAGACCCTCATTCCGATCTGACAGATTTGTGAAGGAAGTTCATGTATGTAGATTCAAGATTGTAATTTAGAATTCCTATGCCCATTGCCACCCTTTTGTCCAGGATATAAAGTGATCTACTCGTAGCAAATGCAATGGTACTGTGAAAAACATTGCATGACTTTGTCCTATTTTTAAGAGTCTGCATAATGCAACTACATGTAGGTGCAGGTATCAGAAAGATTCTTATTCAATTTTGTGTATATTCACGTTTTTTAGATCATGCTCCACAATGAAAAGTCATTTTCTTGTGTCATTACCCACTCTCAGAATAACTTGTAAAAAGGCATTCATTCAAAACTGACTTTTTTGGTTTTGTCAGTCTCATGAACCCTTAGAAACCTTTTCAGAAGGGCTGCTATCGATAGATAGATACCAACTTTATTGGTTTCATGGGCCAATCGCTTTTATCAGTCTCGTGAAACCTCAAAAATCTTTTCAGCAGGTTTTTGACACCGACTTGGTTGGTATCATGGGCTAAAACTTTTTCAGAAGGCCCATTACAGTGACTTTGTTGGTTTCATTGGCCATTGGAATGAGTAGCATTTTAAAATCTTCAGAAAATTTGACAGAAAGACAGCAATATTGACTTTGTTAATGTCATGGGGCGTCAGTCTCGACTAGTGCTGTAGTCAAACGTTTAACCGTCCGGTATCCGACCGCCCATGGCGGATTCCGTTTTCAATTGGATGGTTTCGTTTTCCCGTTTTTTTTTTTTTTTTTTTTTTTTTTTTTTTTAATAATTTTTTTTTTTTTTTTTTTTTAAAGTTTCGATTTATGCCCCTCCACCTGGCACTATGCCTGGCAATGTCTCCCAGCTCAGTAATCGGTGTGATGACTTACCACTTGGAAACTAGAACAACACTCCAATTTGTCTGTCATCTTGGTTTGAAAGTAATCTTTGTAATAGATCTCAATATATATATTCATCCAAGTTTAACACATGGTGTACCACAAGGTTCTATCCTAGGTCCTCTACTGTTTTTAATTTACTTTAATGATCTTACACATTATTCTAAAACGACATTGTTACTATTATTGTGACTAGTTCACGAGCACAAATCGGCGCCTTCAGTTAAATCACCTTCCTGCTTTTTCACACGGCCAAAAAAAAAAAAAAAAAAAAAAAAAAAAAAAAACGATTTTTTTTTTTTTTTTTTATTTTATTTTTTTAAAATAAATCGTTTAACCGAAAACCGTCCGGTTTTGACAGGCGGTTAAACAGAATTGGAGATATCCGTGATGTTACAGCACTAGTCTCGACTTTCAAACCTTCAGACAGTTTTTCAGAAGGGCCTGCTATATACTTTGTTGGTGTCATTGGTGCTCAGCGTCGTTTAAAAAAAACCCAGAAAAGTTGTCAGAAGGCAAGCGTGTGTTACACTGTGACTTTGTGCCATCAATGTTGTTTAAAAACCCTCCAAAAGGTGCCTGAAGATTAGTGACCCCTTATTTTGTTGGTGTTTTGGGGCATCAGTCTCAAACCTTCATACATTTTTTTCAGAAGGCCCTTAGCAGCGACTTAGAGCGCGTTTATCTAGGCTTGCCACTAGAAATGTACATATCGTACCCCACTATCGAACCCCACTATCATACCCCACTATACGATCGTGATTTGCGGGATGTCGCGTTTATCTACACTTCACGATTCGCAATAAAGGCCTCGTCTCTTCGCAGCTGCTCAGCGCCGTTTGACCCGGGAAGCAGACAGTTTCTCGGAGGTCAACTTCACACGTATGCTTGTACACAACACCTGGGCGGTCCTATTTGTATGTGAGGTACAAAACAGCTTTGCGTTTATCGATCATTTTGAAACGTGATTCTGGCTGTATGTGACATACAAAACGCACCTTTTTGCGTCTTTAGATATGCCCATATCTAAAGCCCTTTAAAAAAGGCTTTGCGTTTATCTACTTCTAAATTTGCCTGAAAGACGTTTGAGAAACCTGATTCTAGCCAAAAATTTCCTAGATAAACGCAACCTTTGTTGATCTCATTCTCATCAGTCTCTTTTTGAAAATCATCAGAAAAAACTTGTTGGAAAGGCAGCTGGACATCACCTCAGAGGTGATGTGTCACTAACTTTGTTGATTTCATGGGCCATCAAATATCAGTCTCTCTGAAAACTTTTCAGCAGTTCTTTGACACGTATTGCCATTTTTTGTTTTTTTGTTTTTGTTTGGGGGGGGGGGGGGTCTCATAAACCAACTGTCTGGAACCCTCAGACACATTTACATGAACACATATCTTTTCTGAATCTTTTAGAGTTGTTTGCCATTATAAGGTTGGACTTCACATTAAATGTAGATGTACACTTACAGGTGTACCTCTAAATGTACATGTACAGTCACACCTGCTAAGTCACCACCTGTCTACAAAGACCACTTTTTTCTTTCCCTTGAAAATGGTTTCACATTGAAACATGTACTGAAGGAACCTGTCTACAAAGACCAACTTTTGAGTTTCCCTTGGGCGGTCGCTACAGACAGGTTTGACTGTATATGGTACATGTATCTGTAAGCTGTGTATTCCTGTATCAACGGCACATACAATGTAACACCAGTGCATGCATTGAAGCATGTAGATTATGCACATATCTAGGGGGCCAGTTTATTTACGTAACTGTCCATGTAGAAATAACTGTCACTAAATCTATGTACCTAAGAGATCAAGCAAAGTTGGCACTCTATCTTGAAAAGTACTTTTCTGATTCCTTTTCTTTTCAAAATCCTAAAAATAGATAGACACAATAAAGGTCACCCGAGTGAAATCATAAAAGTGGTCCTTGACACAAAAAAGAGGTTTCTCTATATTTGAGAGTTCAGTTTCGGGAAGGCCAGGTTTCTATTATTTTTGAGTGATAATTATATATATTATCCTTGAAAATATTTGTATTTAAACAATATTCTTTCTTTTTATCAGATTTTATTAGAACTAAGCCAAGGGCAACTTGATTGAATTTGATTTCAATTTTGTTTTCAATCTTGATTTTCTAAAGCTTTTGATCAAGTGTGAATTCACCAGGGTTTGTGGGAGGGGAACCGTGTAAATGGACATGTAATTTATAATTTCATCCCTGGACCAGAATCAATAAATTTTGTACAAGACAACCACTAACCAAAATTGAAACTATATTCCCTAAATCTGTAATGAAATACACACTTGAACATCTGTACATACAATGTACATGTAGGCCTACATTTTCACATCTCATGTTAATTCACAGTAATGTCCAGCAGAGGCAACTGTCCAATCACCTAATTATTTCTCTGGAATATATATAGCAAGCTATGTACACTAACCATTGCATACATTTTAATACTTTATCAAGGGCTTGTCTATATCAGGCCTATACTCTAACTATGGCATATGGAAAACTTTTAGCCCTAAACGCGCATAAAAGAATACGCACTAAACAACCGCTTTCACGAAGAGAGAGCGCTCAAGTGCACTCCTGCGTGAAAGTACACTGATCAGACTAGTTCAATGCGACAAGGCGGGGGTGAGAGCGCTTGCTCTTGTTGACTACTAATTACTAACACTAACAAACTAGAATTAGAAATGAAACTCACCTAGTTAAATAAATGCAAAATTACGGTAGACTACATAAGCAGAGGCTTGCCATCACACCGTAGACGAAATCGAACTCATTCCCTCTTCCAATGACTATACTGACTTCCCTCTAGTTGGAGTGCAATGACCCATTCGGGTGCGCATGTATACACATGATGCGGTCTCCGAGATTTTGAGCGCACCGCACACACTCTGTATAATACGCACTGCGTTAAATACACACACTGACCTCTACAGCGATTGCACGGAAGCTATAACTGTGCATTGTTTGTACGGTACGGGCGCACTCGTTGTGAGTAGCTATAGCGCTACACTATCCCAGTCACCTTGGTTTAGTATGAAAAACTACTTTTTATTGGTTGGAAAATGGCTACCGTTTCCTCTCCACGAATGAAAACAATCGTTATACCAACGTAAAGGTGGGATGTCAAGGTTTCTGAATCCGTCCGAAGATTTTTTATACGTCACTCGTGTAAGATTTGCCGACCGGTTGACTGAGCGAAACCCGACAAAAAAGGGGAAAAACAGTGCAATCTCCATAGGCAGGCTGAAAAAGTCAAAACTTTTAGGTGAAAATGGCTACCGTTTCCCCTGAAAGAATAATCCCAAATTTAGTATCATTTTTAAGACGACATTTCAAATGATAAGAAACCGTCCGAAGATTTTTTTAACAAATTTCCATTTTCCCGTAATACAAGCAATTATATCAAAACATGGCTTTTTTGGTGTACGTTCCCCGTGCTTAACAGGATAAGCGACGAGGCGCAGAGCAGATGCGCGTAAGTTTTCCATATGACCCCCCCCCCCCCCCCCCCCCCCCAAGTTAGAATCCAAGGGATCATGCAAAATTGAGAATGGTCCTGTTTGGATTGAAATATTTAAAGTTTGAATTTGAATTTGCATACAGACTGCTAAAATGCTGAACTGTATATCCTGATCCCTTTCCCCCAAAAATTGTGTGAGGCCCTAGTGTATCCCAAGTATTTATTATTTACTCAGTGCATTAAAATGGCTTCTAAACTCCCTTACATGTACCCTGCAGATCCATCTGACCCCCAAAAGACGATACAAGAAAAGGCCCTTAAAGTCTGTCCCTAATTTAAGATGTCATGAGGGGCCGTCTAATTCCAGTTAAAAAACAACATCTCTCAATCAATACACATCCATGGGAGACAAAGGTCCCGTTCCGCTGCCCTCTATAAAAAGGCGTGTCAATCTATAACGTTAGATTCCAAGTGTAAAGGGCATTGATTTTTGCCGGGGGGCAGGCTTGTCACGCAACCCACGCGGAGCAAACGCAACAATTGCTTCGTGAGACTTAAGAGAATGATGTTTCATCGCTGGAACATTTTCTTTTGTGTTTCGCGAGTGATCCCATTTGTAAACATGTTCAGTGAGGGTTTTCCATTGTGATGGGGTGAAATATTTATGTCTTGTGATGGACAAACATTCAGGTCGTAAAAAAACATGAATGAAACGTGCATGCATTAAGTATCGTGCGATGAACAGGTATTGTTTTGCAAGACAGTGGCTGTAAGCGATGTCTCTGGCTTTCTGTCAAGCAATCTTTATGATAATATATTGATTTAATAATAATGATAATTATAGGCATTTCTATAGCGCCGTCTATCTTATTCCGAGGCGCATTTATTATTACCCCAGCTTTAGCCTGGCTGCCATTACAGCGCTCCAGCATATCAAGGAATTAATTCCTGCCAGGACTTACATGGCCGCGAGACACGAGGGAATGAATATTTTATCCCTTGAACATTTTCTTTTGTGTTTCGCGAGCAAATTAACATGTTCAGTGAGAAGTTTTATTGTGCTAGAGTGAAATATACATGTATAATGTCTCAACATGGACAAACATTTGAGTTATGTAACAAAACATGATTGAAACAGCCAGGCCTCTCGCCAAGAAATTAAAAACGCGTGGCGCGACCCGAGGGAAAATTTGATCCCCCCCCCCCCCCCCTAAAAAAAAAAAAAAAAAAAAAAAAAAAAGTAAAAATTTGATTATTTTTTTTTTTTTTTTTTTTATTTATTTTTATTTTTTAGAGTCTAATTTAAATTTATTTTTTACAAGTATTACAAGTAATTTGATGAATTTTTAATACCATACCTGCCAATCCTTACGAATAATTCAGAATATCCTGTTTTGGGGGGATTTCTAGGACCAGAAAATCCGGAATTTTCTGATTTTTCAAAAAAAAAAAAAAAAAAATTGGATTTTTTTTTTTTTTTTTTATTTTTATTTTTTTTAAGAACGCGTGGCGTTAGGTCGGGCCCATCAGGAACGCGTGGCGCGCGCGCCACGCGTTATCTGTGTACGCGAGGGCCATGGAAACAGCATGCATTAAAGATAAAGTTGAGTTCTGGTCATGCGATTGCATTGTGAAAGAAACATTTAATCAATCAGAAAAACTTGATCATCTAGTATACCCCCTAATGTATAAAGTATTGGTGTGTACTGCAAGGTTCTGGAATCATCACTTAATCAAAATGCTAAGAAATTTGGCCCAGTCTAGGTAAGGTTACGAGCACTGTACACAGAAAGATGTATATGGGACTACACAAAAATGTAGCATAAAAATCTGTCCCGATTTTTATGTACATGTTAATGCCATATTTAGAGTACAAAAGCATTTGAAGAGCCATGCTTTTCAGGGAACATTTTTTTATCTGATGTTCTTCCACACTTGCATACATCATGTAATTATATGATAACGGTCACAAATTATTTTTCACCTCTTCCGAGAACTCAACCATCTCTTTAAGTATCATGCGATAGACAGGTATGCTGTATTGCGATGCGTAAGACTTTCTGTCCTGTATTTTTTATTATATTTTATTGATTTATGGACTTATATGGCTGCAAGACATGAGAGAATGAATATTTAATCTGGAACATTTTCTTTCGTGTTTTGCGAGCAATATGTTAACATGATTAGTGAGAAGTTTCATTGTGCTTGGGTGACATATATACCGGTATGTCTTATGATGGACTAACATTCGGGCCGTAACAAAACATGAATGAATCGAGCATGCATTATTAAAGTATCGTGCGATAGACAGGTATTGTTTTGCGGGACAATGGCTGTATGCAATGTGTCAGACATTCTGTCATCTATTTTTCATTATATTATTGATTTATGGACTCAAGTCATGTTAAATGTATACAATAACAAAGATTGATGTTTGTGATAGTAGTTTGTGACACCTTTTATGTTCACTTTGCCGCACACAACATTGACACTTACAATGTACATCGTACATGAAGACAAACCGTTTTATTCTTTTGCATCCAAATGGAGATGTTGCTTATGAAGTTGAAAAATGTCATAATAGTACAAATAACATCCACCATACATCTGCAATTTTCAAGTGCTGTGGCTCGATCAAGTCCTGGACTGATACCACACCACATTAAGTCTGGCGTTGATGTACTGTGCAGGCTAGGTATTTTGTAAGGAAAGTAGGTTTACAATCCTTAAAGGTAATACAAAGTTTTGGGAAATTTTGAAAATTGGCTTGATTGTGATTTTTTTACAATATTGATATATTTGGATGCCCCTGTAGATGTATTATAAGCAGTAGAAAATTTAGCCCCTAAAGCACTTCTCTTTTCAAGAAAAATTGAATATAAAAATTCACTGGTACTCCCGGTAAATTTTGATAAATTTCAAATAGCGCCTACGGCCATACAATGATAGCTGCGACCATTCAAATCTCAGAATATGTAGTTGTGATATATAATTTCCAAACAGGAAAAGTCAATTGGTCAGGTGCAATTGGTCGATTTTAGTCAAGAAACGTTGTTTTATAGCTAAATTAATATCTTGACTTTGAGAGGGAGCTATACAACATAAACAGCTTATTATTTACAATTTCATCACTTTAGACTCCATTTCAACCCCGACAACGATCACAGAATATTGTAGGATCGCATATGCTTCCAGTATGTTCATTTGAACCAAATTCATGACGATATACCAAAACCTTGTATTACCTTTAACTTAGCAACACGTCAAGAGATTCAGAGTTGTTGTTTTTCCATCAAAATATGCATTTTCTTACAATTTCAGACAACATTCTTGCAAATGTATATTAGCTATATACAGGTATATCTATTTTATTGTCATTTTAAAAGGATGTCTTTTGGGGTTTACCAGAGTTCTTCTCTGATCACCTCAAGGACCAATTCACTCTCTGCTCCATGTATTTTTATTTTTGCTGCAATGAACTACATGTAGTGACACCATCAACACTTTTTTTAGATACCACCGTAGAATATATACATACTTGAGATTCATCACGGCTTCTCAGCTTCACACAATTTGTTCATACATGTAGTTTCATATATAGGCGAGTTTTAATAGCTTGGAATGAGGGGAATAATTGATCTCTCAACGTTGCTGAATAGCTCTGCCATTGATCACTTGTGTGAAGCTCCCCATGGACGAATTGACATTCAAAATGGATATAGCCCTAGGAAGTACCTGTAATCAATATGAAGAGATACTTAAATTGACAAATTGAACAGAATTTGACCCTCGCATTCCGATCATGGCTTTCATGGTTTATTGTTAATTAGTTTAATGAGACCGCAGTTAATGTGTTGGTAATTCATCTGTCACATTTTTCCAATGGCGCTGATGATTTCTATGACGGCAACCAGGCTAATGAGACAGTGTATGTCTTTAAGCACTATTCTTCTGTGGTTGATTTTAGAGTTGGATTCTCACAAAAAACGCTCTCACACACACACACACACACACACTTCACAATTTTGACATTGCGGATCGTCTTTCAGACTTTATCAAGGAAAAACGCATGCATTTTCTAGGAAGTTTCCTTACAATCCTGTAATGATAATGCCATCAATTCACGTCTCTGCAAGCCTTGATAATGCTTCTTTAGATTTCCGGGAGTTGTCTTATGAATAGAAATCACAGATATATTTTGTGGTTAAAGGTGTTTTTAGCTTTCGGTTCTTCTGAATGCTAAGCTCTGATGGTACAGTATGGTCACTATGGCTGTCTTGAAGAGAAAAGAGATTATAAGGGATAAAGGGGAAATCCCTTTTACTCCGTGGGATTGATAATGGAAATCATTAGTTGTTTGTAGCCTGTTTAGTATATAAAGCATTGATGTACATAATATGCGGTTAAATAAAGAGATTATTTGGAATTTCTTTTAAATGCCTACCCTCAAATTCCGAAAATTCCTCAAAAAACCTTTACAACACATTAAAAGCATTGTTTAATAATGTTGAGTCTGAGATGCACGAACCTCATGTTATCAGTGTCTGTGATATGGTGTAATATTGAAGCCCTGATAAAAGATTGCGCTTCAAAATGATCAAGAAGTGCCTCAAAAAAGTACAAATCTTTGAGTGTCGGTTTTACCATACTACCATATTTGCCGGCGTAAAGGCCGCAGTATTTTTGGAAGAGAAAATATCAAAAAGTCGGGGTGCGGCCTTTACAACGAAAGAGTAAAAAAAAAAAAAAACGTAAGTCAAAACCAGCACAAATTTGCCCATATGGGACTACAAACGGTAAAATAACTGTACCACTATGGTACAGGACATTTTCAAACATCTTACCGACAATTTTATCTTGCATTGTTGACATGAAGACGAAAATAACTTCCTAAAACAACATTTGTCGATATATATCTTGATCTAAGTTTGTGCCATTGCATTGCAAAAGTAATTAAGGAAGGGACTGTTTAACGGACCTCCCGCGAAGCATCCATCCGAAGTCATTATTTTGTTTTTCCATTTCATGCCATTTCGCATTTCACCGTACATTGTGGTAGGGGTATATCGCACACCAAATCTGCTTGCGATCACTTTTTTAGCTAAACTTCCGGTAAATTATAAGAATATTGATGAATTTGGTATCAGTTTGTAAAAAAAAATAGTGTTTTAACTTTTAAGAGAAAATTACAATTATTTTTTCCTCTTGGAAATGTCAAAGTTGGGGTGCGGCCTTATCGCCGGCAAAAACGGTACTTGTTTTCCCCAATAGACTAGTGTTATGAAAATAGTTTGGCAAACACAAAACTTGGTTTCAATATCCAATCATAAATATCTTGATAATCAGACAGGCAATCCGCTTGTAAAGGTCATGGGGTTCCTGACTGGCCTAAAGGTTTCTAATTATCATTGCGAGCTGAGCTAAATCAAGGATTTGTTAATTTTGTTTAAAGGATCTAAAGACAAAGTTACCGGATCCCTTTAAGACTAAGCCTTCTACAAAAGTGCTATGAAGTACCATGACACACAAGCATCATGCAGAGCTTCCTATCAACCAGAAGATAGTATGACAATGGGAATGCATGCCTGATTCTCAATAGGACCGTGGAGTATCCCATTGATACAAGCAGTCAAGCTCTACTTAATACTAGAGATCTCAGTTCCACATTGGACTATTGTATTGTCAGGATGTGCGCTCGTTAGAGATGACCCCTAGAGGCTACATGTACACGCAAGGTTTGCCATGGCATGAAATAGGCCTTGCTCAAATCAATATATGATGAACGTAAGACTATGCGTTCGTCTATTAACATTTGCAGATTACATAACTGTTACATTGTCTCTTCAGGAGGATGTTTTTATTTGTTTATTTCATTTCATTTATAAAAAAACATTACAGTAAACATACAAACATGATATACATGGTACATGTGTATACAGATTTTTACAAAGGGAAGGAGCAAACAATTTTTTATGGGAATGTGGGGTTAACAAAAAGGGCAATTGGCCTTTGAACGTCAACCCCTTTAAAAGTATATGCTGTATTGTTGAGAAAAGAAAAAAAGGAAAAGAAAAGCAGAGAAAACCTGAACACCAATACAAAAGAAAACAAAAGGGTAGGAGAATACATGTACATTATAAAGTGCATTTATTGAAGCGTTACATCATTTAAAGGCCCACTGCACTACTTGTAGCTACTTGCGCCCTCTATATAACAAACAATGCCTAATCGGTGACCATTGGTCCCCCATGATCCTCTTTTTCTTATGTTAACTGAGAGCTGAGTTGATGAGATAACCACCTGTCCAGTGACCTTGCAGGGCAATCTAATCCCTCCTATAAACTATGGCAGATAAGCTTTAATTTGCGCTAAGGGAACTTAAAGCATGTGTGTTTGTGTGTATTTGGGTTTTTAACAGACTAGTATCATTCAGAGATTATTGTTTACAACTGGGGACCAACTTTTAACATCACCATCCGAAAGCTGTGACCTGGTTTCAAACCAGGGTCCATGTGAGTCAATTTGTAGAGCTGACCACTACTAGACTAACTTCCATCTCCCTTGTAAGGTTGTTAATTCTGTGTACCACATTGAAAGCTCCATTTTGAACCACAACACCAAAAACTGTTAAAAAACACTTTAATGTTTGCGAGCAAACTCTGTATTACCATTTCTGGTTACATGAAGGGCAACAAACCTACAGTTACATGTACTTAAACAACTTTTCAAAGGTTATGATGGATTGCATGCATAGAAGGTCCAGCATTTCCAAGACTCTCTGTACATAGCGGGACTGGAGTAGCACGACTTCTTTGATCTGTTACGCCCACAGTTCCAGAGTAAGATTATTACAGAAAACATTTGACTGTATACACAACCATTGTTGAACTGGAATAGCTGCACCTTTGAGTTCTTTGGCTGAAGTTTATTTTGAAATTCAGTTGAGTCCTCGCTATGTATGTCGTTGTCATGGACTAGTTTCACTGCGGCAGTTATGTGAAAACTGTTAGTTGTGCTGGAAGTTGCTAAGTTCATTTCAGAAGTGTGAGATCTTCAAATAGACGGAATAGTATTGATTTCAGTTTTCGCAACAGTTTAGAAATTAATTGTGAGCTCTGGCATAAAATGTAGCGTTGAATGGCATTGAATGGCATTTAACTTTGAGAGAATAAGTTTGCTCTGAGTAATTTGTTCATTATGCAGGTGACGGGTTTTTGACCGTGAAATAGAAAAAAGTTTTGACTTCAGTTTTAAAAACAATTTAATATACGTGCATATTCACCTCTGGTGTACATTGTAGATTTGAATAGTTTGAGTGAAGCGTGCTGTGAGTGCAATGCAGTTGATGTGTTTGGACCATGAGAGAAAAACGGATCGAGTTGAGTTTTAACAACAGATTAAAGATTATCTTCACCTTATTGACAACTTAAAGATAGACTGTAATTTTGAGAGCTCTGGCATAGAATTGAAAGGCAATTGGAATGAACTTACTGTACCCTGTGTAATTTGTTTACCGGTAAATGAAGCAGTCGATGGGTCTTTTTGACCAGATTCTAGGAGCTACTTTCTGACTCAAGTAATTACGCTGTTTTCTAGCTTTTGTCCTATTCACCTTCTGACATCACTGTACATTTCTAGATTTACTGCAATCTTGAAAATTAAATGGCTTTAGTGAGAAGTAAATGGCTTAAGTGAGAAACTTGGCAGAAGTAAAATGTTCTAAATGGCTTATTATGCAATAGGATAGCTACATATAGGTCTAAGTACAGACAATCTTCTTCACATGCTGTTTAATGCATGAATTCTGTGATGTGTGATAAATGGCTAAAACAACCCAAAATGTATTTTGATCAGGTTATCACTTATTTTTCCTCATCTAATAAACTTGCGAAAAACTAAACAGTGTCACCAAGTAGATCTACTGGATCAATTCTTCAATCATTATTATTGAATTCGAATTATTGTTGGATTCTATTCAGGAAACTACAGTTAACAACTGAATTAAATTATTCATACCCTTCCCAAGTTTTGAAATATTTAAATATGTGAAACCTAGATTTGTACTGATTAATATTTCTTGAGAATGTGACATATTAAAGTTTACAGTTACATCTAGAAGTATTTAATAAATGTCCTTTTTAAACCTGTCATTCTTGAGTTATGAGAAAACAAACATCAAAATAATTTTTAAAATCATTGCCAGAAGTCATGACTACCATTTAAAATTTGAACAAAATATGGAAATCTTTCTTCGATTGGGGATAATCATATAATGTTATTTGGAATGGTATAATGACATTATTAAAGCTTCTACCAACCTTGAATTTTGTGGGCAAGCTTTCGTCCACTCCTGTGGACTTTCTCAAGCCATGTGATCATAGTCACACGTTTTCTCAGCGCTGCCTGGTGTCCTGCGATCACTGGACCAAAAATAGGTGACAATAGGTATCCTCAGTCCCTGTTTAATGAAGGATTAATCCTGTTAATCCATATTGACTCTTTCACCTTTTTTGACCAGAAGTTGCTTTCAAAGTCAATGAGTGCATCATCCCATCCAATAATATGTCTTGTGTTGAGGGCATGTTCAGCTAAAGCTGAATGGGATGGCCGGGTTACGCATTCTGAAGGCTCTTATGTGTTCTTTCAATCGCTCTTTAAGAGTTCTGCCAGTTTCCCCCAATGGGTAACCGATCACTTGGATTGAGAAAGTCCACAGGAGTAGTCAAATGCTTGCCTACAAAATTCAAGGTTGGTGTAGCTTCAAAAATTATGTGATACCTTTTATAGCCCCCTCTGCACTAGTTTGGCATGGAGGGATTAGACCTCCCTGTGAGGTCACTTGCAGGTGGTTATCTCATCAAGTCAGCTCTCAATTAACATAAAAAAAAGGGCATCATGGGGGATGAACGGGTACTGCTTAGGCATTGCTGGCTGGAAAGAGGGCGCAAGTAGCTATAGGTAGTGCAGTGATGTTTTAGATTGCAAACTATCTGTTGATTTTGAGAATAACATCTATCTCTTGTTTCTCTTTCTCGTTTGTTCTTCTTTGCAGGATATCTCTGGTCTTGATGTTCACACTATGATCGTCTCAACTCACATGTGATTTCACAGGTTTGTGGTTTATTATCCTAATGAGTATTCAATTCGGTGTTGAAGGGATTGGGTATCTTTGTCTCAGATTCTGAAACAAAATCCTGGATTTAGCTCATGCTGCAATGATAATTGTAAACCTTTAGGTCAGTCAGGAACCCCATGACTTTTACAAGCCGATCGCCTGTTTGATTATCCAGATATTTATGATTGGAAATCAAAATCGAATTTGCGTTGTCCTAACGGTTTTTATAACACTACAGTCTATTGGGGAAAATGAGTATGGTAAAATCTATCATCCAAAGATTGTTACTTTTGACCTTAGCTTTCATGATGTGAAAGAGCTGTGGTCTTTCAAGCCATGTGTGTTTGTAGTCCCATATACCAACTTCCATGTGCAGTTCATGTGATTTTCCGCAAGATTAAATCAATTTCCTATCATTTTGATGACTGCGAAACCTGACATTGTACACCAATTCTGAAGCACCGCATAATCAACCTGTCCCCATTGCTTCTAGACATCTCTTTTAAAAATGTTATCACTTGATCAGAACTCAAGTTTTAAGTAGGCTGATAAATGTTTTTTTCTCTCCGTCTTTTGTGAGGCTTTCCAGTTTCCACCTGTCATTTTCAACTCAATTCTATCTTTTTTCAAATCAATCTCTTTGCCTAGGTAGGTTTTAAACTTTTAAGCCTCTGTTTGGATTTGTCCTCCTTTCAATACGAAGCTATCAGATTAATATCAAAGATTGAGATTTGCTGACATGTGACATCGTAGACTATGGGATAGTTTAACCAAAAAACACTTTGATTGCCTTCTTTGTCTCTCGATCTGCATGGTTGCTTGTTTGCCATACGTGCACCTTTGCACAAGACAGTAGGTAGTAATTGACAGAAGAACTGCTTTGTAGAACACAACAGCTTTTGCAAATAATTTCCATTCTTTATTGCCTCCCTTTGCAATCCTTTTTAACACTGTTATAGATTAATCTTGCATTGGAAACAGTTACGTAGCTGCAGCTGATTAAGAATGTGGGAAAATAACCTTTAAAAAAAAATTATACAAACATAGAGATTCATTAAGGAAATGCATTTGTCAATTATTTAAAGAAGAATTTGGAAGGAGACACCTCAATTGTCACAACGTCAAATGAATAAGAGGTTCAAATTCAAAGAAATGTTATACTATTACTGGTAACTAATTAAGGTAAATATTATTACATTATTATTTACAGTATATTCTTTAATGTTTCATCGAAACATGTTCATGTATATGTACCGGTACATGCATTTTCAGAAGTAAATGTTCTGTCTGTTTCTGAATTTGTTTTGGTTCGTGTTCTAAACTCTCAGATATGTTATTGAATACAAAAACACTGAATGTCAAAACAAACTGATTGGTTTACATGTAGGAGCTTGGCTCCACATATTAAATTGAACAAATATGATACACGTGTGTGTACATGCACTTAATATGCTGATATCAAAATATAATGAAGTATTTTGCACAGGCACCAAAGTGTGACTAATCTAGTTTTAATTACATCTAGGTTGTCTCTATGTCATCGATGTAATAAAGCAGACAAAATGGACATTATTAACATAAAGTGAATATATTACTTGCGTTTCTCTCTGTGTGTCTGTCTGTCTCTCTCTCCGTCTGTTTGTCTGTCTGTCTCTCTCTTGTTCCCTCTCTACTTCATATGCAATGTCACAAAGCAGCAGAAAAAAGACATTTAACACAAAAATGAATATATTAGTGAAGTTTCTCTCTCTGTCTCTCTTGCTCCCTCTCGACTTAATATTTGATGTAAGAAACCAGCAGAAAACAAAATTAATACAAAAGATGAATACCGGTATATAAGTTACATTTCTCTCACTCTCTCTCTACTCCATTCCCCCCTAGATGTCAAATTAGGCTAAATCCTTATACATGTATGTGTATTTGTACATATTTATTCATAATGGCTAATCACGTCCTTAAAGATAAACTTTAGTACTGGTAATGCGATTGCATTGTGAAAGAAAAGGTGTGGAAAGGATCAGAAACAGTTGATCATGTAGCATGTAAGTATTGGTGTGCACTGCAAGGTTCTGGAGTCATCAAAATCATACTAAATTTGACCGAGTCTTGGTAAAGTAACAAGCACTGTACACAGAAAGCTATATATGGGACAACACACATGGTGTTGGGGCTAGTACTACCTTGATTTCCTTGTCTTTCTATGCTCATTACTCAGCCAGTATACATTTTCTTCCAAAATTGTTTGGCACATGTCATTTATTTGTAATCTTGAACATTCAGTGTGTTTCGTTTGATTCTGTGAGAATTAATTATTTTTTTTTTTACCAGAACTGGAGTTTATCTTTAATAGCTTCCGATGTTTATATTTAGGAACCATGCTTCAGTGATGAAAGAGTTATTGTTATTAGGGGAGGTGTGACAATGACTCAGGCATGTTGAATGCAGATCGTCAATAAATTGGATGGAAATTTGACAGGGAAATGGACGAAGAGTTATGAAAACATTTATGACCCACCTCTACGGGCTTCATTGCCCCCCACCTACTTATATGACGTAGCGCATGATTGGACACACATAACAATCAGTTTAGCCTGGCGTTTCATTGTAGGAACTTGCGCACTGGTCGGTCATTGTGTGCAGTGAAGTCCCTTTGATCGCCGGCAAATATTCCAAATATTTCAAGTTCACTCATCTGGTATCAATGACGGTGACATGTTCATATACATGTAGGCAAGTCAACATAAGGCATGTAGAGGGCATTGCATTGAGGGGTTGTGGACGAATGCGACAAAAATGCCTTACACACCATTGAAGCGTCATTGAGAACGATGAAAGCAATTAAGCTCCAAGTTCTAAAGTATGATGAAAGTAATCTGATTATTTCGATATAATATATAGAGAGAGGAAGGGAGGTAGGGATGGATAAAGGGGGAGGGGACCCGGGACCGGTATATAAGAAGAGGGGGTGAAGAGGAAGGGCAGAGAGTGAGATAGAGACGGGGAGAGGAGAGAGAGAGAGAAAAGGAGATAGAGAGGGAGATAGAGAGGGAGGGAGGGAGGGAAGGAGGGAGAGAGAGAGAGGGAGGGAGGGAGGGAGGGAGAGAGAGAGAGAGAGAGACAGACAGAGAGACAGAGACAGAGAGAGAGAGAGAGAGAGAGAGGGAGGGAGGGAGAGAGAGAGGGGAGAGACAGAGACAGAGATACATGACACACGTACAGACAACCAAATAGAAGGAGAGCGTGAGAAACTCCAGTTTCATAGTGTGTTATCTAGAGAAGATCTGAATACATACATGTATACTTTAGCCTTTGGCTTGTCATTAACTCTGCAGTCCGTTCGCTAAGAATCTATTTAAATGTGTATTTTTTATGTAGTTCTCTGACTCTGTCTCTTTATCTCCATGAAAAAAAATTATTTAAATCATTTTGGGGGTAACTTTTCAAGCTTGCTTGCATGAATATAACACTCATTAATATGTTTTGCATTGAACTCTATGCACATTTTTGGGGCTTTTTTGGCATTTCTGGGGGCGAATTTGCCCAAGACCCGTGTATTTTTTCCCCGTTTCTCTCTCTTTCTCTCTCTCACTCCCTCACTTAACCTCTTCTGTATTACATGTAGCCTGTATACATGTCGCTTGAACTCTACACTGTGTATATCTTTTTACTCTCTTATATACCCTCCCCTCCCTTCTTTCTGTACAGGTAGCTCTAACTCTCTCTCTCTCTCTCTCTCTTTCTCTTTCTTTCTGCCCCTTTCTCTCTCTCTCTCTCTCTCTCTCTATCTCTCTAGCTCTCTCTCTCTCTTTTTCTTTCTTTCTTTCTGCCCCCCTCTCTCTCTCTCTTTCTCTCTTTCTCTTTCTTTCTGCCCCTTTCTCTCTCTCTCTCTCTCTAGCTCTCTCTCTCTTTTTCTTTCTTTCTTTCTGCCCCCCCTCTCTCTCTCTCTCTCTCTCTTTCTCTTTCTTTCTGCCCCCTTTCTCTCTTTCTCTCTCTCCCTCCTTTCTATGATCTGCTTTGCATGTACACTGTATGCGTGATAAATCTTAAGGCCGTCTTTCAATGAATAATGGTTTCTTCATACGACCCTGGATGCCTTTATTACATGCATGCATTGTTATGAAAGATATGGGGATTTTACAGTGTAAGCACCTATACATTGTTCACTATATCCTCCATGCAGTTTGAATCACTGCATGTTCCTCAATAGTCATGATAAGAAAAGATGCATAATGCAATTTCAGACATCTCTGTCAGTGTCACTCGATTATTACCTTTATTATTATATACTGTAGTTAAACCTGTCTATACCCACCGCCCAAGGGAAACACAACAAAATGGTCTTTGTAGACAGGTGGTCTTTGTAGACGGCTCCTTTATTACATGTTTCAATGAGAAACCATTTTCAAAGCAAACAGAAAATGTGGTTTTTGTAGACAGGTGGCCACTAAAGCAGGTTTTACTGTATTACAAACTATTTTCTGGCTTGAGTATGGACACCCATTAAATGCTATTTTCTGACTATTCTGACATAAATTTGACATGTACCAGTACCTTTTTCTTGCAGTTATACTTCTGTTCTTTGCCAAATGGTACTTCTACCAATTACATTGTAAAGCTCATAATTCCACGTTCGCATTTTATAAATATGGGAACCCAAAATGTAGGGGCCTCTCTTTGTAGACTATTATAAATCTGCGTATTTCATAAGTCAAGTTCCTGATATCTACTGTAGCCCTTCAATGTATATTGCTGTAGTTGGCTAGACGTGTTATGGACAAAAATATATTTCTGGAACATTACACAGCAATGATGTCAATTAAATTCCTCGCCTTTTTCATACAATAGGAAAAAAGGAAACACTACATGACGTATGCTCAGAATGCCTTCACAGTAAGTGCAAACCTTGAAAACGGAAACCGAACACAAACAAAAAACATGAGAACACTAGAGAGAGAGAGAGAGAGTAAGAGAGAGAGAGAGAAAGTAAGTGAGTGAGAGACATAAGAGAGAGAGGGAGAGAAAATAGAGAGAAAGAGACGTAGAGAGAGAAAGAGAGAGGGAAAGATAGAGAGAGAGAGAGAAAGAGAGAGATACAACTGTAGAGAGAGAGCCCTATAGAGAGACAGAGAAAGAGGGAAAGAAAAGAATGGAAATGCTAAGAATAGCTCAGTTCATATCTGCACAACCGTAATATTTTGATATGCCTCGTTATGCAATTTCTCCTCCACAGTTCATCTTGATAGGGAAGTGCATGCATGATACCATAACCATACCATAATAGTGTGGTATTTTTCTGTAAGCACTGTTCATAATGTTGAGGAATGCCCCAATTTTTCCAGTTTTGGGTAGGTTTTTTCTCCTGATAGAGGAAGTGGTTGCTATCAGGTTGGAGGAACTGTGGCAATAGGCCTGTCCTCATCAGCTCAAGTTTGCCAAATAATCCCCTATTTTCAGACTGGTGATATTTTCTATTAGCTTGAAATTGTTTCTTCACCAGATACGCTCATCACAAACTTGCATTGACAGGCGCAATTAAATTAGACGGCTACTATCTCAACCAAATATCCAGCTAATTGCAACTGCATGCTGATAAAGATGGAAATTAACTGGTTAATTTGTGATCGGGATAGTAAAAATAGCGGGTTATATGGCAAACTACATGTAGTATACCTGTAGACATAGCGGCGGCTGCTTTCAGTAAGAATAGGTGGCCGATATGAACAGGGCGAAAGCGTAGGGAGAAAGAGAGATCGAGAGATGTACATGTACTGCAGTTGGTAGCATACATGTATATTTTTGCAGCTATTAACGGATAGATGGCAAATACATGTATGGATGGTGCCTGAGAGAGAGGGAGAGAGAGAGAGAGAGAGAGAGAGAGCAAGGGAGATATAAACAGAGAGAGAAAGATACAGCAAGGGAAAGAGGAAAAGAAACTGACAGTATAGAATGCAACATAGAGAGAGAGTGGAAGAAAGAGAGAGAGAGAGAGAGAGCGAGAGAGAAAGGGAGAGATAGATACAGAGAGAGAAATAAACAGCAATATCAAGGGAGAAATGGAGAAAGAAACTGACAGTATAGAATGTAACAGAGAGAGAGAGAGAGAGAGAGGGAGAAAGAGAGAGAGAGAGAGAAAGGGAGAGATAGATACAGAGAGAGAAATAAACAGCAATATCAAGGGAGAAATGGAGAAAGAAACTGACAGTATAAAATGTAACAGAGAGAGAGAGAGAGGGAGAAAGAGAGAGAGAGAGAGAGAGAGAGAGAGAGAAAGGGAGAGATAGATACAGAGAGAGAAATAAACAGCAATATCAAGGGAGAAATGGAGAAAGAAACTGACAGTATAGAATGTAACAGAGAGAGAGAGAGAGAGAGAGGGAGAAAGAGAGAGAGAGAGAGAGAGAGAGAGAGGGAGAGATAGATACAGAGAGAGAAATAAACAGCAATAGCAAGGGAGAAATGGAGAAAGAAACTGACAGTATAGAATGCAATAGACAGAGAGAGAGAGAGAGAGAGAGAAAGGGAGAAAGCTAGAAGCCCATATTGTTGCAGATGGGATTATCTTTGGCAAAGGAAGCACTCCGCACACAATACATGCATGCATTTGGCAAGTGCTGGAAAACAATACTAAACAGCCAGTTGAAGATTTAAATCTGAGCTGACTCTTGGGGGCGAATCCTATTGAAGCGAAGAGAGCCCCCATTGTTCCGAGGAATGCAGGTAGGACAATGGCGTGGGGGTGAGTACAGAGGGGGTACTGTCAAGCGGAGGGTGAAAATGAAAAAAGAAATGCTGAGAGTGTGTACATGTAAGAGGAAAGTATACATGCAAACTGTTATCTCCCTCCATACATGTATCTCTCTCTCTCACCCTCTCTCTTGTTCTCCCTCATCTCTCTCTCTCTCTCCTTCATAGCCCTCCAGAAAAGTATAGAAAATTATGATGTCATGGTACAATTTGTGTATTAATGTGGTCTAACCATTTATAATTGTTTGTGTTGACCAACACACACTGTAAACATACATGCACAGTCATGTTTAAGGGATCACCTGTATACAAAATACCATCTGTCTATAAAGACCACTATTTGGGTATTCCCTTGAATATGATTTTTCATTGAAACCTGTACATAAAGACCACTTTACATGTTTCCCTGTTGCACAACACATACCATTGATGGTAACTTTGCCATCAATGATAACTACCATGTAAACCTTGATTTTGATTGGCTGTTGAGCCATGTTACCATGGTAGTTGACATTGATGGCAAAGTTACCATCAATGGTAAGTTTTATGCAACATGCAAGCCCAGAAACATTTTGAAAGCATAGAAATCGATGTTGTGGTTCATTTGCTTTGCACCATGTAAACTGATGAATCTTGCAAAATTGGTTAGTTTGATGCAAGCAAACCTTCCTACCATTGCTTCTTTCTAGGTATGGCTTCATCAGCTCGAGATTGCCAAATAGCATGCTATTTCTGATTTGGAAAATAATCCTGAAGTTACAAATCGCGTCTTCATCAGCTCGAGACTCAACCTCGAAACTTGAAACTCAAGCTTGGGAATTTAGCTCAGCTTTCGCGCATAGTGTGAGTCTTCGGGCTGGTGAAGACGCACCAGACACATAGCGGGAAATTTTGCCAAATAGCGAGATACTTTGCAAACTAGCCCACAAAATATCTTGGGATGATTATCTCGACCAAATATCCTGCTGATTGCAACTTCGGGCTGATGAAGACACAACTTAACTGGATCATTTGCGATCAGGATAGTTGAAATAGCGGGATATTTGACAATCTCGAGCTGATGAAGACGGGCCTTCTCTGTCCCTTACCCTCTCTGAAGTCTTTCAACCTCTTTTTCTCCATCCTCCATTGCTATCCTTTCTCTCACTATCACCTAATGTCTAGACTCTACATTTAATTATGTCTCTCATTCTTTCTCTTTCATGGCACCTTGATTTATGTTTTATGTTTCTAATTTTTTCTTTGACTCTTTTCCTATCTCTCTAATACTAATAGCTGTATATTTGCTTTGTCATCTCTCTTTTTCTCTCCCTATCTCTCCTTCTCTCCTTTTCTCTCCTTCTTTCCCCTCTTTCTCTCATTTCCTTACTCATGCATGTAAGTCTATTACTTACTATCAGTATCGGACTGTATTGTGTAATAATCTTCAAAATTTCAAAAATAGACCCAAGATTCACCTTCTCAAATATTATGCTTACTGCCTACCATTTCTCATTTTCACAGCTCTACTGTAACTTTATTGACACTTATTTGCACATTGGCAACTTCCTCTTGATATTTTGTAATTTTAATTCTCAAAACTGTCTCATCTCATATATATTTTTTCAAACTATGAAATAGTGATAAGTGTAGTGATCAATCTTGTTCTTATTTTGATATTTCATATCCTCCATTTAATAGAAGTTATCTGTAATTTTGTTGCTTTATTCATTATAAAGCACATTGGTATTTTCCATGAAGATAGAATCGCTCTAGAAGCCTACCGGTAGGTCATTTATTAATAAAAGGGAAAGTGAAAATAATTGTTTCGAATTTGAGGAGAATAAAAGTGATTCATTTAAACTGTAAGAAAGGGTTTTAACCGCTTTTTCCGTTGAAAATCTAACCTTGGAATATCCAAGAGTTACTAAGGTTTCTATGGCCAATTGTGAATAGAATGAGACACCTGCAGTAGTTTCCGCACCGTGCAAGCGAGAGAAGGAGAAGGAGATGCAACGATTTAAAGCTGAATTTAAGGGTGGTTTCCCAGATAACAATACGACGTTACGCCAACGTGGGGCCAACGTAAGCTGTTACGTTGGTCCAACGTCGCCAACATGATGTTGGGCCCACGGCTTTCTTGCCGGCGGGCCAACGTTGGCCCGACAGTGACAAAATGACATTAAGCCAACATCGGGCCAACGTTATGCCGACCCCTATCCGACCATATGTGCCGATGTCCTCCCGACATTGAACCAACGTTATGCCAATCTCTTTTCCACCGTATGCCGACGTCTTTCCGACATTGGACCAACGTCGTCCCAACCCTTTTTTAACCATGAGCCGACGTACGACCAACGTTATGCCAACCCCTATCCCACCATGTGCCGACGTTGTTCCGACATTGGATAAACGTTATGCCAACCCTTATCCCACCATGTGCCGACGTCTCCTCGACATTGGCCCAACGTTATACCAACCTCTTTTCAACCATGTGCCGACGTCTCCACGACGTAGGGCCAACGTTATTCCAACCCCTATCCCACCATGTGCCGACGTAGTTCCGACATTGGACCAACGTTATGCCAACCCCTATCCCACCATGTGCCGACGTCGTGGGCTGTTACGTTGCGCCATCGTCGCCAATGTGATGTTGGGCCAACGGCTTTCTTGCCGGCGGGCCAACGTTGGCTCGACAGCGACGAAATGACATTAAGCCAACATCGGGCCAACGTCCCCCCGACGTATGACCAACGTCATGTCAACCCCTATCCCACCATATGCCGACATAGGACAAACGTAATGCCAACCTCTTTTCCACCATGTGCCGACGTCTCCCTGACGTAGGACCAACGTAATGCCAACCCCTTTTACACTATGTGCCGACGTCTCCCCGACGTTGTCCTAACATAATGCCAACCCTTTTCCCACCAAGTGCCGACCCCTCCTCCACCATGTGCCAATGCTAGACCAACGTTATGCCAACCTCTTCTCCACCATTTGCCGACGTAGAAGCAACGTTATGCCAACCCGTATCCCACCATGTACCGACGTTGTACCTCCCCTTTCCAGTTCATGCCAACATCCTTCTGACATTACCAACACCAACTCAAAAACATATTCACACCAACATCAGTCGTCCGTTCATAAGAACATCGTCAAGATCATACTACATCGGACATGTACAATCATTCAAACACATGCATCACAACGTGGCAAGGAAAAGCCAAGTAGTTTAAGATTGGATTAAATAAATAAACAGAGCAAAATCCACAAAATGAAGATAGTAACAATTTCATCAAAATTAGACTGAATTTGAGAAAAGTTCATTATAGAACTCGACTTAGATCCCTCTGGAAGATATGTATAATAACAATATTGAAGCAAGAGGGACATGTTATTTAATTTCGTCATGTCTATTATCTTGTACATTTTAATCACTATCAAAACTTGATAACAACTTATTTGTCCCATTTTAATGAAAAGTTCACCATCTTGCTTCTTAGAATTTGCTCTGAATACATCCCCCTCCAAAACAAAAGAACAAGGAAAATAAACTGATTTTGTGATAAAACATACTTTATTTTATGTGTAATAAACAAACTGTTGTAAATGTGAATACAATGATTGTACATCTTTCTTTTGTATTTTCGTTTGAATTCGAAAAAAGATGTAAACATAGTTTCAAGTTCAAGGTATCTCAATGTGTCACAATATAGGCCTACTATCAATGAATGCTAGGACGACAGGAGCTGTTATAAAATGAATTGTCGCTTACACGTAACACAACATAACATACTGAAATTCATTGTACGAATATAATAAACAATCCTCACAACTTCCCGAGTAAAACAAAACGAACTTTCTGGCAGACGAACACGATTGCTTATGAAAAGATTCCTCTACATATGTACAGCACAAAAATATAAAGAAATTAATAAAGTGTCCACCATTTGCATACCAAGAACTAGGCAATTAATGTAAACAATGTTCCATAAAAATAAAAAATAAAATTCAGAGAAATTGCCAACATTTTTTATGCTTAGGCATTTCAGAGATGCTGATACATTTCGTCGCCATATCTATTGTTAACACATCTACAAACTGTTTTTTTTAGGAGGGATAGTATACATTGCTTGAATGTGTGAAGTAAAGCAATCGCTAAATGTTTATATAACAAGAGAGGAAATAGGAAAGTGAAGTAAGAAAGAGCAGAGCTTGTAAAGGGAAAAACACAAGTTTCTTCACTCTGATATACCACTTCCAATATTTCTTTAAATTGAGAAGAAGGTAGTACGAAAAACATTCAGTCACTTAGATATATGAAACATTTTTTTCTTACCTTTGAAATTCTTTATAGCATGCATTTAGTTGACACGTTATACAGGCATTCAAATCAATTACGACCTTCTTCGACTCATGGTATAGCTCTCTTTTTAAAATTGGGCCATTAGTGAAATTTCACCACAATAAATAACAAGTAAAGATGCATAGCACACTCTTTAATAACAAAAGTTATTGTTTATGTTTGTGTACAAAACATAATGCCTGCAGAGCTGGCTAGCAAGCACCGTAGCTTGCCTAAGCGGAGATCGTTCTTGATATAACATCACTAATCCTTTGGTCAATCATTCCGAGGAACTCTGAGAATTGTAAGGGTCGGGGTCCACCATTAGACGAGCAACTTGGAGAGGTTTTCAAAAAATTGTAAAAAATATAAGGAGGCATTTATTTATGAAACAATTGTTATTATGTTGCTTTAAAAGGGTCTTGATACAAGACATAAAAGTTTTAATTTCCTAAGGCAATGGACCTTTAAAGAATGGGTTAGTCGGAATCAAAATCTTGTCTAGCTTGTGGTGGTACAACTTCGACATCTGCGGCAAAAAAAAGAAGAAAGAAACCAAACAAGATTTAAAAGCAGATCATGGAAACATCACCTTGAAATAGTACGGATATTAATCAAATAGTACGGCATTCAAGGGAAGTAGTCCTGAGTGGCACATCCTCCCTAGTTTTGATGAAATTTCATGGATAGAAGTACTTTGTCATGAAAATAACTTTGTTCAAACTTTAGAGCGAATGACCCAGACGTATGGAAATTAGAAAGGAATGGATTTCTTTTATTTTTGTCTTGTTTAATTAGAATAGCATCAAACGCTCTTCTTAACAAAGGAAATATACATTTGAGGTAAAATGGCAGTAATATTCTTCAATAGAAAGAACCAATTTGTAGTATCTGTTTGCTCAGTGTTGAGATGCTTGATTGATAACAGTTTAAAGCCCCTCTTAAGTGTTGGATCCCAAAATTAGCCAAAGAATAGATGGCACAATCTCACTTAAATGGTATGATGTAAAAGAGGATGTCATTAACACCGGACACTTCTGCAAATAGAATATTGCCCTAACAAATGTGTTTGAAGTAGAATATGGATGAAAGAATACAAAATTTGCGTTTTCTGCATACAACACAAAACCCTTAGTTAGCAAGTTTGTATTCTTTCTAATTTTTAGGACAAATGTTTGAAGAAGAGTGGCATTTTCTTTCACATCATTATAACATTGAAGTGAAATGTGAAGCTCCCAATACTTTTTTTTTGTATTTATGTAAGCTCCCAATACTTGAGAGAGCTCGAGGGGCTTCAAAGTAGAAACAAAAACACAAAGCTATATCGTTAGTTGCTTATACAAGAAACAAATCAATTGACTGTGTTTTGTTTTTTGTGGCACCCTGCACTCAGAATTGTTTCCAAAAAAATACTGCTATAAGCAGTATTTCATGATTTGTTGTTGTTGAATAGTTTTGTAAGTGATCACAATGCAGTTTCTCAATATAATCAGGAAAAAGATACTAGCATCCGTTAGCAGCTATGTCCTACACAAACGTACATTAATCCAGTACATTTGTACTTTGTGTGCAGGGCACAACTATAACGAATACTAAGAAGTGGTATCCTGTCTACATGTATAACTAAATACAAAATGAATAAAATGCCAAATGACATACCCATATTTCTGAATGTTGAGGTCAATGGGGTCGTTGGGGTCGACAGTGTTCTGGAGGTTGATGGGGTCGATGTCGAAGGGGTCCTTGGTGCTGTTGATGCTGTTCTGGATGATCGAGGTAGGGGTAGCTGGATCTGAACGGGTAGAGGAATCTGGAATTTGTTGTGAAGTTGACGATATGAAATGCAGGATTTAATATTTAAATTTCAGAATTGTAGGGATTATGGGAGAAAAAAGTATTGGGATTTGGAAGAGCTATATAAAATTGAATGTATTAATAAAGAACGTCAGAATTTTAAAAATAAATAATTAGAATATTTACCTTCAGTTCAAATTATAGCAATTTAATATACATGTGCGTAAACAATAAAAACTAATTTGAAAATGAGAATAAAAATGCAGCAATAATCAAATTTGTGAATGAAAATTGTGAATGAAAATTATGGGATCGATCAGTGTTACCCCCGCCCCCAATAGTTTTTCCTATTTACTATTTGATCAAATTGAGGTTCTTGGCCAATTGCGACTTTAAATTATTGCAAATGCCAAAATGAGGGTAATTCCCACCAGCTACCTCTTTCACATCACACTCACAATCCACTAAATGTGTTGATACAAAGTTCTTGCATATTTTGGCAGACTTGGCACACTCCCTTGTAAGATTTCAGGAGGCTAGAAACATGTACTAGCGGGATATCTTAATTCACAGCCCAATCTCGTAATTTATTCCTTTTCGAACTGAATCATCATCAGCATATATGGAGCTACTACAGAGTATAGTATAGACCTACTTCTAAATCTGAAAGTATCAGAGACTATAATATCATTTAGATATGGATAAAAAGAATGATGTGTCTTCCCATTCAGCTCTATTTGATTCAATTGGTCTTTCCAACAATGCATCAGCACCTTCAACACTTGTAACACCAACAGATTCACAATCATTTGATTCATGGTCGATATTGCATATTAGGATGAACATCATCACTGTCACGGACGCTGCAACATGATGCATCAATACATCACCTAGGTCTAACTCTAAGTCAGGAACATATTAACATTTATCACGGCAAACACTCAATGCATCTGATGCCGACACTTCGGCCCCCATCATAGCCATCATAGCCATCACTCACACTTCAATTGCACGCAGCGGGTGTGCATGCTAAGCGTACGCAGAGCGATACACTCGTTTGGACAGGGAATTATCAATGATTACTTTAACAATTTCTCATGCTATTTCCCTCGCTTTGTGACGGGGAGTTCTCACACTATACAATTTATCAGTTTCACGCGACATGCTCACAAAAATAACGTTGAAAGAGAAAGAAAATCATTCATTTACCATGCAGTGTTGGTACTCCCCGGCAACTGGTCCAGACAAATGGACAGGATATGGCTGACGTACGTTGCAATTTAATTGCATGAGCACATGGGCATGCGCACGCATGCAATTTTTTTTACCCGGATGTAGCGGTACTAGGTCGTATTTGCTACGTTGGCCCAACGTCATATAGCCAACCAATATATACAAGCACTATTTATCAGTAAAGATGGAGACGATATAGACCATGGGTGTCGATCTGTCATTGATACCTATTCATCAGGGGGGGGGGGGATGATCTATTCATTCACCCCCCCCCTGAACAATAGGTATTACGTAAGATTCGACACCCATATATATAGACCAACGTTAAGCCAAGGTTGGCCCAACGTCGCGTATATTAGCCAACATATCCACCATTTCTCAGTAAAATTTGAAACGATGGACCAACTTTGAGCCAACGTTAATAGCCAAACGTCGAATAGCCAATTAACAGCCACAATTTATCAGTAATAATTGAGACGATGGACCAACGTTCAGCCAACATTGGCCCAACATCGAATGGCCAGCCAAAAGCCAACATTTAAAATTTAAAATTGAGACGATGGACCAACGTTCAGCCGACGTAAGCCCAACGTCGAAAAGCCAACCCAAAGCCACCATTTAAAAAAAAAATTGAGACGATGGACCAACATGAAGCCAACATTGGCCCAACGCCGAATAGCCAACCAATAGCCAACATTTATAAGTTAAAATTGAGACGATGGTCCAACTTTCAGCCCACATTGGCCTAACGTCGAATAGCCAACCAAACGCCAACAGTTATCAGTAATATTTGAGACAATGGACCAACGTTGAGCCAACTTTAGCCCAACGTCGAATAACCAATAGCCACCATTTATCAGTGTCTCTGGCGACAATGAGCCAACGTTAGCCCAACGTCGAATAGCCAACCAAAAGCCACCATTTATCAGTAATAAATGAGACAATAGACCAACGTTCAACCAACATTGGCCCAACGTCGAATAGCCAACCAATAGCCAACATTTATCAGTGATAATTGAGACGATGGACCAACATTTAGCCAACATTGGCCCAACGTCGAATAGCCAACCCAAAGCCACCATTTATCAGTGAAAATGGCGACAATGGACCAACATTGAACCAACAATAGCCCAACGTCGAATAGCCAACCAAAAGCCACCATTTATCAGTGAAAATGGCGACAATAGACCAACGTTCAGCCAACATTGGCCCAACGTCGAATAGCCAACCAATAGCCATCATTTATCAGTGAAAATGGCGACAATGGACCAACGTTCAGCCAACATTAGACCAACGTCGGATAGCCAACCAATAGCCACCATTTATCAGTGAAAATGGCGACAATGGACCAACGTTCAGCCAACATTGGCCCAACGTCGAATAGCCAACTAATAGCCACCATTTATCAGTGAAAATGGCGACAATGGACCAACGTTCAGCCAACATTGGCCCAACGTCGAATAGCCAACCAAAAGCCACCATTTATCAGTGAAAATGGCGACAATGAGCCAACGTTAGCCCAACGTCGAATAGCCAACCAATAGCCAATATTTATCAGTGATAATTGAGACGATGGACCAACATTTAGCCAACATTGGCCTAACGTCGAATAGCCAACCCAAAGCCACCATTTATCAGTGAAAATGGCGACAATGGACCAACATTAAACCAACAATAGCCCAACGTCGAATAGCCAACCAAAAGCCACCATTTATCAGTGAAAATGGCGACAATGGACCAACGTTCAGCCAACATTGGCCCAACGTCGAATAGCCAACCAATAGCCACCATTTATCAGTAGAAATGGCGACAATGGACCAACGTTCAGCCAACATTGGCCCAACGTCGAATAGCCAACCAATAGCCACCATTTATCAGTGAAAATGGCGACAATGGACCAACGTTCAGCCAACATTGGCCCAACGTCGAATGAGCCAACCAATAGCCACCATTTATCAGTAAAAAATGGCGACGATGGCCCAACGATTAGCCAACGTTGGCTTGCCGACTGCGACCCTGCCGACGGTGGCCGACGTTGGCCCAACGCCGTATTGTTATCTGGGTTAGGCCTTTATATAAGCTCTTTGCATTTAGGATCTTTAATCGCCTTTTCTTCTATGAACGCTAAGCTTTGCATACCAATGTTTGTCTGCTGGAGTGGCTTTGGATAAGCACAGCTCATTTGCCTATAACGGTACGTTTCGTGTATTAAGGTGGTTTGACCATGTATACTTTGGTAGTCATCGTTGGCATAGGCCTACACACATAGACATACAGTGGGACCTGTATATAAAGACCGCTCAAGCGAAGCATGAAAATTGGTCTTTACCGGGCAAGTGGTCTTCATGAACAAGTTTGTTTAGTATGTTTCATTATTCAGGGAAACAAAAAATGTGGTCTTGATGTACAAGTGGAAAGACCACTTTTCATGTATCACTTGAGCAGTCTTTATACGCAGGTTTCAATGTATGTGTATGTGTAGAAAAAGAACAGGATTGACAATTTGTAATTATATCAAATAAATATTTGTCAAGTCCTACCTTACAAAGTATATCACCTAATTTTATTTGATTGCATTTTTCTTCTCCATACAATGTACATGGGGAACATATGCATGCTACATGTATTTCTAAGTTTCTACACTTGTAAAAGTATAATGAATGCTCTATTTTTTTAAAATTTGAATTCTTTTGAATTGTATTTCAATAATCAGATGGCAAATTGCTTATTGTTGCTACATGTAGGTAGGACAACATGGAATGTATGATATATGCTTTCCGACTTTTGAAGTACAAGTATTTCTAACAGGTGGATGAAATAATTTGTTACAAGGCACTTAACAAAGGTTCATGCACTACATTTCATAATATTACAAAAAAATAGCCTACTGGTATTCTGTCATTTTCATTTGAGAATAAACAAGACTGCATCCCTCATTATTTACTCAATTTGACCATTTACTGCATTTCCTTCTAACCAAAACAATTAAAAAAAGCTCACAAAAGAATTCAAATGTATAGAAAACTAGAGCTTTCATTATAATTCAACCCTTTGCTTACAGGAGCCTAGTGGTCCCTGCATTAAGCCTATGGGACCTATACAATTCAGTAGTCAACAGGTTAAACAAGTGTAGAAATAGGATGTGTGTCCCGTCCTATGATGAAGAAAAATGCGGTCAAAGGAAAATATGTGAATTGCAGATATTTGCGGTCAGAATCGGTTCAGAGACTTCCAAAGAAGCCTTTTCAGTTGTTCAGGATACTAATTCTTTATCTCACAGCCTGTTCACACTGAAGAAAATTTACACAAATCTTGTACAAAGAAACAGCATCTACATGTAGAAAAAAATCATAGTTTGGCAATAAAACTACATGTACATGTATGAATAAATATTGGTGACAGGGTTATTACTGTACACACTTGAAAAAAAAAATTATATTTGGTTAAAAGAAACAGGTTTTCAAGAGATATCAGCTGACACAAACTGGCACTATAATATTTACTAGATCAGCTTTGATATGTCACTAGATGACAATCTAATGCCCACTGATTGTGATAAACCACCTCATTTTAAACGATACATCTACATACATGTACAATGTGACGTTCACACTATTCCTTTTTTCAGACGAGAGGAAATTTGAATAAAAATTGTATAAAAAAACGTTGCACGAAACGTTACCATATATTGAAATTAACATTTGGCATTAACACTTGGCATTAACACTGGGTAGCAACATATTATATGGCGTTCAGACTAGAAAGGGACCTGGATTCTTTATCAAATATTCTTTCAAAACAATGCTCAAATGTGTGTTTACCTACATGTATATGTTGTTTTATTGAACAATATTTTATTATACTACATTCAGATTAGAGGAATATTGTACAACTCTATGATTTTCTTGTTTGGCTATACAATGAATTTCAATAATGTGAATGGGGAGGGGTCTCTAAGGCACTGGGGTCAATGCATTCCAATCATCTATTTCATTGGTTGATAAAGCGTGGTAGGATAATGAAGAGAACTATTGTGGTTGGGGACGTTTTGTGAAAGATTAGTGGACCCATTTCTAGTGATTTCTGGTTTTAAATTAAAGGATAGTGTGAGAAGTATTAGTGATCCATATTTTCAGGAGATACTTACATGTACATGCATGATATATATTTTTTATTTTTAGATTATTTTAGATCATTTAGTAAAAGCATATCATGTACATTTGACTTTGCTTTGGACCTTGAAGAACCATCATGCATTTTATGCAGGTGTTTAGACCAGAATACAAAAGTTGAACAAGGATAAAAAAAAATGTTTTGAAAAGAACTTACATGAGGGTACAATGTAACTAAACAGACATCTTTTATTCATTTATGGAATCTACCATGTTTGTGTGAAAACTGAAAGCAAAACAACGTTAGGATTACACATTTATTTGATTTTGTATATATATCACCTAATATAATATCGGACTCCCTTTGGATTTTGTTCCAGCTTTTATTTCATGAACCAGCCTTGGTATCATCTTTAAAGTCTGTTTATACATGCTCTGTCAATTGCTGATGATAATAGTAATTTGTGAAAAGGAAACCCTTAGGCCAAGGGGGTTATCTTTCTGTATTTCCCACCGTTAAATTGCTGAAATTCATTGTACAGGTAACACCGTCGAGGTCAAAAGTTCTTGTGTTCCGGAAATTTGATTTTCAATAATATCACAACCAATATTTCTTTCCATATCAGAGAGAGGGAAATATTGCTATTAGCTCAAAGATATCAAAGTGATTATGATAATATAATTACTTTGCATATTTTAAATCATCATTTTAAGTAGGAACTTAACCTTTTTAAAACTATTAAAGGGGGTTACATATATGGGAATGCAAAGTTATATTCATAATATTGTTGGCATATTTGTATAGCAATTTCAGAACCTACATGTATGTAGTATGATAGGTGGTATGAGTAGTATGATACATATTTCTGAATGGATTTATGTTAGTGGATGTCTGTCACTAGAGCCCATCCGCATTAGTTTGACCAGGGGGGATAAGACCTCCCTGCAAGGTCACTGACAGGTGGTTATTTCATCAAATGAGTTCTCAATTAACATAAGAAAAAGAGAATCATGGGGGACCAACAGGCACCAATTAGGCATTGTTTGCTATATACATGTAGAGGGCGGGAGTAGCTACAAGTAGTGCAGTGGGGCTTTAAATGAGATAACCTTAGGGGCACCAGTTATTGACATTTTACGCAGTACCTTGAGGTCCTCTTTCGAGATAAAACTCAAATATTTCTGAAAAGCCACAAGCTCACATGCTCAAATTTCCATCCTGTTACTCATCTCTCACAGCAAAAAATACAATAGCTAAACTCGAGGGTTCAGTAACACAAAGACGTAACTCAATATTTTACCAAAATGAATATTTGATATCAAAATGTCCATAAAAATGTGGGCTTTCCAGGAAACACAAAGACTTAACTCCACCCAACACCCCATTTAAGTCGATGCATGGCTAGTGAAACATAGACTTAACTCCTTATGGCCCAAGTGCTCAGTGAAACCACTTTTTTTCCCAAAATGGCCAAACTGGAGTTACGTCTTTGTGTCACTGACCCCTTGATATGTACTTTGCCATCATGGACATACATGCATTGCATTGACAATCTACAACCGTAGGGTTGCACTGATTTGCCAAATGGGCTGGGTCGGCATGGGATGGTCCCTATTTCTCCATAGGCCTGTTTTCATCAGCTTGAGATTGCCAAATAACCCGCTATTTCAACTATCCCGATCACAAATTATCCAGTTAATTTGCGCCTTCATCAGCCCAAAGTTGCAATTAGCGAGATATTTGGTCGTGATAATCTTCCCAAGATATCTTGGGCTAGTTTGCAAAATATCCCGCTATTTGTCTGATGTGTCTTGAACAGCCTAAAGACTCGCACTATGCGTGAACGCTCAGCAAAATATCTTGAGCTTGAGTTTCAAGTTAGAGTTCGAGTCTCGAGCTGATGAGGACACAATTTGTAACTTCTGGATTATTTCCTGAATCGGAAATACATGTAGCGGGCCATTTGGTAATCTCGAGCTGATGAAAACAGGCCTCCTGTCTCTCCATTTGTTAGGGTGTATGCTTTATTATCAAGTACAACCTCGTTTCACGCTCGGTTAAGCCGCAGACAATAGAGAAGCATATCCTGTCCTCCCAAACAATATTCAGCCCTCTTTCAGGTCCCACAGTACGTGGTCCGTTTGTGAGTCACTTAGTACTGTAGCCAGGAATGTGATTTTTTGTGACAAAACGCGAAAAAAGGTGGAATCGCATATTTCTCTCAGCAGCGTTGCGTGCAGAAGGCTTGATTTGTTATTAAAGTTGGAACTCTTGATAGCGATAGACGCACAGACTCCTGTTTTGGATTTATTGGCTAATTCTATTTCAACTTCTGCTTGCTGTTTGACTGAGGCAAGTACTCAGCCTTAATACTTCCCGTTCTCAGGTAAACAAATCGTTCAAAAATGGTGGACTGATGTATTTCTATAAGTTGCATTTTGTGAAAGATTTGCTTGACTTGTGATAGATGTGGATAGTCTTGTCTACGATCTAATGAGGTATTATATGTTACAAGTTCTTCTTGCTGTTTGACTGAACCAATTACTTACTTGGTTTCTTCCAGTTCTCAGGAATATAATCTGTTGCCATAAGATGGAATCGTCCATGTAAACTTGACGCAACGTCATTTATGACTTGTTATGAAGGTTGGAACTACTGATAGTGATAGACATCGAAAGTCTTGTTTTGGGATTCAATGCGGTATGTTACAAGTTGTGCTTGCTGGTCAGGCTCACCATTTTCATACATGTAGCTAGTTAACCCTGCAGTATGTATTGTTAATTGTATAAAGCATAATTCACTTTTCTTTTTAATTCAGCCATCGCGGCTCCCTGGAGAGTCTTGAGAATCTATTTTTATTCATGACACCGGTTTCCTTGCGGCTTGCAAGTTGCAGTGCGCCCCCTGCATGTGGGTTCACCCGGTCTACTGATTATCCAACAAATTATTGATATATTCACAGTCTTCTTTACAGTCGGGTAGATATCATTATCTCTTGAGGATACTGTACATTATTTAGAATAGCGATTTATATCCGGATGTTACCAAAACACAAATACTTGAGAGCCATTTACACTGCAAACATAAACCCAGAAACGTTCTCACGTTCAAGAGTTTCATCAGAAGTAGCTGCTTCTACTACTTCTACTATACATAAACATGCCCCCCAAATCTGAATACCAAAAATAATCCTCTGAAGTGTGGCTTTTCACAAAATGTGGCAAAACTTTGTCTATTTTTTGCAGTGTAAATGATCGTTTTTAAAACATGCATGAATTATTCCATAAATTGTGCTCGAGTGACTCCCCTCACTTCTGTGCTATAGCATGCAGAGCAGAAGCAAGCCCTGCATGCACATATCTCACCAGGAATTGTGAATGCTTTTAATAATGGGAAGTAGTTGTTTCCACTTGTACATAATAGTACTTTTAAATTCTTTTCTCTTTTGTAAATGGGCCTTGAATCAGAATGTAGCCAAATACAAATATTGACAATTCATCTTATCTTTTCATGCAAACCATCATGTCAAATACCTACATGTAACATAACAGTGCCAGGGGTTGTAAGGTACTGAACAGATAAAATGTGTCTTGTAAAATACATACTTTTTGTTCCAAAAAATAATAGGCTCAAAGTTTCTAATGACAATGATGTCACTGTTATGGACCTTGTGGCAGATTAGACCTGTGCTAAACAAGTTATCCAATAAAGTCTACTTCTACTTCTACTGCTACTACTATCAAACTTTTCAGAGAAGTGAGACAAAAAAACAGTCATGATAATTTGAATAATATTTAGGTTTTTATTTGTGGTGGATTTGACCACTCTCTATGTGGACATAATTTGGGAGGAGCAATAATTAGAATCGTTTTAGAATGGAAATTATGTGGTTTGGTGTGAAGATATTTGATGTTGGTCATGATTCACTGCTGTAAGTGAATATGTGACTAAAGACTGTGTATTTATCACACTCTCAAAGATCAAAGCTAGTCCAAAACGAAACGACGTCAGCAAAACCCGTCAAAGAACCCAGTTTACAAGGTCACTTTAAGATGATTCCGAAAGAGTAAATACAGATTCCCAATTTCATCCGCTACGTCATTAGATTTGTTCATTTACCTTTCACAAATTCACAGCTTTAGAAATATTTGTCTCAATCCTATGTAAAGACAGGAGTCTGTTTCCACAAAACACCTAACTCCAGAGAGGACTATCCTTTCTATTTCTTTCTCTTTGTTGTACCACTTTCTCCTTCTTTCTATCCACTTCCATTTGTTGTTATGATTTTTAATTTTCTCTTTTACTCCCTCAATGTCATGCTCACTTATTCTCTTTTTAGTTAAATTCTCTCTTCTGATCTCTTCTCACATACCCTATTTTTCTCCGTCTATTCCCAAAAAATACATTACTTTACAAAGGGTGTCACTGTTAACAATTTCGTTGTTAAATGTATATGCTCCGGCAACATTTAATGTAGGGTTGGGTTAACATCATTTTCGGCTAATGTTAGGATTGTTACTAGTAAGGAATACCGGTAGTGCAGGGTCCAGAGGTAGAATTAAGTTACATGTAGGTTGGTTTTTAGAAATAGTCAAGAAAGCACGTGTCGCACAATTTTAACCAGCCATGATCTCATAAAGGAATTGTGATGTGGGAACACGCCTGCTTCCTAAATAAAGATGTTTGAGAAGATAACAAAAAGGAACGAGGTGCTACTCGTGTTTGAGACCCGCCCGGCCAAAGTACGATGCCCGCCCTTTGCCCCGTTGCTGTTTGCTTTTGGTAACGCCATAGCGGCCATACCCATCCCGCAGTCTCTATAGACTGTTCACACATAGCCGTTTTAATTATACCTTCAATGCCATGCACAAGATAATATAACAAAAGATGGATGGAAATAGAAGTGGGGAATTTGCATCGTCTCATGTCTTCCCCGCCCTTTGAACTTGTGTTCAGCTTGAATGCATGCGTTTCGATTAATTAAGTTTTGGATATTGAACACATAACATGTTTCTGAATATTGAATGCATTGCAAACGACAAATTAGCATGTAATGTTAAGGGTAGATAAAGTAGAGAGAGAGGGAGAGAGGCAGAAAGAGAGAGAGAGAGAGAGAGAGAGAGAGAGAGGGAGGGATGGAGAGAGATAGAGAGAGAGAGAGAGAGAGAAGGAAGGACATCTGCTCTATGAGGGAACTAAACCCATGTATTTCACCTTGTTAACACTTCTAAAACTTTGGAGTGGGCATGTACCGATGAATGAAACCACTTTAAAAAAAACTTTGTGATGAAATAGGCAGTACAGGAAAAATATCAAAAATTAATATCAAGGCGACCTGTCCTTGCTTTAAACTATTCCAAACAAGAAACTATGAATCAATTATTAATACCTGGCCTATTTAAGATGTGGATGTGCTATGGAAAAAAACAAATCAAAATTGTAGACAGGAGAATGTGGGAACTTTTAGGTCGAAGTTATTGACCTTGGTCGATCTATAGAAATGTTTTGATTGCATTTCATACAAGAATGTCATCGTTTCAATGCAATTTTCCCCTCCATTTGAGTCTAATGTGAATGGAGTCAAAAAGAGAGATGTTTACTTTATAATGTAGGATGTGGTCTTTCTATCGTTTGTTTGAACAGGCTACCAACAATTTCCATGACGTCTTTAAAGAATTGTAGAATAAGGAATTTTCAGATGGAAGAAACATATTTTGATAGATTTCTTAGTTTTGTACACAAAAAATGGTACATCATAAGGATTGATAATACATGTATATACATGTATGTTTAACAACTAAATTATTCATACCCTTGTAAATTTGATGTGTTTTTTTTGTAACTCAAGAATTAAAGTTGGACTGGTTGAATTACTGCCTTAATTGAATACTTTACAATGTAAGCATTAATAAATATGTCACATTCTCGAGAAACAATAGTAGGGTAAATCAACAACTTTGTCAGGGTATGAATGATAATAGTTGTAAACTGTATACACTGATTTAATAGCAAGGATGTTCATTTTTGTACGTCGAACAAGCCATATGCTTGCCCAATCTGGCAACAAGAAATAACATTAAATTGGTAAATTCTTCCCATTGAAATACAAACCTATTCACAGAGGAATTGCATGATTCATGAATATAGCCAAAAATGTATAAATCTGAAAACACAAATAAAAATAAACAATTAATTACAATGAAAACGAAAATACCCCATTGTCGGATACAGCTGTAACCAAATTGGATTTGATGAATTATATTTGACAAGTTGAGCATGATTGAAAACCATTCCTAATCTTCCGTATAAAGAGTCAGTGTACTTTCTGTAGGTAATGATGTACAGGTACTGTGTATAGAGTACAATTGAAAACAAGATGAGGAAGTAGATGCTGTCTAATTGGGTTAGCAATTTTAGTTTTGGATAGAATTCCATTGTCATCTTTCTGGAAAACAACTTCAGGGCATGTAATTGATCTTCATCTTTATGAAGAGAATGCTATGTATGGATAAATCCATTAGTGAAGATGGGAAAGGAAGGGAGGAAAGGAGAGAGAGAAAGAGAGGGAGAGAGAAGGGGGAGAATCTAGAAATAGGGAGGAAGAAATGGATAGCATGTGAGATAACAGTTTCAAGAGACATAGTGGGGAAGAGGGGCGTTTTGAAGAAGAATAGATAAAAAGAAATAGACAGTGATGAAGATAGAAAGAGAGACAGAGACAGAGAGAAAATGAGAGCAAGAGAGAGAGAGAGAGAGAGAGAGATAAAGAGCAAGATACAGACAGAGAGACAGACAGAGAGAAAAAGAGAAAAAGAGAGAGAGAGAGAGAGAGAGAGAGAGAGAGAGAGAGAGAGGAGGAAGAAAGGAAGGAATGGATAGTGTATGAGAGAAAGAAAGTGTTCAGAGAGAGAGTGTGGAAGAGAAGAGAGGTGGAGAGAGGGGTGTTTGGAAGAAGAATAAATTAAGATAGACAGAGAGAGAGAGAGAGAGAGAGGTAGAGGGAAGGGGGGGATTAAGCAGAATGTTAATTATGAGAGTTGCAAAGCATGCAGGTAGATAGAGGATAACATATTAACACTGTAACATCTTAAGACTTTCACATCTTCCCCTGATCTGCCACATTTGAGTACAGTCTATCTTGGACAAATTTAAGGAAATGATGTTGCTGGCTCCTCACAATCGAGGCTAAACACTGTCCCTTCAGAGCCTTTTTAGCTCCAGAGAAAATACATATGTAATCCCCCACATTAAAGTCCATAAAGGTATACCAATTTGAATGTAAGATGTATTTGCTACCTCGCTGATGGCACTTTTAGTTTCCTTCAGAATGTTTCTGAGAAATAATTTGAAAAGTGACTACCGTATGTACCTTATTGTTTTCAGAAGTATCCAGTATTTATACAGTGAAACCTGCCTATACAGACCACTCAAGGGAGATGAGAGAAGTGGTCTGCATAGGCAGGTGGTCTTTATGTACAGGTTCCTTTAGTATATGTTTCAATGAGAAACCCTGTTCAAGGGAAACAAAAAATGTGATCTTTGTAGACAGGTGGTCTTTCTATTCAGGTTATCACTATAAAAGCAAGTTTGACTTTATATACCCTTTAACAGTTTCAGCATATGTTTATGTTAAATATTGCTGTGCAGGTTGATCAACAATGCCATAAATCTTGCTAAATATTTTGGCACCCAACTTTTTTTGGACAATACTTTTTTGTCACCTTTTGTCGTAGATTAGCTAGTAAAGCGAAATTGAACAAATTGGCAACAAGCGCCATCGCAAGTCATCAATAAACTTGATTGGAAGTTATGCAGGGATTAGCACCAATCACCTCTTTGGAATTTTTGGAATGTCAGAGAAATCGTAATATTTATGAATTATGTCACCACAACAATGCACCATTTGGCGCGAAAGACATCTTGTTCAGTCAGGCATATAATGAAGTATTTCCTGAAAAGTGGTGAATTATATTATAAGGCATGAAAGAGAAAGTTGATTTCCGGTAAATTTGTCAAATTTCTGGATATTCCTACCTACACATACACATGTAGTACATGTAGGACTCCATGTATATATGGAATAAATAATGTAAATCTCCTGAAGGGAATCCTCATGCAAAATTCGATTTGGAATAGTATAAGACTTTTGACCACATTTTGATGCAATTAATTAGTTTCATTTTGATTGCCCCTTAAATTTACTGTACACATTTTTTCTGTTATATTTCTTGATCAACCTTCCCTTAAGCTATTTCTTTTTAATATCTTGTTTATATATTTGTTCACAATGCACCATCATGACAAGTACCATTTATTGAACTTTATCTTTAACAATGCTTAGTATTAATTCTATTCAAACCTCAGTCAAGAAGGAATGGGAAATATGCCAGTCGCCATGCCAACTCGTAAAGATCAAACAGAAAGAAATTGACCTAATGAATTGAGCGAGAATTGCTGAGCAAATAGAACAAGAAGGGGCCCGATTATGCCAAGATAAACGGCTTTCGATATTGATACGACTCACAGCACTGTTTGGGATAGGACCCTCTATAGAAATCTCTAATAAAAGACAAACAATAATTCAGGCATACATGCAATTCCTTAATCTATTCTGTTTGGTTTCAAAGGCGAGGAAAGAGGCTAACTAAAGGGGCAGGGAAGAGAGTGTTCCCCTTAGGGCTTAGTATACATTGAGGAGAGGGCGGGGGAGGAGTTACATGTACATGGTTCTGGACCCCCTTTATATTTCTTGTAATATGTCTTCCTCTATAGGACGGTTTGGACCCCACACCTCCTTTTTTACTATTCACTTCTTTTTCCTTTTACTTGTCAAATATTTTAATGGATTTAGACTCCCCATTTTAGGTGTTGCACCCCCTTTTTTTTCTCTGCGCTCCTTGGAGATTTTGGGATGTGAAGTCGACACTCAAACTTATGATGATACTTTAATCTTTGCTTTTCAGAATTTAGAGGGAATTTCACCCCCTCCTTCTCCCCCCCCCCCCCCCCTCAAACTTCACATTTCCTGTAAGAATTCTAATGGAATACGGAACCAAAACCCCTCCCTTTGTACAAAGCCCTGGAGCCACCTCTATCTATCTACATCTCTTTCAATAGATACATGCCACCTGACCGTGAACAAAAAACTTCATGAATTGTTATGAAATACCTTGATACGGTACATTTATTATCCAATATAATATACGTTTTATACTACGGTTTACACATGATGAAGCAGTGCTTTGGAATGGCACTGCATTGTAAAGGCTGTATTGTGTAGAGATGCATGTGACCTATTAGCCTGCCAAGATACAAGTTTGTCACCCGGTCCGTTCATACTACAATTGTACACCACGCTAAAACGTAATTACACCTGAATGTGATAAAAATTTGACAACAATGGTTTTTGTTTCCCAACCAGTTTCTTACAAAGGTAAAAAAAAGAAGTTTTTATTCATAACTATAATATACTGTACACTGTTTTACTTTTTTGTTATGTTCTTCCTTACACTATACCTCTCTGACAAGGTAATGATGTTAAATACAAATAAACAAAAATAGCTTTAAAAGCTTTGAATACTGTTGGATATTGGCAAACTTAATACAAGTGGAAAGGTTGGGACCATAATCCAAGAAAGAATTATACAATTTTTAATCGGTTTGAAAAAAATTGCAATCACAAATATGATTAACCCTTTCTCTGGTTTGGTTGATGAATGGAACAAACTGTGGGTTGCCGCAGTCAAGTGTTGTCATACTCACAATATGTAATATACTTCTGAACAGTTTGGCAGTACAGGAATTCTGATTGTTTTTTGAGCAACTGTAAGAAACTGAGGGAACACAATTCAGAGATGTAAATTGAAGATTTAGACCACCTTCTAAAGATAGATAGATGTGCATGTATATTGCGCACATCACATCAAAGGCAGAAGTTTTAATTTACATGTAGCCTCCAAAAGCTTTAACCTCTAAATACAAAAAAACTGGAAAAGTATAAACAAAAATGAAGATGAGCATAACACAGGGAAGAGATAACATCAACTGTGTCCTTACTTTATGTTTTGTGTGAACGCGCTGGCAAAGTTTGCGTTCTTTTGAAACGTTCTATTGAGACGTCATAGTCCAAGGTTCAATGCTCTTCTTTAGATGTGGGTCGGCGGACGGTGTGGTATGGACAGACCTATTAGCATTACATTGGAAGGTGTGTGCTTGTACTGATTGCCTCAGTCTGTGTACGTAACATGCTACTGAGCACTGCAAAATCCTACGACGTGATGCACTGACGTGAGAATTGTGTTTTGGAATAGTTAAGCAGTTTTGGTCGAGTTGACGACACTACTGGTACGGGCGTGAAGGTTACTGTATAGTGTTGGATAATCATTAACTGAAGTGGTTATTAGTAACTGGAACACTTCTGTTTTGACTCTTGATATATGTATAGGAGTTTGCTGACTGCTATCCTTAACATTTCTGTGCAACTTTGGAAGTTAGACACTGTAACTGCATTTTGGATTAGTTCAGAAGTTTTGGTAGAGTTGCATGGTGACACTACTGGTAAGGGCTTGTGGACTGAAGTGGTAATTTGTGACTTTAAAATTCCACCATTTGGGTCTGAATATGTTCATTTATTAATCATTGCTTACTGCTATCCTTAAATATTCTTTTCAACTTTGGAAGTTATAACACAGTAACTGTGTTTTTGGAATTGTTCAGAAGTTTTGGTCGAGTTGATGACACTACTGGTACAGGCTTTTGGACTCCTCTGTAATGTTGGATAATCATTAACTGAAGTGGTAGCTTTGGACTTTAAATCCTTCCATTTTGACTCTGGAATTTGTGGTTTGCTGACTGTTATCCTTAAACCTTCTTTTCAACTTTGGAAGTTAGACACAGTAATTGCTTTTTTGAATAGTTTAGAATTTTTGCTGCTTTGATTCTCGGTATAGGCTCGTTGACTACTGTTTAATGTCCCATATCCATAATCTGTAGCAGTAAACTTGTGATTAGAAAGCCCTTCTTACTTTTTTTCTTAACTGTCTTTATTCTCTGGGTTTGTACATACATTTTTGTTATCCTGAAATGTGCCGTTGTTACTTTAAAAGTTTATACATTGTGTTGCAAATTTGCAAAATTTCAGAAGTTACTTTTTTGTAACTAGAATACATTTATTCGCTCCATGATTAAAGATTGAAATCATTAACTGCAGCAGGAACTTGTGATTCTGAAGATTTTTTTAATTTTTTTTGTGGATACATTCATAGTTATTACACTGTCATTAAACTTGGGAAGTGATATTATTTTGTTGCAAAACATCCAGAAACTATTTATTAGTATATTCTATCACATTCACATGCTCGTAAATTACAGTTCATAAAGCTGTTTAATTTCTAGTAGTGCCCTATTAGTCTGCATGGACATCTGGTGTTTATCACTTCTCCAGTACAGTAACTGAAAATTCTTAACCCAGTTTTTATGGCTTCTACAATTTATGGATATTTTTATGATCTATTTTATTGATCTCCTTGTTTGAATTTCACATATTAATGATGGATAAAAGCTATTGCACCCATATTTGAGCGGTCCATCCAATTTAATATTGACAAAGTCCCCTATTTATTAGGGCCCACATGTACATGTAAGTATCCTGACTCCCAGGCTGATAGTGATAATAAATATGATCCAAGTCTCTGTGTACACATATCTAAAGCATGTATGTTTTCCTTTTGTAACATTTTGTTGTTTATTCATGAGGCTTATTTTGAAATAATATTCTTTTTAGTGTACATACGATTGTTTTTCCCTTGATATCAATTTATATGTATTAACACTATCTTTATGAATTGTATCTCACTCAAAAAGGGAGTTAAAGTTTAAACTTTGAAGCCTCAAGTGTTATGATCCCTCTCTGATACATTAATCAGTTTTTATCTGTGTTTCGCTTGCGGAATAAAGTTTACTTTGCAGTTCAGGAGTATATATTGTTTGTTCCTATGATAATTTATTGCAGGGAAACTATGCTAAGTATTTTATTACACAGTCGATTGACTAACTCCCTCTTGATTTTATATTTATGTCTTTTCTACAGGTGTTGTAAACTTGGCAGATTGAGAGAATAAGAGGCTGATTAAGCGACGAGAGACGGCACAATGCCGATTCCTACCGGGAGACAGAACCCATATGCACTGGAGCCAGCATACGGGCACCATGGTGCACACCACCCACAGTAAGAATAATAATAATAATAATTTGTTATTATAACTTCAATTTATTTAGCGCACAATAATTAACACTTCATTCTCTATGCGCTGTACATTAAAAGAGCAAGCTTTACAATCTACATCAACATGTATAAGAGGACCATTAAAACCACTACATGCACACCAATACATCAAATCAAGAATTGTTGCTCTAATGTAAAAAAAGGTGTGTCTTTCATGCTGTATTCATGATCGTCATGTGCAGAGAATTCCACAGAGCTGGAGCCAAAACCACAAAGGATTGGTCTCCATAGAATATGAAATCTTTTTGAAAACCTGCTAGAAATAGAGCAGTGCATTAAATTGAATCAAATTTTGGCGGGCATTGAATATGTTGAAAAGAATCAAATCAATGTAGGGATCCTCAAATAAATCCCAAAGTTGAAACTAAAAATGAACTAGTTTAGGTTTTGGTTTCTGTCTTTGGATTTTTTAAAAGATCAGTTATTAGTTATTGATTATTTCTATAGTACCAAAACAATATTGTTGTAGCCCTACTTTTTTGATCAACAGCGATAACAATAATGGATTTGTGTGGTTAGTTATCTTTTACTCAAATGTAATGACTATAATACAATGTTATAACACTGATAATAATGGTCTTGATTTATATGGCGCTTCATACGATATACTGTCTCTAAAAGTATTACATATATTATTACCCCCATCATCAGAATCATTCATGTACAACGTGCATCATCTCCATTCCCTGTAGAGTATTCCTACTATATGGACACCCTGAGAATATTATGCAACTATTAAACACAAAGGCTACTAGGTCTTTATATCTCTTCAGGGTATGGATTGGCAAATGTAGATTAATGCCTTCCACAAGGACACTGGTGCCGTGTCGAGAGTCAAATGCACAACCTTTGCTTTCCAACTAACTACGACGCTTCAGATAATGCACTTTTGCTCCTTTTTGTTTCATTAAATGATTCTGTTCTACTTATCACCAATAAATGAATCAATACAGTGTGCGATCAGTCATTCCTAATGTATCTTGTCTTGTTACAGAGCAATGAACGGTCACGGAGACAGAGGTCAGATACCCAATGGCTACCCTACTGGTCCTGGGCGCCAGAATGGCATTTCACAAGAGGGGCCTTCCAGGGGATCAAATAATAACAATCACAAAAGTCATTACGGTAAGTTTTTCAAATTGATTCTTTTCTTTCAACCGCATCGTCATTATTTAACATCTGTATTTCAACATGCTTTGGGTTTGGACAATAGACCAGTTTGCTATCATATTCAAAATGTATGCATACTTTTTAAAGAAAGGTTGGTCTTGACAACCTGAAAACATGCCAGAGGTTTGACCGAAATAGCAACAAGAAATGTATGCAGAACGCATTGTAGTTCATAGGTCATTCATTCAAAGTGACTGTTTCATCAAGGGAAAGAACTATTTTAAATTTAATGCATTTACTATACATGTCAATTTGAATTTTCAACATTATTAATTAAATGGATTAGAGTGTTTCAGACTAAGTTTTGGGCTATTGTCTGCTTTCTGGCTAGTTCTTGCTTCACATTATACAGAATGTTTCAGGTTTCAACAAGTTTAGGTCACCTTTCTTTCTAAATGAGTAAGACCAGTTCCTAACATTTCTTTGTTCATGTGTATAATTTCTGTGAACCTTCCGTTTTTCTTCAGGGGTGTACGGAGACCCCAGGCATACAGCAGAGATGAGCAGAGACCCAAGGCATACAGCAGAGCAGATGGGCAGAGACCCAAGGAGGCCTGCCTCGTACCCCAACGGTCACCCTCCACCAGAGCATGATCCCTCCAGGAGGCCCGTGTCCTACCAGCAGCAGCCACACCCCGAACCCCAGCCCCACCCTCATGGGCACCACCACCACCAGCCACACCCCCAGCAGCAGCCACACCCCCAGCAACAGGCCCACCCACACCCACAGCAGCAGGCCCATCAACCCTCCCATCATCAGCCACAGCCGCAGCAGAGAGCCAACCGGTTCCCTGTCGAGGTGAGACATGATTGATTCCTAGATTTTAGGATGGATTTGCCCCACACTCACATCAACACCCACACCCACACCTACTGAGAGATCCCGGAGTGCTCAGTGTTATTTCCTTGACAAAAATATTTATCACGGATAAATATATTATTTTTATTTGTTGTTGTAGCCCGTGAATAGGCCCCCTAAATCTCACTCGCATTAACAACCACACCCACACCCACACAGAGCCTGGAATGGTATAGTGGAGTTTCCATGGAAATATAATTACCTGGGGAAATATTTTTTTTTTTTTTGGTAGGTTCCTAGCTCCTGCCTCTCCTCACACACCACACCCACAACCACACTATCTCTCACACACTATTAAAGAGAGTCTGAAGTAGTCTAGTAAAATTCCTGCTGTATGATAGTTACCAGGGGAAAACACAAAGTATTGATTTTGTTCCTAGCTCCTCCCTTGTACCCTCTCACACACGCTTAGAGAGCCTGGAGCAATATATTTCCTACAATAAAGTTATATTTTATTTTAGTTCAGAGCCTCAAAAGTTGTACAACACAGGAAATGTATTATGTTGGTTGTAAGGCTTTAAACAAAAATCCATACCAGTCCTATCTTACTCAGGAATTTATTGAGCTTCAGTATATATCTACATATAGATACCAAAGCGAAACAAGAAATTTAACTTCTTCCAGTGAGTTTATGGCTACAGTTCACATTATCTGCTACTAGGTTCTGGACCAAAATATTCCTTCTCTTATTCTCCAGTCCAGGATCTCTGTACATTTCCAGTCAATAAAAAGGAATCTTGGATCTCTATTGGCTCTAGATATTGCTAAAATGTCAATTGTGTAATGTAGCGTCTATATTTATTCAAGAGAGATAAACAAATCCTGAGACTTGATTAAGTAATAATCAAAATGTCATTGTTTTTTCATTCGTCACAGCATCTTTACTGAAATGTCTGTTTTGTAATGTAGCGTCAATACTTATTCAAGAGAGATAAAAGTATTTCTGAGACTTGAATAGAAAAAAACATTGTTTTTTTCATTCTTCACAGCATCTCTACACATTCGCCATGGATAAGAAAGAGGGCGTGGTTTCAGTGGAAGACGGTATCCGCAAGCTGAGATTACTGGATGCTAAGGGCAAGATCTGGTCCCAAGATGTCAGACTGATGGTCACTGATAAAGAAGTGGTACTCATGGATGAATATACTCAGGTAAGTTGAACTCCTTGGGTGGTGTTTCACAAAGATCTCAAGTCGAACTTGACTCCAAGTTGGACTTAAACATTATGGATAGCCATTTGTAATTCTAAAATGAAATATATTAAAAAGAAAAAATTGAAGTATTTTACACTTTTCATAAATTCCACACCAAGAATATCAAATCTATTTGATAATAAAAAAAGGAATGATTTGAATCAACATTTTATGCCTTTTGAAATAATTTTTACAAAATGTTTTCAAAGATGCTAACGGCTTTCCGTGATTGTTCAGTCCAACTTAGAGATAAGTTTAACTTTGTGAAACACCCCCTCGTTTGTGTTTTTAATTAAATGGAGATGGTAGTCAGTTCTCATGTGCAGTAGGTCATAATTGACTGGCACAAGACTTGGTGAAAATACCATGAATGGGTGTACAAGTATCGCACAGCAAACCTGTGGGCCGTGGTCCCATCAAGAAATACCCCCTATTCTCTCAGAGAGTCTGTGGATTAGGGATTTAAAATCGGGGGGGGGGGGGGGGGGGGAGAGAGGGTGGAAATGCAAAGCATTGCATAATGCCTGTTGGTAATTAAACTGAACGCTAATTCTGGTGATAGATAACACCTGATATGTGGTAAACACCCGAATGGTGTCAAATTACCCATGAGAGCCCACTATTATCCGTCTTTAATATTTTGGGGTTGTAGTACTTTTACTCATAATTTTTGATGCCATTGTTATTTGTCTTGTTTATAATAATAATTATAATTGCTTATATAGCGCCTAAAACTTACTTATCAGAAGTCTCCAAGCGCTCTACAATAATGCAGCATAATTACCCTGGCTTTAGCAGTGCAGCTGTTACGCATGCTGCGTTTCAAGGAATAAATTTCTACCTACCGGTAATCTGGTTTTAAATTGAACTTTGAAACAAAATGAGATAACTGAACCAGAACACTAAGGAACGAAAATAGGTTAAGCGAGGATCTCATACATGTTTACATTTTTTGGTAAAGTCTCGTACACCTTGATGTGATTCCCTTCTTGCATATATATGCTTTCTCTCATGAGCACAATGATATACATGTAATTCAATGTCATGTATTTCCTTCTTGCAGGAAACGTTAGAGGTGTTCCCATTGCAGGACATTGGAGCAATCTCGGCCGAGCTGAAGCAGTGCAACTACGACAGTCTACTGGTCATCAATGTGAGATATAGCAACAAGCGAATCCCAGAGATGATGATGTTCCAGTGCGAACAGATCCCGGTAAGTACATGTTGGATACAGGAACCCAGATAACCCCAGTTCAGACCAGAAGCAAAAATACATATTGAAACTATAGCTACACGCTATAATACAACATTTAAAAATGTTAGGTATAGCAGCGAAAGGACCCCATAGGTAATGATGTTTCAGTGTGAATAGATCACTGTAAAAACATGAGTAGTAAAGGATCTTGCATGCCTCTTGTTCAGACAGTGATATCTTGTTGTTTTTTTATGATGGAGGTGGAGCTATTTTACATTCTACAGAGTATTTTTCGTATTTCTGTTAGGGCTGGACACTTACATTACAAGCCCCTGTTAAAAGTTGGCCTCCAAAGTCTCACTCAAAATCCCCAAATCTCATCATTTAAGAAGGGCAAATGAATATACCCCCCCCCCTCCCAGGTATGACCCCCTTCTATAACTTATTGAGGACTGTGGTTTATAGGCAATAAATAAGACATCAATTCAAGTGTTGTTGTTTTTTCACATGACTGTCTTCGCTAAGGGTTGCAGAGCAGTAACAAGTGGCGCATGCACACAACTTATCCCAACACTGAAAAAGCTGTTTATTTATGGGTTTGTCCAGTAATGTAAATATGAGTTTAACAAAAACATGGTTTTTGAAATTGTTTTTTTCTGTAGTGTAAATGAACCTATAACATTTATCTCTTCAGCATATACATGTAGGTCTACATTTATCATGATAAAATGGAAGAGATAAGAGTTCACAATTGACAAAAACCCTATTGTCTTGGTAGATAATGTAGGCAAAAGTTGAGCCTCTAAAGCTTATCACACCGATCAATGAGAACAGGGGTCGTTTTTTATTGAGACATGTATACATGTCCTCGGTAAAGCTTACCTGCAATCATGAGGTTTCAAAATAAATGAGACTAACGTAAGCATTATTATGTAGGCAATGCCAGACATTTTCCAACAAATATTTAAAAGGTTGCAGTAAATTGCTATCTATACCACTTCAGCAATTGCTCTTTTCCCCGCTCTGCACAGTAGCCCATTTTCCGGACATGCATTTCTGCACAAAATAATAGGCACTTGTTGATTGGAGGATTGCTTTATGTAACGCAACAGATTTGAACGAAAAATCCCTATTCATGGTCTGTATAGATAATTCTTACACTGCAAACAGATACAAAGAAGCTTTAAGTCTTTGCATATCAATCTCATGATGAATACATTGTGGCACATGGAGGTTATTTGTGTGGCATGTAAAGAGTTAAAGAGAATGTTCAGTGCTCCTAATTTGTGAAATACACTTTGTAGAATAATACTGAAATGGTGATTATGCAGTAACAAAAACAGCAATAGTGTTTTGGCAGTTTCCTGGAATCGTCAACACGACTTTCAAAATGACTCACTCTGGTGGAAAATGTTAAGCTAAGTAAAATACTTGATACAGGGACAATTGGTACATGGTACTTTGCAAACAAGGAGCAATTAAATCTGAAGGTACTTATAGCAATTCTTGAAAAATCCAGACAGTTCATGGGCCATGACAAGAATAACACTGCTCACACATTTTTTTTTGTAATACCAGAATTTCAACATTGTATTACAGATACTATGCATTGTAATAGTGTTATGACATCAGTAGGCAAGTGTTTGGGAGTGCCTTTTGACAGTCCATTTTATGGTGTGCTTCAGTGCATATTTGAGCATGTAAAATTTACACAATTCAGGTGCATGTTCACCATGTACATAAACATTTACATACATGTACATGTACATTCATATACATGTAAATGTACATTCATAAAACATATAAATGTACATTCATGTAAATGTACATTCATAAACATGTAAATGTACATTCATAAACATGTAAATATACATTCATGTAAATGTACATTCATATACATGTAAATGTACATTCATGTAAATGTACATTCATATACATGTAAATGTACATTCATAAACATGTAAATGTACATTCATGTAAATGTACATTCATAAACATGTAAATGTACATTCATAAACATGTAAATGTACATTCATAAACATGTAAATGTACATTCTTAAACATGTGAATGTAAATGTACATGGTATGTAGATGTACATATACAAGTGCATCATTCTCCTGCATGTACAATTACATACATGTCACATAACAGCTAGACATTGACTCTGCTACAGTTACATGAACATTGTCTGACTCTTTTATCCAGACACATTTATCATTCATAAATGTTCATATTTTTTACTCCTTTGTTCGGTCTAAAAATGATGTTTCTTTCATTTTTTAAACGTCATTCTAGGCCCCAGAGATTGCCAGGTCACTCCAGAGGGCGGTAGATTACTTTTCATCAGGCAAGAAAAAGAAGCAACACAGGTAAGATTTCCATGAATCAATCTCGGCAGATTTGAGCACACTTTATCATTGAATGCTTGTTTCAAGTGCAAATGAGAGTAAATATACTGTCTGAAGGCAACACAGAGAGATTGATTACCGGTATGTATTATGTGAGAATTGGTGCTCGCTCGGGGGTCGTGGAATGATAAAAGTCACATTTGTAAAGCACTTCACAGTAGAGCCTACCTGTCTAAGTGCTTTACGCTGTAAATATTATTACCCCAGCTATTGGATTAAATTGCTAATCCGCACATGATAGTGCACACGCTCCGCTCCCTGGGGATTATTCCCGCCAAGCGCCATTTTGACAAGCCCACACATGCCAATCCAACTGCATTAACCTTCTGGTCATATTTTGAATAATATTCTTCAATTGCAGCACAGGCAACCGTCATGAGTATTGTTGTACTGTGGATTACGAGGGCAAATGAATAGCAATTCTTTTCATAGAACATTTCTCATATCATTTTCTTCTTAGTAGGCTTAAAAAGAATGACAACGCTCACAGGTTTCTTGCTGTTACCAGAACTCAAACTACTTCACAGTAGAGCCTACCTGTCTAAGTGCTTTACGCTGTAAATATTATTACCCCAGCTATTGGATTAAATTGCTAATCCGCACATGATAGTGCACACGCTCCGCTCCCTGGGGATTATTCCCGCCAAGCGCCATTTTGACAAGCCCACACATGCCAATCCAACTGCATTAACCTTCTGGTCATATTTTGAATAATATTCTTCAATTGCAGCACAGGCAACCGTCATGAGTATTGTTGTACTGTGGATTACGAGGGCAAATGAATAGCAATTCTTTTCATAGAACATTTCTCATATCATTTTCTTCTTAGTAGGCTTAAAAAGAATGACAACGCTCACAGGTTTCTTGCTGTTACCAGAACTCAAACTACTCTTTAACCCTTACTGTACTATGGGGGGGGGGGGGGGCAGTCACGAGGTGCTCAAAATAGCCCAGTACAGTAAGGGTTAACCATGCTTGTGACATGCCAAATGGAAAAAAAATAGGCGAAGACATGGTTCATACAATGTCTATTCAGTCTTCCCATACAACCTTCCCATTCATTGCCAAACCTTCATGTCTACAAATAGACATACTCTAATCAGAAAGATCTGATGTGTGGCCGCCCCCCTTTGACATGTCACGTAATGTACGTGTCAATATGTTGACTTTACTTAAATGTTGTCTGTAATAACCCATTGCTGACGGAAACCGGGCGGCCCCTGTATAAAGCCTATGGCAATGCATTAATTCAGGAGTCAAAAGGCCTGTCTTCACTATCTCGAGATTGCCAAATATCCAGCTATTTGAACTATCCCGATCGCAAACTATCCAGCTAATTTGCGTTTTCATCAGACCGAAGTAGCAATTAGAAGGATATTTGGTCAGGATTGGCATCCCAAGATATCTCTTGGGATAGTTTGCAAAATATCCTACTATTTGGCAAAATATCCAGCTATTTGTCCGTGCGTCTTCACTAGACCGAAGATTCAAAATATACGCTAACGCTGAGCAAAATATCTCGAGCTAATTTCTCAAGGTCGAGTTTCAAGTTTTGAGGTCGAATCTCGAGATAGTGAAGACGCGATTTGTTACTTCGGGATTATTTCCCAAATAGCGGGCTATGTGGCAATCTCAAGATATTTGGCTTATCTCGAGATGATGAAGACGCGCCTAATGGGTTAAAAGCCAGGAGGCATAAACTGTAGTCTTCAGAATAGTTAAGAACACTTAGCGAAATGCAGTGGCAAAAAAAAAGTGTCCAGGACGCAAAAGACTTAATAGACAATGATGTTTGTTAAATGGCAGCCATTTTAACATAAGATCTAGATAAAAGTTAAGGTAACATCAAGCCTCATTGAAATAGTCCATGCATTTACCAGCTCCATATCCAAATGATGTGGTTGCAACTCTATGTGATAAAGTCATCATTTTCAACAATCATGCATTTTGCCCTCAGGACGCATCTTTTTGTTCAACTACATTTCGCCATGCTAGGTAAACTATTCTAAAACCCCATAATGACATTCTTCCTGTCACATGGTGATATCAATGAAGATGAGGCCATTTTGTTAGGATCACAGCATGTTCAATATTGCTTTCAATCTCATTTAATGCACTCAATTTACCCTTAGCAAATAAAAACTGCAGTTTGCCTGTCTCCCAACCTTTCCTTTTCATCAACCCTCTTTGTCAATACCATACTTCCATGTTTGTTGATGGTGTCGCACTTGAATGCCCTGTTGACGTATGCTTGCATTATATGTATTGTGTACTTTTAGTGAACTTTGTGACTTATTAATACATGATTGTTAAAGATAGGTGGTCCCTTGTACACACCTTAAAAACGAGCGGAAATGCAACATAGTCCAAAAGGATTCGTTTGGATGATACATGCTTCAAATGTTTGAAATTTTAAAAGCAATGTAATAGAAAATATGTCATATTTGAGGGATTAGGAAAGTTCAGCAAAGCTTTAATATGCAAAACTGTTTATTATTAGGAAATATGTTACCAGATTTTAAAGTGATTGTATTTGTACTTTCTCTACATATACTCATACTCCGACTAACAGAGTGTTTTTTTTTCTTTAAAAAATAACTGTTTGCCTTTACATCAGTAATGTGTGTGGAAACTATAGAACTTGAATAATGGAAATTATTCTCATAGGTTTCACAATATAGAGAATATATATAGATAAACATGTTTACTTGATATACATATATCATTTTGATGACAATGAGATTAAACAAAAAGATAAATAGGAAGCAGAAAAAGAAGAAAGAAGAAAGAAAAAAAGAAGAAGAAGAAGAAAGAAAAAGGAGAAAAAGAAGACAAATACAAAAAACAAGAAGGAAAAATATCAGAAAAGTATTCGCTAAAATGACACAAAGTGAAAGAAACAAGTTAGTAAGTAAACAAATTATGTGAGAGTGATGAGTTCCAACAATAGTTCATATAATACAAAGAAGGCAGAAAGAACAGCAAATGTCCACCCCCCCCCCCCACCCCCCATTCCAACACCCACTGCAAAAGCAAGAACAACAACTACAGAATAAGACTAAGTTAAGAAGACTAGGTAACCCATGGCAACAATAATAACAATGTCAATGCCAAGGAGAAAAAAGATCCACCACTTTCATCCTCTGTGCGGTGCCAATACATGGCTTTGACCTTTGACCCCGGCTGGGTCACCAGGGAGCAAACCTGGGTTTAAACTTGAAGTCCCCTGCTGAACATCTATTATGATGATAGGCTTGCTATTCAGACCCTTGCTTGTGGAGATATTACAATCTCTTTGTGTGGAGGACATCTAACAAGTATTGTAATGTTATTAGTGCACTTTGCTTTTGCCAATGAAGAAGAAGAACAACAAGAAGAAAAAACCATGAAGATGAGAAGACAAAGGAGAAGAAATACAAACGACAAGAACAACTTGACAAATATTTGAGTAATATACTCAATAACAATTACCTTACCAAATAAATATAACAGAGAATTATGAAAAGTGAACAAATAGCTGAAGGGATAAAAGAAAAGAAAAGAAGGAGTAGTAAAAGGAGAAGAAGAAGAAGAAGAAGAGTAACAAAATAAATGAGAAACTAAAGACATAAACCTGATAGCACCTATACTATTGAGAAATTACCTCATTAAATCCAAAACCATATTTTGATCAAGTTCATAGCAAAACGCTTATCAGGTTTCACGAGATGCTCTCCTCAACATCTCAGGAGGTCTATGTTTATTAACTTGAAGACTAGCTTGCCATGGTTAGCTAATATGCTGCTGTGATCGAGGAATTCCGCTGCACCCACCAAAAAATGATGCTAATATCGGTGCCTTATCCTTTGCCAATGTTATACCACACTGAACAACTCTGGTATGTTCATGGCATTGATGACGCATGTAACTTTCACTCTGAGTATATTTCGGAAGGATATTTACGATGGATTATTCACAGATAGTTGAATATTTTGCTCAAATGTATAGGTAAGAAATTCTAGACTTCGATTGTTTAAGTTTTGCTGATATTTTTTTAGTTTGATGGGGATTTGGAACTTATGTAGCAGACGTGTATGATGGTTTGTTGATGTTTTCGTCCATCGTGTACATGTAGTTTGGAATTTCACAAAGATTATTTGAGGGAACCAACTTTTGAGTGGTGGTACATGTAGTTGAGTAACTTCTGTATTTTATTATGAGTGTATTGGATTATGCTACCTATTAATACCCCCCCCCACACACACACACCTCCACACTTGCTTGCTCCTGTAGTGTATACTGAGAACCTTTAAGGGTGCACTGTACCTTTACCATTCCTTTCAGTTTATGAGCTTTCACCATTTAAACTTAGACAAATACAACAACAACAAAGACAAAACACAAACAACAACACCAACTTCAACAAAACGAAAACAAACAAAAGTAGCTCCTTAAAGCGAACTTCTTACATGTAACTCTGCTGTAAGTGGAGTTGCCATGTCAGAAAGAAACTTGTTTTTCACTGTCAAAACGAATACACCTTTCAAAGGGGGGGTAGAGACGGGGAGGAGGGGGGGGGGGGTGGGCTTTGTCACCGATGACACAGCAGAAGGGTTTGAATCGAGAGAAAAAATAATTGACCTACCCTTTTGCATGCCCTATTACATGGCCCTTTGAATACCCCTTTGCTACCCCCCTTGCCTACCATGAGTTAAGTAAGATAACGGTTACATCTTGCTTTTAGACTGAAAATATTTTCACTGGAGGAGGTTATTTATGTGGAGAGGAAAACAGGGTTAAAAGTAAATAATCACTCTGTGTTGAAAAGGCAGATGGGATTGAATAGCAGAAAGTAAATTATTTGTTTAGCCTTATTATGCAATGTTGAAGTGGTTGATACAAGACAAGAATGTTTATGGGTACCTTGAAGAGACTACCTCAAACAAGAAGGTTGAGTTTTTATGGGAAGAGATGAAAAAGAGTGTGTGAGCGCTATCATTGTACAATGCAAGAGTGGAAGAATGTCAGATGAAACAAAAGTTCCCTGAAAAGCCTTGCTCTTTAAATGCCTTAATATTCTAAATATGGCATGTGACATCATGTTCGTGTAGTGGCATATACATCTTTCTGTGTACAATGCTTAAGTGACTTTTACCAAGACTGGGCCAAATTTCTTATCATTTTGGTGATTCCAGAACCTTGCAGTACACACACATGCTATATGATCAACCTTTTCTGATCGATTCCACAATGTGTCTTCCACAATGCAGTCACATATGAACAGAACTCGACTTTATTTTCAAGTGGACACCGCTTCATAAAACTGGCCCAAACAAGCCTGTTCATATGCTACTGATAATTTTGTATCATTATAACTGACATTTTCGTTATGGAAAAAAATGCAAATGGGGGAGGGCGAAGGAAGGAGACAAAAATATATATTGCAGTATGCTTCTCTAAACTTTGAACCCACTTTGAATACCCAGTACATAGACATCGGAATGCAAACCTATTTTTAGAGACTGATACCATTGTTCATGTGCACAAGACTGTACACAACTGCATGCCTTTTCTAAATGAAAATTCATGTTGACAATTGTAGATACTAATGGAAGAATGATCATTGTGTGCGTACAGGGTATGTGAGTAAACATTGCTTGCAAAGGGGAATATTTTTGTACATGATTGGTTGTTTTCAATGGAAAAGGTGCACCAGTTGCAGATAAAGTTTGATGTATGTAAATGTTTTGCGGAAATGTATCCATTTCCTTGTCCTTTTTGTAATTGACTTGCCATGAAAGGAGAGAAGATGAAATGGAAGCAGCTATGAGCTCTATAAATCTAACGTTCCGTTTTCTTCCAACATCTCTTTTAGAAGTATTTCTCTCTCTTCATTCCTCCCCCTCTTTCACTCTCCCTTTCTGTACCTCCTTCTCTCCTATAAAAGTAGTATTGCTATTGAAAATTTAAAACATAAACATTATTTTACGGAATCATTATACCTGTAATAACACACTGACAATTAATGATTGTTTCCTGTATTCTATTATTAAATCAGGTTTCATTTCCATGTTGCCTGTCTTCGTCTTTTTCTACTTGTAATCTTCAAAGGACTATGGAGCCTTTCCTAAAGACCTGTGTATAGATCTATTATTATATTAGAGAAATTGTCTTTATTGTTTACTTTTATTATCAATATTATTCTCTTTATGAAAAACGCTTTGCAGTAGCTGCATCAAAGACTTGGAACAGCATCCCTCTTTCCATAAGGGAAATTACCTGTCCTGTCACCTTCAAAAGATCCCTCAAAACTCACCTTTTTCCCCAATGAGCTATGTCATATACTTCCTGTACTGTACCATTTTGTCCTCTTTTCATAAATTTGTATTTGTAAGCGCTATGGTACTTATTGTTTTTAGCGCTCCTAAATATTCGATATTATTATTATTATTATTATTATTTATAAATTTTCTCCAGGTCTGAAAACTATGGTATGGTGGCAGGAGCTCAGGCCCACCCCCAGTCAGATGACAGGAGAATGCGCTACGACGGAGACACCATGTACATCCCACCCCCTCCCGATGAACCTGCCCCGCCCCCACCCATCGATGGCAACGTCAAGAACAAGGTTGCTGCCTTTGCCGCAGCAGCTGCAGCCGCTCAAGGTAGGGCAACTTCTTTGCTTTTGTTTCATGTTTTTGGTCTGTTTTTGTATTTCATTTGAAAAAATAGAGAAAACATAATGTAGTCACCTGGGGTTTTTTTTTTTTTTGGGGGGGGGGATGTTTCCCCAAAAACCTAAGTCAAAATAAATCTAAATTGGACTTAAAAGTTATGGAGAGCCATTTGTAACCTTATACTGAAATATATTCAAAAGCAAAAATTCAAGTACTGAAGACTTTTCAAAAACTCGATCCACATCAAGAACATGAAAAATCCTTGATAATAGAAAATATTAATGATTTGAATCAACATTTCATTTATTTTCTAATAACTTTTATGAAATATTTTCAAAGATGCTTTCCATTATTGTTTAGTCCAACTTAAAGATAAGTTCAACTTAGGATCTTTATGAAACGCCCGCCTCGTTAGCTTAGCAAAACGTAGTGGAAGGGGATGGCATGTCTAAACCGTGAAATGTCTGGTAATGGTCTTATTTTATATATGTCTGAAACGAAAGTTTTCAAGTAATGTAATATTCATCCTAATCAAGACAGTATACTCTCAACTCTCCAATATCCAGAGATTAGTATTATTTGGTTCATGAAACCGCATTTCCTTGCTGTCCTTTTAAGATATGGAATATTTGCATTCACTGTAATTTTCAGGTTACATTCGTGCAAATTATTCAGCTACCATTTGTAAGTATGTTTTTGAATAGGGTTGAAAAGGAAATCTAATTGTATCCCTAACACCACCCCTCCCCCTCCCACCGTTCCTTAGAATGATCAATTAATTAATTATCTGCTTTGTCTGTTTCCGTTGAACAGTACAGCTAATAAAAAGGGTGCCTGTATCTAACCTAAGGGCGTGCAGTTTTGGTTTCTTAATGATTAGAGATTTGTATCATATATTCATATTACTTCGAGCAGTTTACCACTACAGGTTATAGGAATGGTTTCTCATCATGAGTGCTCTAGTCTTCTATCAAAAAATAGGCTTTATCATTTATTCACACCCTTCTTTTACCATTACAGGTAATGGAAATGGTGTCGGATTAAGGGGTTTAAAGGTTTCTGAAAGGTTACAGACTTATAACATCTTTTCATATAACTTCAATTTATTTTACCATTGTGGCCAATGGGAATGATATCTAACCAGAGTTACAGTCTCCCACCAATTACAGACTGCTATAATTTATTCTTGTGAACTTTCCTTCTTTCACAGTTAAAGCCAATGGGAATGGCATCTGATCAAGGGGTTTCCAGTCTTCTGACAAGTTACAGATTGTTATAACCTTTTCATATTTTTGTTGCTTCTTTCACCATTACTGCCAATGGGAATTGTATTTTACAAAGAGGTTTCCATTCTTCTAAAAACTCCAGACAGGTATCATATTTTCACATAAGTTTCCTTTCTATTTCCCATTACAGCCAATGGGAATGGTATCTCACCACGGGGGTTCCAGTCTCCTAAATCAGCCCCAGTGAGGTCCTCAGAGTCGGAGGAACCCATTGAGTTGCTTGCTCAGAGGACAGAGAGGGACGTGGTAAGAAAAATGAAATATATATTATTTTAATATTTGACTAGGGTCCTGTTTATAATAATAAGATCAAGATTCAAGATCATGATAATTTATTGTCTGATTTTAAAAAAATACAGAAATTTGTCCTCCACTGGCAAGTGACATACATACAAGCAACATAAACAATATGTAGATACATTAAAGGATACAAAGAAAATACAGAAAATACAACAATAATAATAGTAATACAAGCAATAACAAAACTGACATGTAAACTTGAAAACTGGCATTAAAAATTGAATCTCGACAATGCACAGAATGCATGAAATAGATGATAAAAAAGTGCTCTGAACATTCACCCCTTCTCTCCCAGAAGAGGAGTATGAGGAAAAAACAGAGAGAGAGAGAGAGAGAGGAGTCGCATGGAGTAGAACAGAAAGGAAATGTGAGGGAGAAAGAGAAGGTGACAGAAAATGAGGAGCTCTGGGAGGGAAGACTTGCTTGAGTTACTGGGAGCTGCAAACAGTTTAAGAGGTTACAATCAGAAGTTCAGCTCAATCCCACTCTCTTGAAAATACATGTACCTGAGATATCTCACCCAACTATTACATCATGAGAAATACATGAAAGGAATTAGGAAACCATGCAATAAATTCATATGCAAAGTTGTCATATATCACTGCACATGTGTCACATTTAATTCATGCAAGGCTCACACATAATACGTATCCATACTCAAGGATACCACTTGACATGATTTTGCCTGATTTAAGGTCCAGTAACCTTTCAGTTCAAGGCTCTCGGTAATAATAATAATCTGGATTTACGTAGTGCTTAAAATGAAATACCATATCTAAGAACTTTACAGATATTATTACCCCGGTCACCGGATTCACTCACATGTAATGTGCACCATCTTAATCTCTGGGGAGTATTCCTACCTTTAGGGCAAATGGTAATGACAAAGGAAGTTCTCTTCCTACCAGCTCCCCATAGATTTAGTGGAATGCAATATTGAGAGTTATTGCACTAGCCCTCCATGCCATCACTATGATTAATTTTACCCCATCTACAGGAGATACTCAACCACTGTTTTGACGACATCGAGGCATTCATCGGCAGACTCCAGAAAGCTGCCGAGGCGTACACGGAGCTGAGCCGGAGACGACAGACCAGGAAGAACCGCAGGAGGGAACACGGCGACGGCCTTCTCCTGGCCAGGTCCAGACCACCCACGGATGGAGAATACATCGAGTGCTTCCAGAAATTCAAATATTGTTTTAATCTACTGGTGAGTTGTGGCTTTTCATAGATTATAAATTGGAGCTTACATGTATATATGTGTTAGACATGCAAAACATTTGATTCAGGACATAAACATGAAAACTAACAAATTATTAATTGTAAGGTTTGTAGACTCATTGCAAGTCAGTCAGCTCTACTTCCTTCCTATCACGTACTTCTGCTCTATCTGTCTTTTATTTGATACCACCTCTTTGTTTCATACCTATATTTCTTCACCTCCTTTTCTTAGATTTAGGTCTTTGTTTTCTTCCTCCTAATGCCTTCTCTCCCTAATCTTTTTTCTATCCATTTTGTTTTCTTTTAGAAATATTTTTTTCACCTCAAATTTCCTACCTCTTTCCTTCTCTCATCTCTTCTTTCCACTTCCAGTGCTGCTGTCCTTTTGTCTCTATTTCTTTCTAGCATTCTCTCTCACACTCCCACTCTCTCTCACTCTCTCACTCTCCCCATCCCTCTCTCTCTCTCTCTCTCTCTCTCTCTATGTATATACATATATAAATCTCTCTCACTCTCTTTCCATTCATGTACTCTCTCCTTACAGGCCAAGTTGAAGGCCCACATCCACGACCCCAACGCTCCCGAGCTGGTCCACTTCCTGTTGGTCCCCCTCAAGCTCATCATCCAGAGCTGTCAAGGTCCAGAGCTGGCTGCCAGCGTGGTCTCTCCCCTCCTCAGCCCCCAGGCCGTGGATCTCCTGCAGAACTGCCTCACGTCCAGGCAGCACGAGCTCTGGATGTCGCTGGGCAGGGCTTGGACTTTACCCTCGTAAGTAGACCAGGGCCCTGTTTCACAAAGATCATAAGTCAAACTTAACTCTAAGTTGGACTTAAACATTACGGAGAGCCATTTGTAGTGATAAGATAAAATATATTCAAAAGCAAAAAATCAAGCATTTAGACTTTCATAAATTCAATATCAAGAACATGAAATCTCCGTGATAATATATGAATGATTTGAATCAAACTGTAAGTAACTAATAACTTTCAAAAAATATGTTAAAAGATGCTAACAGCTTTCCATAATTGATAAATTGAAATACAATGAGAAAAATAAGATTAATACATTGTATTTCTTGATTCCTTTAGAACTGAGTGGCCCAAGGACCGTCCCGTATCTCGTTACGTCCCTCGATTCCGCGATGGCTGGATCCCAAGGCCAATTCTAGAACCTCAGACCGCTCCAGACTTCAACACCTCAGTGTTGGTCAATAACGCATCGGTAGCGGCCAGCGCTGCAGCGGTGGCTCGGGAGTCACCTAGAAGACTATCGGACAGGGTATGTCATTTTGATTTCTATAATGCTCCATCTTTTGCTGTTATCTGATGTCTCGCTTTGTTTCATCATTTTACCTTCTTTTGTCCTCGATTTGTCCTCGATTTATCCTGTTATTATGTCATGATTGTATTCTGTTTGTTTATATTTTATTGGAATGGAATGAACTAAATTGAATTGATTGTTTACTAACAATCAAACACACCTATTAACAAAGATATTGACTACCTAAGAACAAGAACATTTGCGCATATTTCCATTTTTGAAGACTTGTGACAGACAGTTCAGTGCCCATAATAATGGAATTTCTTGGTCAGTTGAATTATTGAAACAAAGGATGATAACATTTTCAAAGAATTGAACATTGCAGTATAGAGTAAGAGGGAAAGAAGGACAAACATGCACATAAATCGCCCAAAGTGGTCAAAATAGAGATTTAAATGGCAGACATGAAAGCAGTAATACACCAGTTTACAGTTGTGTGCGCCATTTTAAACAAAGCTAATGACCTAGGAGTCATGTATTTATGCGTAAATTAAGATTGCGCCCATGCAAATAATGATGACATCACTGCCTGCGTGCTGCGTTGTGCGCGCACATCATCATTTGCATGGGCGCAATTTTAATTTACGCATAAATACCAGAGGTCAGAGGTTATTGGCCCCAATTTTGGGGCCAATGACCCGAGGTCAACTGTCTGCGCATGCGCACTGATACAACTGTAAACTGGTGTATTGTGGTAGAGAGAGAGAAAAAGAGAGAAAGCAATGACACAGGCTATAGGTGGATGTAGGAAGAGAGAGAGAGAGAGAGAGAGAATGGACTTCCTTATCTTGGGTGAAATTAATGTAACAATGTCTCACTGTTTCTTTCCCTCTTTTGTAGAGCGATCAGCCTGATGGCCCCATTTTCGGTCACAACCACCAGAGACAACCTTCAAACGACAGTGGTGGCCATATCGCCAACGGACCGATCATCCACACCAACGTGCCTAATGGTCACTCAAATGGGCCTAATGGTCACTCGAATGGGCCCAATGGTCACTCCAACGGTCCCATCGGTCATTCGCATGGACCGCCCACTCACACGAATGGAAACGGTTATCACCAGAGACAGTCATCAGACTCCTTGGGGCACAGTCCAAGGTAAGGCCATGATAAGAACAGCTGGGCACCATTCAATATTCCAAGACTGTGACTAGTCCTATGAGTGAAGATGTAAAGGAGAAAGGTGGTGGTGTAAGCATGAGAAATGGTACCAGTCTTGGAAAATAGACTTTGTTTCAGCTGTTTTAACATCTTGCAATAAAAAAAACCTCCATAGAAACACATGTTAAAGACCTGGTAATAAGGAGATATATGGAGATATAGAATATAATAACAGAATAATGAAAAATGATAGAGAGAACTGATTAGAGAAAGAAGAAAAATGAAAAAAGAAAGTAGGAAAACAGGGGAAGGGGTCCACATTCATAGAGATACAGAATGATGGTAATGGATAGGAAGAAAAAGAGATGGAATAATCAGAGAGATTGAGAAAGGCGAGAAAGGTCGAAATTCAGGCAGGTAGATGGCGGAAGAAGGAGAGATAGAAAGAGGGAGAGAGAGGGAAGAAGAGAAGAGAAGAGAGTAAGTTGGGAAGGAGAGTTTGGGAGAGATGCATGTATGTAATTATAGTTTAAAAGCGAGTCTTTGATGATGTACCAATCACTTTGTATTTATTGGATTAACAATTTCTGGATTTCTCGCATCTTTGTTTTTCACAGGGGTTCCGCCATGCCTACTCCACCCCCTCCTGCCCCTAAGCCTGTATCCAGTCCTGCACCCCCGGTGTCCAACCCCGTACCTACTAGACCCGGTGCTAAGACGGCAACGGCCATCTTTGATTTTGTAGCCCGCAACTTTAAGGAGCTTACCATCATGGCTGATGAACAGCTTGAGGTGAGGATTTGCTTCATTTTTTATTTGCAATAAACGTTTCTTTTCAGTGATTACATTTCTTGAAATTTTGTCTCATTTTAGGATCAGTCAGATCAATGGTTCAGCACTTTGCATGCATTACCATACACTGAACATGTGGGGCCCCAACATGTGACAGGTTGATTTTGCGAAATGTTTCCAATACTATGGAAAAGTGTTATCCATTTTCTCCATGATAACGTTAAATATGACCAGTGACTTGAAAATCCTTAAAATCCTTGGGCGATTGTCATGTCAAGACATTTTGAAATTTGAAAATGTTTCACATTGTCATGTCTCTCTCCCAGCCCCCCCCCCCCCCTCCCACTCAGTGTTATTTAGGGTACGCATATATGCATGTTCCCTCCTTTTGAAAACACCCCCCTAAGTCCGGTGTGTAAAGTCAATACGGGCCCAATTTTTGTGTACTACGAGCCGGACTTTGGTGCGTGAAAAGTACCCCTTTACTGGATATTTTGGTAACACGCATGGTATCCCTCTGTTCAAAGAGTGGGGGGTGGGGGGGGGGGGGTCTCTCTTGTATGCTAATTAACCCATTGCGTACTGAAACTGGGTGGCCCCTTTATTAAAGGGATATACAACCCAAATAAACAACTACTCTAAGAGAAAACAGCCTGTGTTTCATAAACCACCTGTTTATAAACACCACTTGTCATGTTTCCCTCGAGTGGTCTTTATATACAGGTTTCACTATAATAACAAATTCATCTTCTATCCCACAGGTTCTGAATGACACGCGTAAATGGTGGGAGGTCAAGAATACCTCGGGCCAGTCCGGTTATGTGCCTTCCACCCTGCTCAAGCTGACTAGCTCCCCCTCCCCCAACACAAACACCAACTCAAACCACGTCCCAGAGCCCCCTCACAGCCTACCGCCCCCTCCCCCACCCATGTCAACGTTCAATGTGAGTATCCGTGTAGGCCAGTTGTGTTTATTTGTAATCCTCTTCGTTACTTACAGACCACATCTATAATTCATGCGATTGCATTGTGAAAGAAAAGTTGTGGAATCGATCAGAAAAGGTTGATCATGTAGCATATAAATATTGGTGTGTACTGCAAGGTTCTGGAATTGTTGAAATAATAAGAAATTTGGCCCAGTCTTGGTACAGTTACAAGCACTGTACACAGAAAGATGTATTTGAATCTTGAGTCTTTGAATCTTTGGAGTGGCACAACTGTCTATCTGTATTATTGTTCTTCTTCTGTGCATCATGCTCTTACTAAATCTCAGTTCAATTTGCTCTTTTCCATTCTAGGCCCCTCCCCCTCCTCCACCCCCTCCCCCATCAAATGGAACAGGACGGTCAAATTCAACTCAGAGTAAGTCTCCCACATCCTTTTTGTGGTACTGCTATGAAAGCCCCACTGCATTACTTTGAGCTACTTGCGCCCTCTATATAGCGAACAATGCCTAATCAGTGACCATTGGTTCCCCATTTGTCAATGTTAATTGAAAGCTGATTTGATGAGATAACCACCTGTCAGTGACCTCGCAGGGAGGTCTAATCCTTCCTGGCCAAGCAAGCACAGATTGGCTTTGAATAACTTAAGTATTGGATTCATTTGAAAACCAGATGTAATTGTTCCTTTCCTACGGTGAATAAAAACCTTATTTATTTTGCTTTTACTTTTTCTGCCCTAGAGCCGAGGGAGACTGTGTTTATAGATTATGCATGCAAAATTTGTCCATTGCAGTTTTTTCCAAACTGCCATAGTTAGGAACCTATTAACTATTTTGTATAATTGTTCACACTCGTTATTTGTAATTGGTTGCAGTGTATGATTTATTATTGTGGTTCATAATTAAACATATGATGATAATAACAATAATAGTGGAGTCTTGTAAAGCGCTCATGTCTGACACATTGCCGCTTCGGGCACTCCATTAGTGATACTCCCGCTTTAGCACGGCTACCATTATGGTGCCCAAGCATTTTAAGTAATTAATTTCTACCTGGTATTGATTTACCTTACCTGGCCGGAGTGTGGTGATTTGTAGATTAAAGTCTTACCAAATGACATTATCACTGTGGCATGGATTCAAACCCTACGCCTTGTGGTTCACAGTCCAGAGACTTATCCACTGGACCACAATACCTCTACATGCTCGTAGTTCGAAATGCATTATTGAATGTTGATTGTTCTATTCCGTCTTCTTTTTAAAAATCTGTGTTGTCTGCAGAAGTAATCGGTATGGACATACTTGTACATGGAAGTGCATTATTAACTATTGATTGTTCTATTCTGTCTGCTTTTTCCAAACCTGTGCTGTCTGCAGGAGCTAACGGTATGGACTTTGCTACCCAGCTCCAGAACACATTGAAGAACAAACAATTCAAGCAACCTAATGTACAGGAGAGAGGTAAGTTTGTTGCTGCACTGGCCACAGTAATTATTAAAGGCAAATCCCATATTGATAGCAAACTACTCTAGAGAAAAACAGAACAAATCAGATTAGCAGACTGGTGAAAGTTTTAAATAAATCATGCCAATAATAAGGGAGGTATGGGTGTTTGAAATATGAGATTCACTAAATCCATGCAAATCTCAAATAGAAGATTGGTAAGTGGATTATTACTTTGTCATGGGACCACGCTCCTGTTTGTCATGTACACAAATGTAATTAATTTATCATTTTCTCCTGTCGGGCACTACTCAAAATATACAAAACTTTCTTATCTTTTATCTCCCAAACAAATAAAGAATTACCTATTGCCAATAATAATTTCATACAGGGGAACATAAAGACTTTTCAATGACACACACACATGGCGATACAGTAACAAGAGAGATATAAACGCTGAAACATGGATTGCAGAACTTTTTTTAGGTGGCTTTATATTTCCTTTTGTCTATGGAGCTCTTGAATATGTTCATTTTCTTTTGTTGCCATAGCACCAACATCCAGTAGTCAGTACGACACCCTTCAAGAGGAGCTGAAGAATCGTGTGAGCAATGGAGGCAAGTCCAAGAACTACCGAGTCCCCAAACGAAGTATTAGCGATGTGACACTGACGTACGACTCGAGTAGGGACGATGTGAAGAGGTGGCTTGAATCCAAGGGCTTCAGTCCCATGTAAGTATTTTGCATGAGGGTTGGTGTACAGGGAGAGAGAGAGAGAGAAAGAGAGAGAGAGAGGGAAGGGGAAAAGGAGGGAGAGAGAGATAGAGATAGAGAGGGAGATAGAGATAGAGAGGGAGGGATAGAGAGAGATAGAGGGGTAGATGGAAAGGAGAGAGAGAGAGAGCGAGGGCGAGAGAAAGAAGAATATAGATAGAAAGAGTGAACTAGAATTAGAAAAAGAGAGAGATGTAGAGATAGGGGGAGATGGAGAGATAGAGAGAGGGAGAGAGTTAGTAGTGTGGTCTGAAAACTACATTATATATTATTTTCTTGTATGTGAGATGAAAAGGGATTCAGGATATCTTTCTTGCTCTTTCTGGTATCTCTTTTCATGTTTACACTGCAGCTACCTTCTCTCAGGTAACTTTACCTCTGGGACAGTTTTCAGGTTTGGAATCTTGAATAGAGCCCAGCTGTTTAGTTTAATCAAGAATGAAATCTAACACATCGTTCCTGTGTGCTTATAATGATACGATGTCAAGATCAATAAAGAGTCTGAAAGAAAGTCTACTTTCTAAGACTTGTACCATTTCTCAAGCTTACACTACCACCTTCTCCTGTACATCTTTACTCATAGGACTGTTCACAGTCTTGGCGTTGTGAATGGTTTCCAGCTGTTAGTCTAACCAACAGGTTACAGCTTCAGCAGGTCTTAAGCATATGTTCCTGTTTGTTTTCTAATCACAAGATATGAAACACCTAAAATAAAGTCTATTTTCCAAGACTGGTATCATTTCTCAAGCTTACACCACCATCTTCACCTTTACATCTTCACTCATAGGACTGTTCACAGTCTTGGAATCTTGAATGGTGCCCAGCTGTTCAGTCTTACCAAGGAGGAGCTACAGCAAGTCTGCCATGACGATGGATCCAGAGTCTACTCTCAGCTCATGATCCAGAAAGCTGCCCTTCAGGTAACTTTACAAACTAAACTGTAAATCCAGTCCCATGTCACTGTTTGGCCCACAGACACCAGATTACTTAAATATTTACATGTATCTGTTGCACTTAAATGTATTTAGGTACACCATACATGTGCGTGCACTCTAGGTTAAGAATCTGTTTGCTCAGTATCGTATGGTTTACACCAAGTAGAGTGAGGAGGTTTTGTTGTTGATGGGTTACATCACCTCATGTTGCAGGTTTTTTCTCACTTATACTATACATTAATCGGAGTGAAGCTCCGAAACGAGGCTTGATAAATCTGCTGTCAAATCAGTTATCTTGCACATTATTTGGTCACTCGTGGTCAATAACTAGGGATAATCGGGTAACCTTCCAAACTAGACTAAAAATACAGTCACCTAACATGGGAGAGAATATTGTTTTAAAATATGGCAAATTTTGATGAAAAACAACGATTTTGAAGCCCTCATTCTTTTGATATTAGTGAATCTGACTAGAAAATGTGGATTGAAGGTCACAAAAGGAAAATGGAATGGATTTGGGTCTCTCAATTAGATCATCTGATATATGATTTGCTCACCGGTGGTTAGTGTGGCAATGTGTGAACCGATTTTAGTCTTGAAACTCAGATGAAATGGAGACACATACAGCCTTTTTGTAGATAATAATAATAATAATTTAAACTTTTGTGATATCGCTTGATACATATTGTATGCTTGCTGGTGTGGAAGGGGGCCCAGTATTTACACAGTAAACATTAACTTTGTATTACCGTAGTCTAACCTGCAGCAACCGATATATTCATTAGGGGAACCTGCTAGACATATACTATAGAGACGTATAACAGTATACAGTGGCTATATATATATCATATGTATGCTTGGCAATTTTAACCTCATTATAAATCATATATTTTAAACATTTATAGTCATTTATCGAGTATATTAATCAGTTTGGATATATTATTTGTGCATGAACAGCACCTATTAATTCAATACCACAACATGGCACAGTCATTTGCACGCATTAGCTTTTCAGTTTAATGGAGTGCAAATGTATGTACATGTGCTGTTAATGTTTAACTGAAGTATATCCCCATGTCTTACCCTTAATACATTCTAATACATGTATATATGTCATTTTGTTAAAGTTTTGTAATTTTTAAAACATGTGAGCAAGTGACATATGTGACATGCTAAAGCTATAAGTATCTACATGTATTCAACAAAGGCCTTAAGTCAACCTGTCCGCCTTTCATTCTTGAGTTACGAAAAACACAAAAAGGATCAAATTTAAAATTTCATAATTCAGTTGTTTACTGAGTCATTATTGTAAATGTTTTAACTACAGTATAGCCTCATGCCTTACCTCCAACACACTCTAATACAAGTACATGTATATATATATATATATATATATTACACAAAAATCTTAAATAAGTGTGATTATGATACTCCTTCAGTGAGCATTTTAATATCAAAGTTTCAGAAATAATTGAATATTTAGTATACTTAGGGATGCATATATATTGAAGAGAAACATAGTTTACCAATGTACTAAAAGTCCAAATAATAACCAAAAAAAAATGGGAGAAGTACCAGTCCAAGGCCAACAAATTAATCTAGCGCCACAATTCTTGAAACTACCTCCGACTCTAAGTCACTTTGTGATAAAATTGGAAGCTAGTGTAGTGATATGTGTATCTATCTTTCTCGTGCTGATGTGTTTCCATAAAATTGTGATATTTCCTCACTGTTGGTTGTAACCCCACCGAGTTGTATATTTAGAACCTGTGTACCTGCCTGAATGTATTTCTAATGTTTGCATTAATAACAATAAGTTAAATAATTATCTCAAATATGAAAGCGGCCTTAAAAGTTGTGAAATGGAAAATTTATGTTAGTCCGCTCAGATCAGAAATCTGAGACATGTAAAATATAGCCATTTTTTTTATCAAGCCAAAAGTTTTGTTGTTGACAGTTTAGTTACAATATGATTTACTAATCAATAATTTACCTTTTCATAAGTCCTCATATTGTCATAAAGATTGCAAATGTAAAATCTCCCCCACCCCCCCCCCCCCCCCCCCCCCTCAAATAGATAAAAATTAGCTTGCTTTTTCACCTTAATATCTGTTGGTACCCATTTAGACTTCAAATAGCCACCATGTTTCACAAAATTAAGAGGGCAAAAAAAAAACACACTAGTGTTGCCAATTTAATTTGTAGGAACCAGTTCTTTTGAGTTAATGATCAGACAGCACGTTGTTGATTGTGGCATGTTGGTGTGCACCTCTCTTTTCTTCTTTAGGAGCAGCAAAACGGGAAGTCTGAGCTTGACGCCATTATGATGCAGCGCAAGTCTCGGGTGATCGACGACGCCCTCCCCCCGCCCGATTTCATCCCGGTCCACCCCCCGGTGTTTGATTCGCCGACAGGTAGACACCTTTGATCCTCCACAAATGCCGCAAAATGAGAGAGAGGAAATTTAAATAATCTCTTTCCTGAAACACTTATTCAAATGAAATTAGTCTACAGTTGACCTCCTTGAAGTCTTCAAGAGATGGTCTATCTTTTTGCTTTTACTCCAAAGAAGAAATATGGGTTCATTGTTTTCTTGGTAGTTTGTTGGTAGTCATTACTGTTTCTTAAAAAAATGAAGTAATTCTGTCTTTTTGCTATTTCTTATAACTAGCGTACAGATGCCGCATACCCTGTTCTCACATGAAAATCTTTGCCTTCCTCATTTCATTCATTATCTGTTTGATTTCTCCAAACATAACTCTTTGTTTAATCTTTACTTAGCTGTCTTTTTTGGCCACTTTGACCAATTCATTGAAAATAAGGATATCTTTTCTGTATTAAAAACGAATCATTTAGAACTTTTTTTGACATGCCCTGTTTCAACTTAAGGAAAATACATATCGGTGAATACTTAAAATAAAAATGTAGAATTGTCCTCTTTTGTACTGCTAGGTTCTGTAAATACAATATATTCTCTTCGCACTCAAACAAATCAAGAAGAATCTTATTCCTTCATCAATTGGTGTTCTCGAGTCTTTGGTCAAAACAGTTCACTTGCACTAGTTTCATACGTCACCCTTTGCTCCCAATGCACTTGTCATTATTAATTTATTAATTTTGTTTTGTCATGTTTATTACATAAATGTTGCTTAACAAAACACTCATATTAACTGTATGTTTATATGTTTCATGTCACTAACAGAGCACTAAATATGTTTGTGAAATTCAACTTTAGTTTCATGCATCACCTTGGATTCCATTATCTTCCATGTCATCTAATATTCTCTAACTTTTGTCTCCCCTTTCCCTGCCATTGATTTAATCTACATGTACTAAATATGGTTTTATCATGTTACATGCCTTATCTCTTGGCAGACAGAAGTAAATTATAATTAAAATATTGTGATTGCTGAAATACTAATCCCATCTCATCTGTTTTTCTCACACATCTTTATTTTCATGCTTTCAGAATCAGAATTTTGTACATTTCTCTGAAATTTCATGTGGCATTTTTGTTCTGGTTCATTAATGTGCTTGGATTAATTGGGTTTGTCTGGATAACAGAATGGAAAGTACATTAAATGTGTTGTTGTTAAAGTCTGGTTATCTCTGAGGAAAAAATGGTCTGTGTTGGAATATTAAGGGATGCTCTACTTCATGGTTTTTCACTGTTGTTTTATCTCCCTGGTTTTACATTGCAACAAATGTCAAGCTCGTCATGCTGCAGAACATCTTTATTTTCAATAAGAATGTTGTTGAAATGAATATCCATATGGCATTGACATCTTGAGTTCATTACACAATTATAGTATAATACTAAACTGTAGACAAAAATGATGTTGACACTTGTCGCATGGTTCCTGACAAAACCTATTGTAATCATAGGGACCACCACCTTCCCATATCATATGATGCCTTGCAAACATATTCCTATATATCTCTCATAGAGTCCAACGACAAAATGCAATCATAATCCTCTGTTTTCACTGATTTAACCTTACACCATATAAGTCCATTAACACAATTCAATCTTATTCCTTTGTTTCCACAGATCTAACCTTATACCATATAAGTCCACTTTCTTTGCAAACTAATTCTTGTTTAACTTTGCTAATTACAGAGCACCACCTTGTACCATATAAGTCAATTGACATAATGCATCCATATTCCTTCAATAGTTCTAAAAGAAGATGACCTTATACCATATATGTCCATTGACATTATGCAACCTTATTCCTGTATTGCTCTTATAGAGGGGCCCCCAGACGTCCCATGGTGAAGTAACTTGGAACATGTCTCGCCGCTTCTAGAACCTTCTAGCTAACATGCTTATCTGCTCATCTTGGGTTCATAAGGCAGTTAAAATCAGCTTAATCCACCATATTGCTTGGGGTTTTCATGCAATAGCTTTATCCTCCACTTAACCCATTCCCTACTGGAACCAGGTGGCAATGTATTAATCATATGGCAATGTATTAATCATATGGCAATGAATGAATTCAGTAATCAATGGGTTAAATGTGTATAATGTGAAAATAAACTGCTTATTCATTTTCATGGATTGACAGAGGGATTAAAGAAAGTTGCATGTGCCTGAAGTACAGCATTGTCTGAATTTATCCATGCTTTTCCATGTGCTTTAATGTCCAATGCTTTTGCTCTGTTTTCATTTTGCTCTGCTCATAATGCTTACAAGTAATGAATCAGCAGCATTCATAATGCTTATGCTCACTAAGCTTATGCTTATTTGCTCTGTACGGCTTCTCCAATTTCATCTGAGTTGATCTGTATGAGAGGAATTCCCTGACCAATTCCTTAATTGGTGATATCACAAAAGTAAGAAAGGTCATCATTCATGCAATTGCTCCAATGATGTAAACCTGGGCACACAATAATGTGATTTGGTGTTAGCCACTCCAGCTGTTGTGTATTAAATTTCCATCTACTACGAGTTCAAATTTAAGACTGCCACATTGTTTTTGACTATGTTATATATACACATTGCATTTTGTGCATAGTCATACTCATGCAGATATCAAATTGGGAGCACAGTCGGCCAAATAATATGCACACCAGGAGTTACACTATTTCATTTTACCAAACATTTAATGAAGAAAAGTTAAGAGCAGTGTTTTAAAAAAGCAAACATTTTTAGCAGGATGTTCATATCATTCCTTTTATTAAGCTGTAGATAATACAAATGTTTTATATTTACCAGTATAAGACCACACTTTTCAAGAGTACATGCATACCTTGAAAACACATTGATAATATCTTGAAGATTGAAGCCTTCTTAAAGTAAAAAAGGGACAAGTCTAACATGTGTCAATATAATAGCCATAAAGACAAATACAAACTTCATGTGCTATGTTATTTGTACAAGTGTAAGTGGTTACTGTAGTGCTGAAGAGAATAATGTAGTCCCATTGTATTCATTCCAATGTTAGTGATTATTGCAGTACTCATATCTGTACTAAATTTGTATTCCACTATGTTGTGGATAAGTTTTCACATACAGAAGATATATATTGCAACAGTAGCACTTATTTTTTCTGCTGTTCATGTCAGCAAATGAATTGTATTCAAGATTAATTTGTATATTTTGTTAATGACAATATAATACTAATACTACTTTGACACTTGTATATTATATTTTTTACCAATAGAAAATCTAAAATATTGTAAATTTGGAATGTGTTGTAAACAGTTATTAAACAGAATATAAATTTGTGATATGATCTTTACAAATCGGTGCATTTTTAAAACAAGAGAGGAAAAATATATCATTTTTAAGACTATGAAGCGTTTATGCTGAGCTGGAAAATAAAAATTCAGTTGATATTCTGAATAAATCTACCTTTGTACATATGATTGAAAGTAGAGATGTAAATAGTCTGTTATACAATTTCATTTATGTTCCGAGGAAAAAACATATATTCCCAAACATTCTTACAAATATATATATGCATATGCTCCCTCTATATATACCAGTATTCTGTGTGTTTTGTACAATTGGGTTGTATACAGAGGTTCAATGCAAATAAACCATGTAATTCATACCTATATTTATCAATTATATATTAATTTGTGTATTTATATTAGTCTATGTAAAACATTACATTAGTGCCTATTACAGAATGTTATGTACATTTTTATCACGAATGTCATCTGTTGAGACGCAGGAGGGGCTGAACTCATACCACAGAGTTCATATGTTTCTGGGCTCTGAACATATGGTGTGTTAAGATTGTAAATCATTATATTTTTTAAAAGAGAGAGAAAGAAATAGTTGAGGTGAAGTTGATTGTCATTGCTACAAATTTGTTTATATTTGATGTAAGTAAGGATTTTCATGGAGGAATCGGTGCATGTATTCAATTCCTTGTGGCTCGGAAGATCCTCGCTATAAATTGATAAATGTTCTTCTTGATATCAAATGAGATAATATCTTATATACCACATGCATACTGTAAGGTGTACTTAAAACTTATTATGTTAACTTACCATAGACATGTGAAATATATATAACTATATATATAGTTTTCAATATATATGCAACATACTATAATGATTATATCCATCCAATACAGTTACTCAAATACAACAAAGATATAAAGCGGTATATACACAAAGATTTGTATTGCTCTTTCCTGAAAAAGGCCATACTTGATCCAAGACAATCTAAATGGAATCACTACAGAGTGAGATATCTTATATACATTGTACTGTTATGTAATATGCTTATTCTTGATATGATATGGATAAATTCATGGTGTTTGGGTTCTTTGGGGGCCCTTCACACTAAGCCTAATTCACATTGCTATCTCTTCATGTGGATGGTGTCAATGGTGTTGGTACCAAGAAACATTGACACCATCCACATGAAAAGATAGCACTTTAAGCATCACCATGGCCTATAAAGAGACTCCATTCTTTATTCCATAGCTTTAGATATTGGTGAAGTTGTTAAAAATACCTCAGAAATTGTTTATTTAATTCCATAAACAAAGTTACTACTAAAGTGACTCCTAAACTAGAATATTTTACACTCCTTAGTACTAAAGATATCAGTTTCCCCTAGTGAAAATTGACCTTTTCTTGTTCCTTTTCATATACTTTGTTTCCTTTTTTGACAAATGACAATGCAATCATGCATATCATATGATGTGAACGCACGTTTTTTGCACACCTACACAAGAACAACTCAAATTATTAAACATGTTTCATGTCTATTTGTTTAGCTTATAATTATTCACTCACATGTTATATTTCCCTTACCAATATGTTCTCATCTGTTACAGTACCGAAGAAAAGAAAAGGCACCCAAACATAAGTTGTGTAAACATGTTAAATGTTATTCTATTTAGTTTATATTCACACACATACTATGTTTCCAATACAGGTATGAATTCAATTGTTTTTACTTAATTGTAGGAAAACTACTTAAACGCATTTTGTAAGCATCTCGTATAAGTTTGTACTCGTTTGTATGGTAACAATAGAGTATTCCTTGACAACGTTTTCCACAAGTGTGGGTTAACTTATTTGCCAACCAAGTGCAAACGGCTTACTTAAAAAAAAACATTTAACCTGTAATTAAATTATTCATAATGTTTGTTTTAATTACAAGCCTGTTGTTAAAATAATGTCATATGCCCAAACGTTCGGTTACAATTTGTCAATGTATGTAAACTTGTTCTTCTTTGTTTATTCTCTGCGGTTTGATAAGAATATAAAACCGGGAGAATTCTTTGTTGTATTATGTTTTCACGTTCTCAATCTTTAGCATTTTCCTTACAAACTATTTGTTAAATCCTTCAAAACCTCATAGTATTTTTGTAGATTTGAAATTATATGAAAAGATAATGTGCATACTTAATCCATGAATAGATTTAAGAAAAAAATTAAATAAGTATCCCATATATCTATATCGATATCTAAAAAGTTATTGAATTTCTTTTCTTAGAAAGGTATGTAAGACAATTTAAGTTGAATAAACATTGCAGTGGCCGCGTTCTATAACGGTCTCTTGTTTTTATTTGTAATGTTGGATATCTCTGAAAGAATGTAAATAGTCTGTTATAGACAGTATACGCATATAGTATTATATTGCTCATTAGACAGAGGCCTGCCTTCTTTTGTAATGAAATATCAAAGTTGATTATCAATTCAAATTGATTACCATGTCGAGCAGAAAGACGAGTATTGATTCAAAAAATGATATTTCTGTACATAAAATTATGATATATCATTATTAAAGATATCGAGATTATCTAGCCATATTTTTAGTTCCTTCTTCTTTGTTAAATGATAATTGTGGGGAGTAAACTACTGATGGTGTGTCTTGAACAATTTTATAATTTGTCTCCATTTTTTCTGAGGAAACAAAATGATCGTACTAACGTATTAACCTTATACTTATGTAAATAAAGATTGTTAAGTTTTCCCTTTGAGAGTTTATCACAGAAAATGTATTTGTATCCATTTTTGAATACACCTCCAAAAGAATGATGAATATTTACTGCAAAAGACAGATGTACATGTAAAGCATATAGGGCACATATTATTTTTAATAATTTCACAGTTATTTTGATTTAAACAAATTCAATGTGCCTTTTACGAAGAGACTATGTACGTTACGATACGGTTAACAGAAGGGGCTGAATGGGTTTTAACAATGATGTTATTTATGTGTAAGATGAAAGCAGACTATTTCTGATTTATTACAAATTACATTTTTTTTAAAGTGTCAATTTATTCACACAGTTTTTATTATGCTTTTATTTAAATCGAGGCTCGTGAATTGTTTTTAAATAAGGTTTTAGCATTTGAAGTATGTATACGTTACGTTTATTCTGAAAATGTACCTTGTTCATGTCCTTACATGTATGTATTCGATCATTTTATGTACTTTTTACGTGGTAAAATGTCAACAATCTGTTTTCAATTTTCTTTTCCAATGCTAGTAACGTGTATTGTAATTATCATATCATTGCGGGCAGATTAAATTGTATTATTACACTCGTACTCATGAAGTCTGCGTGTCTATATTTTTCAGTCTTGAGTTATTTACACTCGTATTTTTGGTTCATGTCAACTGTAATTATACCGTAATTTAAAACGTTATTTCGAGTGCTGTATTAATTAACTAAGTAGGTTCTCGATTCATCAAATTAAAAAGGCAAGGTTTAATATCATAATGATAATCACAAAATAAAGAGATATATTGAACAGCGACATGGCTTTATGGGACTAGAACGTTGTAAACTTCAAGAAAAAAGAAGTTAAAAACAGTTAATATTAAATGAACGAGCTTGACCAGAAAGCTCTTTCTCTTTTTTAGTACCCCCCCCCCCCCATCATATCTTCCCTCTCTCAATCTCTCTCTCTCTCTCTTATCCGTCTCCCGTCCCTTTCTCTCCCTTACCCTATCCCACCCTCTCCCTCTCTCTCTCTCTCTCTCTCGCATCCCTCCCTCTATCACTCTCCAATCAATCGTTTACATAACTGTCACCGACTGACATGTGAGATAGATGTAAATACCGACTGTAAACACGAGATTATACATCAAATAAGAAATATTAGGTTCTTACAACTCTACATTCTCTATTTATGATAAAACTTGGATAGGTGGTAGCATTTATACAACAGCCGAGCATTCTATCGTGATTAGCTGGAAGACATTCATAAACGTAAAGTCGAAAGTTTCCAATAATTCACAAAAGTACGTTAAAAAGATACATTGGAGACGAATCCCTAAAATTTATGAAAGATATCGGACATTTATAATTACATCCAAATTTAATATTTGGGGACTAGGAACGAACATCGGGGAAAAGTAAGAAAACAGTGAGAAAGATCCCAAACATTCATGAAACATATCATAATATGATCAAAGGTGTATACTTACCTTCAAAGTTGTGATATATAAACGGAGGCTTTACAGCTATCAAGTACGTAGTCGATCCCTTCTGCAATTCACCCATCCTCACACGAACACATGCACACGCATATTCGTAAACACCATGATAACACAGGCAAGAACACCCTCACGTATAACCCTCAAAAACCCTCCGCAGCCAATATGACACACCTGCGCACACATCCACACGCACACACATTATTAATTTGCATAAGAGAAAGTATAGAAACTCATTAACGTCTCAATTTTTTCGAAATTCAATTATAAAGTGCCTTACTCCTTTGAAAGCAGCAAAAAACAATAACAATTAAAAAACAAAAGTATTCAACTCGGTAAAATAATATTAACCTATACGTGATTACCTTGTTGATACATGTGGCATGGAGCCCTAGCTAGCTTTACATGGTTTACTCTCTTTACTGATCGTGTTATCGATTCCTTGTAGTAAATTTCAAGTACCAATCACCAAAACATGTGTTGCGTTTGATGCAAAAGGTTTCAAGTGGCTATATACTGAAATCAGAATAAGGGCTTCAAATTTTACTTCTACCAAGAGATATTGCAATTTGAGTACATTTTAAGTGAGAAATAAAACCTCTCGAGTAGATTAATAAACATCCCACGCTTGTTTTTCTTCAAATACCCCATGTGCCTCATTTACCTCCACTTACTTAAGATAAGTGCCTCTTTTTATTTCTAATAGTTGCCCATTCAACATTCCTATAAGTGCCTCTTTTCACCGCTGATAAGTGTCCCGTTTATTTATGATAATTGCCCTTCTTCTGGTCTGACAGGTGCTCATTTTACTTAAACAAGTGCCCTTTTTTTTTGTAATAAGTGCCCCTTCCCCTTCTGATAATTGTTCCTTTTTATCTTTGATGAATGCCACTTTTCGCCACCGATAAGTGCACCCTTAAATTTGTTTTACACGTGCCTCTTTCCCCCTTGTTCTTTCTAATCATTGCCCATTTTCCTTCTGATAAATGCCCCTTGTTTTCTTTTTTGATAAGAGCTACTTCCCCTCCTCATATTTGCATCTGCTTACACCTCTGATAGATGCTACTATTATCATCTCATGGGTGCCCCTTTTCATTTGAAAAGTGACAATTTTCCTTTGTAATAAGTGCCCCTTTCCATCCTGACACGTGCCCCTATTCATTTTAGACTAGTGCTCCTTTTAAACTCCGATGAGTGCTCTTAATCAAAGTTGACAGGTACCCCTTTTTCTACCGATAATTGCCCCTGTTCCTATATGTATATGTTAAAATGTCCCTTTTATTTTATAATCAGCATCCTTTTCCCTCTGGATATGTGCCCCCTTTTCCTGAAGTACTATACGTTAAAAACCCAAGCCCCCCTCCCTCCACCTGTCACTTCCACATATTAGGGTTAGGGTGAACTGCAGATGTCAGAGTAGACTCGATCGCTCTTTGCGTCTAAAAATCATCGTTTTAAGAAGGAGACCAGGAAGAAATTTTCGCACTGCCACCTCACAAATCTTTAAATTTGTGCTGGCTCACTTCGCTCGTTCGCAAAGAAATGTTTAGACCATCACACCAACATGAAATAATGATACTTAAAGGTACTATGTCCCATTTGCAGGCCAACAAAAATTGAAAGGTTAAATGCCAAAGGAATTTGAAAGACAATACTAATTTAGAACTTCCTTAAAAACGAAAGGGCTTGAAAAATGGCTTTTAGTGGGAAAATAACGACCATTTGATATCGATCGACTTAAGTGATTGCAAGCATCTAAGTAATAGTCTGATTTCCATAATCTTTTACCAAATGGTCGTACGTTTTGTGCTGCACAACGATTCAATCAGTTTAATTTTGGCAATTACAAGTAGTGGGTCATTGATGTAGACACAATGCTAATGTACCTGGTATACAGGCTCATTTTACGTATGTTATTTCCAAAGAACAATAGATGTCAAACAGTCACTCAGTATTTTCTGATAGTAAAGTCTAGAAGGTTAACAGGTTTCCTTGCATAATTTGAATACTAGGACACTACTAATGGTTAAATTTCACAGATAGGACATACACGAGTTATAATCCTGCAACGTTCTACAGAATTTGACGTTGGCTGCAAAAGGGACATAGCATCTTTAAGCAGTATATTGGACCTTGTAAAGCAAGAAACTAACATATAATTCACCAATGATAATGTAATCAGAGATTAGGGATATAAACCAATGTCTAAACATTGTATATTTTCTGATTTGAGATTTCCAGAATCTTCTATCAATGCCCTTCTATCAATGGTGCCGAACTTTGAAAGACGCTCTGCTGTCCCTGGTCAACTGTCTACTGGATTCAACTCCAGGTTCAGAATATTTTTGTCCCAAGGTAATAGAAAGTATTATACTATATTTTTAATTTTTCGCAATGAACATGATGATGAGACCAGGAACTTGATGCGTTAGATATTGTTATCGCCATGTACGGTTCCAATAAGTTTGTAGATTGCCCATCGAAAGAAAAATCGCAAACAATATCGCAATGGTTTCAAAAAAATATATTTATACTTTCATTTGAAAGTGACATACAGTTCATATAAAACGACTTTACATGGATTACTGATTATATATTTTTCATTATTTTGACAAAAATACTAACTGTAGGTTGATTCATTTTCGATATAGAAAACCAGTAAATATGGAAACATTGGTAAACAAAAATGTATCTCAGGTATCTTTCGAAAAATCACAAAGCAAGAAAAACTACATTTTGAGACATTGAAACACTCTAATTTTCGTTAATACGTAATTGTAAGGACCATCTTCGTAATTTGTTCTATTTTGACATGAATCTATATGTAGGTGCTCCTTCCACATCATACTCACTTTCTCGCTATGTGTAATGTGCATACGATTCATTAGCATTTCGGGCAACCCTCTTGCGAGTTTTTCAGTTGTCAAGAGAAACTTTTGTTTAAAAAAGTATGCATAAAGTGTGTTAAAAATTCCATTGAAAAGCAATATCATTCGCACTCTATGACTAATGCTGAAACAATAATCTCCTGGGCTCTATTTTCATTAGACTTGTTATTAATTATAAGTGTCAACATGCTGTAACAATTTTGTTCAGAGCCAATTGATAATTGCAACGATTTCAGTAGTATATGCTTTTATCAGATACTCTAAATTGTCACTGATAATATTTTTTTTGTGAAAAGGGGACCCAATGGAAGCATGCTGTTTTTCCCATTCATATTATCTTATTCATGAAGTGCAACGGTGCCTATCAATTGTCATATTTTTTTTCTTCTTGCTTGCCATTCTTTTGCACTGTAAGTCTGCATAATGTGAGTCGTATTTGAAACTGTACATGCATGCCACCGAAGATGGTTTGAAGTTGGATGATATGCAACTCGGCACCATCTCGATTGCGTCTGAAGCACAAACTAGTATAAGATATTGATGAATTAATCTTCTTCCAACAAATGTTTTAAACTCGAAGGAGTTGCTACGTTGTCAACGTTCTTTTGGAATTCATTTTACAAAGATTAAAATAGCAGCTGTCGTCTAGCTTGGGTGAGTTTGTATTGTGTGTTGCTTTGATGGAGTATGAACAATTTGAGATTTTAAACACGGAATGGCAGAAGAATGAGGGGGAATATGTCAGTGAAACTTTAAGAAAATTCTGGTTGAGAAACTAATTAAAAAACGCTTATGCATATCCATTCCTCCACCTTCTTTATTGGAATCATGCCAGTCTTGCGGGGATTTTTTTCTCGGCCTTTCCTTTATATTTCGCAGTTCATGTGGACATACGTTTATTGTTAATGGCAGAATTTTGAATAAAGGCGAATTCGCAGTACAAATAATAACGAGCGTGAGAATGAGTTGAAGATGATCAGTGGCGGAGGGGGGGGGGGGGGGGGGTGGCACAGGGGGCACGTGCCCCCCGACCCCCAATAAATAAATAAAAATTAGTGCTCACTAACCCCGCCCCCCCCCCCCCATGAGCGAATTTTCGGCCGGCGCGATTTTCAAATTTTCGGGAGCAAAAAATTGGGCCCCCCCCCCCCTCTAAGAAATCCTGGATCCGCGCCTGATGATAATAGTCTTAGATAATGCTTATAAGTATCGGCTTGCATGGTGATGCTTTCTCTTCCTTTCTTTCTTTTTCTTTCTTCTCTTCTCTTCTCTTTCCTCCTTCTTTTTCTTTCTTTTCTTCCTTTCTTTTCCTTTTCTTTTTTTTCTTCTTTTCTTTCCCTTTTCCTCTCATTTTCCCCTCTCCTCTTCCCATTTACCCGAAAGCAGCGCAATTGTACGGACAATATCCTGCCAGACGCCCCTGGTTTTTATCCCATTATTATTATTATTATTATTATTATTATTATTATTATTATTATTATTATTATTATTATTATTATTATTATCTATCGTTGTTTAATTCTCTAATTTAAAAAAAATCTGTTTCCCCCTTTTTTCATCTCTTTTTGTTTGTTCTTCTTGTGATTTTTTGTTGAGGGAGGGGGGGGGGGTTATCTTCTTCCCTTTATTTTTCTCCCTCTTTTCTTCTTCTTTCTTGCTTCCCTTTTCTTTCTTTCCCCCTCCTTTTTCTTTCCCCTCCTTTTTCTCCTTTATTTTCCTTCCACCTTTCCATTTTTTTACTGGGGGGGGGGGGGGGGGGGGCACGTGTCCCCTGTGCCCCCTGAATCCGCCACTGGTAAAGTTTTATAGATGTACAGTCCCCTGCGTTCTGATTGACCGGCTGGATAGACGTATAGTTGTAATGTTGTATAGTTGTACGGATAGTGGCATGCTTGGCCCGCCATATACCCCGCCATATTTACCTTGACTTGCTCTTAAGACGACTTTTACCCTATAGGGTAACTTTTTTCCGTCTGAACAAGATTAATGTATCCATGTATTTGTTTGTACAGTCAAGCTCTGATATGTGACACCAGAAGCGAGTCAGTTTCTCTCACATCAGATCCATCGAATCTACATGGGTTAAAGGTACTATATCCCTTTTGCAGCCAACCTCAAATTCTGTAGAACTTTGCAGGAATTATGAATATGTCATGTATGTCCTATCTGTGAAATGTAAACGTTAGCAGTGTCCTCATATTCAAATTATGCAAGGAAACCCGTTTACTTGCTAGACTTCACTGTCAGACACTATTGAGTGATTGACTGGCTTTTTTCTTCTTTGGTAATAACATTATATGAAAAGAGTTGTAAAGGGTACATGAGCATTTGTCTACATCAATAACCCACTTCTTGTGATGGTCGAGATTAAACTGATTGAATCTTTGCGCAGCATAAAACATATTACTATTAGTTTTGGGCTCTATAGCCCTAAAGTCAATTTGACAACTAATATTCATTATTTTCCCACTTGAAGACATTTTCAAGCCCCACCTTTTTAGGGAAGTTCTAAATAAGTATTATCTTTCAAATGAAGTTGGAATTTAACCTTTCATATTGGGGGCCTGCAAATGGGACATAGTACCTTTAAGTTAAGAATATGTATAATAATTCTAATTTTACTCGATTAAAACTCGCAGGCGTGGACATTTATTTAAATGGGAAGTCCACCGGATTAACTGCTCGTATTAAAACAACAGAGATACAAGAGAAACAAACGTGGTGAAAGTTTGAATAATATCGATTGAAAACTGTTTTTTAAATTGTCATAAGTGAAAAACAAATTGGCAGCACGGTGACGTATTTTGCGAGGTCATCTCAAATTTTCTCTGTACAGAACCATTCATAATCTTCAATTTTCCTGGTTATTTAGGACGGAATAGATTTGTTTCATACATGAGTGGTAAAAGCAATAGTTGCAATAATCATGTTTAGGGTACATGTATGATTGCAAATTTGCTGCAGGGCGAAATACGAATTTCTGATTTTGTTTTAGGAAAGACCAAATGGGAGGGCACCCCCCCCCCCCCCAAGATACGTTACAAATTTGTCAATGGTTTTTGTTTATATTCATTAGTTTCGTATTACAATAGGAATTTGCTGAAACGTTTACTGACACATTCCCCTAATTCTTCTGCTTTTAACATTAACAATTTAGTGTAAGGGTTGACTTCCCCTGTAAATTAGTCGTTATTGTATAGGTTACAGGTACATGTACTAACAACTTGCCCATTTCCCGGTTACCTACACTGCAAAAACCAGAGAGTTAAAATTAACACCAAGGGTGTTCAATTTAACAATTTCTTGGTATCTATATCGGACATCTCCTACTGGTGTAGATTAACACCAATATCAGGAATCATAACAAATTCAATTCCATTTTTGGTGTTTATATTCTTGTTGATCCATTAGAGATTTGTCTATGGGATTCTATTTTTTTTATAATGTTTTCCATATTTTTTCCTTCCACAGGGATGTTTCTGATTTTCATTTGAACATAAATAAAATTGGCTTTTCAAGATACAAGTATTGTTGAACTGTTGAGTTAACAGAAAACTAACAAATCAATAATTCATTTCTGACACTCATGGAAAGAAAAACAAATACAGAAAAAATATCATTTTAAGTAAACAAATTCCTGAATTGAAACCATTTTCTTGTGAATTTATTATTTCTACAATTCGAATTTGCAATATACTTTTCGTTTTTGAAGTAATTTATAATCGAAACTCTAATATTATCAAAGTCGGGCAGTTGTTTTTTTATTGTGCAAGTATACACCATTTGTCGCACCACAATCAGTATACGATTCAATGCATAATTATTTGAACCTCTTAAACCAAATAATTTATCTTGTAATGAAAATGTTAATTTATTTCCGGTTCCAGTATTAATCCAGTGCTCTAACCTACCTCAAATATGTTTAACATGCGTACAATCACATAGCAGATGTATAACTGTTTCAATCTGTTCATCACAAAATGTACATTTTTTTCTTGGGACTAAATTGATTTTAAACAGTAGATCGTTCGTATATAATATGCGTTGCAAAACTTTAGACTGAAACCTTAAACCCACATCAATGGTACAATTAAATCCAATAGAACAATATGTTTTCCAACTCTTATCATTTATAATGGTCCCACATTCCATATTTCCTATTATCGACCATTATCGACCAGGGTAAAAGAACCAGTGGTAAACTGATAATTCACAATCGATGTTGGCAACTGTCCACCAATAGGTATATTTTAATCTCCATTGCATTAACTCCATCACATAGATCATTTGAAGTACATTTAAGATAAACATTTAAGTGATACAGGCTGGTACACGAATATATAATTAACATGCATGTTGTTTCTTGATTAGTAATCATATAATCAATATATCTATTGCTAAAATGTTAATGTAATTGTAACAAGATCGGACAAGTAATCTATTGTCAATAATTGCCATAGAAAAATACAAATCACAAAATTGATGTGCATTGTCATAATTTGCTTAACAAATCATGAAAAATGTATTTTTCTGAGAACACGTGTAAAGTAATCATTAATCGACCGTACACTTTGTGAAAACTTATTCGACCAATCAACCGCCTTAAATGAAATCACGTGATGATACTTTCAACACCGAGCATAAAACTGCACCATGTTATTTAACACCCAGTAATTATTAATGCATGCTTAAATCTGACCGGTTTTAAAAAATAACACCACTGAGACTATAATCAACACCAATGGTGTCACAAAAATTCAATACCATACTGGTGTAAGAATTTCTACACCCTGGTTTTTACAGTGTAAGAGTCCTGACGGTAAAAACAATAGGCATCAATCAATAAGATGATAAACCCGATGTTATGTCTGTTTTCCTCGTGATTACTTATTTCATCTCTTAAAGGAAAAGTCCATCCAGACAATAAAAAAAGACTAAAAACAATATTATTCAATGAACGGGGAATCCAGTATATCTTTCCAAAATGCACATATCTTTCTTTATATTTAAGTTCAAAAGTTTGAAATCAAATTTCTCGTCTCTTCGGTATTATTTTCTTTAGTAAAACGGTCAAGATAAAATTAATTACCCTTTTTACATGTTAACAAAGCCCAGTTTTTAAACAATATTTTCAGCTAAGTAAACAAAAGTACCAACAATCTAAACAAAATCCTTCTGACTCGGGTACATTTTCTCAATCTTCAAATGCAAATACTTGGACAGAATAGTCCCTCCATGGAGGCGGTATCTCACATTTCATATTTCAAAATATTTATATTTTGATACATTATCCTCAAATGATTGTATGAGACACATTTTATGTGCGCCGCGTCATTATGCACAAATATCCGTCGTTTTTTCTCTCACTCATTATATATACTCTCTTTTTGGTTCCATGACACATGCTCCGCCGACGATTGCTCCGGCGACAAATGCTCCGCAAAAAGCGACAATTGCTCCGCGACATTTGCTCAGTGACATTTGCTCCGACGTCAAATGCTCCGCCGACAGTTGCTCCGCCGACAATTGCTCCGCTGACATTTGCTCCGCCGACATTTGCTCCGCCGACAATTGCTCCGCGACATTTGCACCGACGTCAAATGGAGCAAGTGTCGCGCCGACTCTGTCCGCGGAGCATTTGACGTCGGAGCAAATGTCGCGGAGCAAATATCGCGGAGCAATTGTCGCTTTTTGCGGAGCATTTGTCACCGGAGTAATCGTCGCCGGAGCATGTGTCGGGTTACCCTCTTTTTATCCTATTAAAACAAATCCAGATCATTTGATATTAGTAAGCTATTAACATCAAACGCTTTATACACGCCAGAAAAAGTACATAATACAAACAAAAGGGGGGGGGGGTGGGAAAGCTATTGTGAAATTAACCTTTGTTGATTTCACGTTTCGTCGAACATGAAAAAAAGGCAAAACCAAAATTGTTTGCCTTACCAACGTCATCATAATGATAACACAATTGTATGGATCCAATTCAAAGAGCAACACTATTTTGGGAAAGTACACGATTGAATTTCGCAATCACAAACCACAGAGGGAATTCATTTGTTGTCCTAGGTTGCGTTTATCCAGGAAGCTGTAATGAATGGAGATACCGTCTCGAAAGAATTTTCCGAGGGAAAAATATTCAAGATTAACCTGGCTTAACAAAAAGAAATGTAACCCTCTCCAACCATCATGTCCATCAACAGCTGTCCATATCAATGCACAGTCCCTCTCTGGAATTCCAAATAGTACGAAATGATACGCAACGCCATCTGCTTCCCTAAGTTCTCTATTCACTCTTTTGCAAATATATGCAAGCATCGAGCTTTGAAGCCATGCGTGGCACCGAAAAATTAAGTCATGTTCAGTGAAGATGTATTTAGCTATAACATATAAAATACAGAATTAACAGCATAAGACCATTGCAACTTTGTATTAGTCATCAAATGCTTTTTCTGTTCTCCGATAGCTCTACTGAATGCATGGCCATTTCAACCAGCGAAATCGACCAAGGAAATCGTGAGTTAGAGCGAATGAAAGGTTTTCATCATTATGATTTTCTCATCTAATTATTGACATTTTCCGAAAATTTCCGAAATTTGTACATAGCTAGGAAGGTAGTCTAAAGGTTTATCTTCCTAAAGAACTAAATGAAATTGTGTTATATGTTTGCGCATTTATTGATTGAGGGCTAGAAGTTGTCAAGTTATCACCACTATTTACCCCAAATACGGGCCCACAAAGCAAAAGCCGCCGTGCTCACTGGGCTGGGATGTGTGTGGAAAGCAGGCGCGGATCCAGGGGGGGGGCCGAGCGGGCCTTGGCCCCCCCCCCCCCCCCCCCCGCAAAAAAAAAAAAAAAAAAAAAGAGAGAGAAGAAAGGAAAAGAAGGGAAAGGGAAAGAGGAGAGAAAGGGAAAGAAAGAAGAGGAAGAAGAAAAGAAAAGGGGGAAAAGGGAGATCGGGGGGGGGGGGGGGCGAAAGGGCCTTGCCTCCCAGGCTGTTGACCCCCCCCCCCCTCCCCCCAATCAAAAAAATAAGAGAGAAGGAAGGAAAGGGAAAGAAAAAAGGAAAAGAGGAGATACTGGCGTACCGATGGGGGGGGGGGGGGGCTTGGGGGAAATCAAATTCAAACGTGGTTTATTTCTAATTCCACAACGGTGGATTACAAATAATGCTGATATGACATAATTTCCGAGATTTTTCCTCACTTTTTAGTAAATTATACGTTTGTATGTGTTTGTTGGAAAATGACAAATTCCTAAATTTACAGCCAGGCAAGAAATATGATTCTTGAGATTCCTACATGTCAGTGCCCGAGGTACGGCGGGGATCGGGAGCACCGAGCTCCCCCCCCCCCCCCCCACCCTCACTTTTTTGAAAAAGTATATTAAAGAGAAATAATATAGAATGAGAGCAAGAATGAAAGAATAGTTAACTGCCAGTGTTAAAAAATAATGAGGCATCAAAATATGCCCATCTGACCGTGATTAATGCCTAAAACCCCTAAGCCTCCGGGGGCTCTGCCCCCTGGATTCCACCTAGGGCCCTACGGCGGGCCCTTAGATGATCATCTGACGGTAATTTTATGCCTCAAACCCCTGATTTTTGGCGGCTCCGCCCCCTGGACCCCACGCCAAATAGTGACCTGCCAGTGTCACAAAATAATAAGGTATACAAAAAAAATGCTCATCTGACCTTAATTAAACGCCTAAAACCCCTGAGCTTCCAGTGCCGGCTCCGCCGCCTCGACCCCACCAGGGGCCCTAAGACGGGCCCCTGAATGCTTATCTGACCGCTTGCGGGGTTAGACAAGGTATCAAAATGTGTTTATCTGACCGCAGACGCGTAGCCAGGGGGGGGGGGGGGGGAGGGGGGGAGGGGGGGGGGGGCGGTCCCCCAAAATCGGAAGAGGACGTAGGAAGAAAAAGGAGCAGACAAAGAACATCTTTGAAATTCAGACAAGGATTAACAGTATAGAGAACGGTACAACGCATCGGCTTCTTTCTCTAATAATTTAATGAAACGTCACAGCGTCGCGCAGGAGGGGAGGGGGGGGGGGACTGAATTCAGACAAGGATTAAAAATCGAGAACGGTACAACGAATCATCTTCTTTCTCTCATAATCTTATGAAACGCCAAAGCTTCCGCGCTTCGCGCGGGAGGGGGGAACCTGAATTCAGACGAGGATTCAGAGGCGAGAACGGTAATACGAATCTTAAATGGCTTAATGAAACGTAAAAGCTTCCGCGCTTCGCGCGGGATGGAGGGGGAACTAAATTCCGATGAGGATTATTTTCGAGAACGGTACAACGAATCGTCTTCTTTCTCTAATGATTTAATGAAAATTAAAAGCTTCCGCGCTTCGCGCGAGAGGGGGGAACCTGAATCTAGACGAGGATTAAGAGTCGAGAACTGAACAATGAATCGTCTTCTTTCTTTAATAGTTTAATGAAACGTCAAAGCTTCCGCGCTTCGCGCAAGAGGGGGAGGGGGGAGACTGAATTAAGACAAGGATTAAGAGTCGAGAACGGTACAACGAATCGTCTTGTTTTTCTAATGATTTAATGAAACTTAAAAGCTTCCGCGCTTCGCGCGGGAGGAGGGGGGAGAAAGAATCTAAATTCAGATGAGGATTATTTTCGAAAACGGTACAACGAATCGTCTTCTTTCTCTAATGATTTAAGGAAATTTAAAAGCTTCCGCGCTTCGCGCGGGAGGGGGGGGGGGGGGGGGGGGAGGGGAAACCCAAATTCAGACGAGGATTAAGAGGCGAGAACGGTAATACGAATCTTTAATGGCTTAATGAAACGTTAAAGCTTCCGCGCTTCGCGCGGGATGGAGGGGGAACTAAATTCCGATGAGAATTATTTTCGAGAACGGTACAACGAATCGTCTTCTTTCTCTAATGATTTAAGGAAATTTAAAAGCTTCCGCGCTTCGCGCGGGAAGGGGGGGGGAACCTAAATTTAGACGAGGATTAAGAGGCGAGAACGGTAATACGAATCTTTAATGGCTTAATGAAACGTAAAAGCTTCCGCGCTTCGCGCAAGAGGGGGAGGGGGAGACTGAATTTAGACAAGGATTAAGAGTCGAGAACGGTACAACGAATCGTCTTCTTTCTCTAATGATTTAATGAATCGTAAAAGCTTCCACGCTTCACGAGGAAGGGGGAAAACTGAATTCAGACGAGGATTAAGAGTCGAGAACTCGACAACGAATCGTCTTCTTTCTCTAATAGTTTAATAAATCGTAAATTTTTTCCGCGCTCCGCGCGGGAGGGGAAAAATTAAATTCAGACGAGAATTATTTTCGAGAATGGTACAACGAATCGTCTTCTTTCTCTAATAATTTAATAAAACGTCAAAGCTTCCGCGTTTCGCGGAGGAGGGAGGGGGGGAATCGCCCCTAGCTCCCTGCACCGACCCCCCCCCCCCGCATTACGTCACTGTTGGTCACTATTACGTACCAATATTTGGCTCGCATAATTTCAAATTTGGGCCCCCCCCCCTAAGAAATCCTGGATCCGCGCCTGGTGGAAAGGGAGTACCTAGTGCTACTAGGGAGCTGTACGGTTTCGGAGGGGGATTAAGGGGATTACGGTAGGGGAAACAAAAGACACGCGGTGCCACGGATGGCTTCAAAGGGACCTCTTGGACGGGATCTCCATTCATTACAGCTTCCTGGTTTATCTAGGAAATTTTTGGCTAGAATCAGGTTTCTCAAACGTCTTTCAGGCAAATTTAGAAGTAGATAAACGCAAAGCCTTTTTTAAAGGGCTTTAGATATGGGCATATCTAAAGACGCAAAAAGGTGCGTTTTGTATGTCACATACAGCCAGAATCACGTTTCAAAATGATCGATAAACGCAAAGCTGTTTTGTACCTCACATACAAATAGGAATTCCCAGGTGTTGTGTACAAGCATTCGTGTGAAGTTGACCTCCGAGAAACTGTCTGCTTCCCGGGTCAAAACAGCTAGGCAGACACAAGGCCTTTATTTTGAATCGTGAAGGGTCGATAAATGCGACATCCCGCAAATCACGATAGTATAGTGGGGTACAATAGTGGGATTTGATAGTGCGGTACGATATGTACATATCTAGTGGCAAGCCTAGATAAACGCGCTCCTAGTCTCGAGTAGATTAAAGGCTTGGAAAAGCTGTTTCAAACAGCCACGACAAAATAGGAAAAAGAGACGTCCAAGAAAAGTGTTGAGATTTATCGAGGTCACACGTTGTTGCCAAGTTTGGAGTATAAATTCTTCTATTCCAAAAATGGCTGAATTTGTATGGTAATAATTGTGTTATTTTACATACTTCTTCTTTCCTTAACCATATCTCAGAATATAACTCATCATCGAAAATGTGGCCGCTCAATTGGTTCTCTCTGTTTGTCATCATCACTCTTAAGAATTGTGAGTATATGTTTTTTTTAATGTTCCCCCTTAACGTTACATTTATCATATGTTGCTGTTCCTATTTTAAACCAAAACAAATTATTTTGCTGACATGCGTTTGTATGCAAATTGCCTTATTCCATTGTGCTGTAAATTACCCCTCTAAATAACGTCTTTCTCTACTGCTACGGTTTTCAGTAACCTATAATATACACTGTTGGTCATAAAGGTGGAATAATTATTTCCACATAATTTATGGAATCATTTTGTCAATGATTTATTCCTAATAGATCTAAATAATAGTAAGCATTCTCAGATTGTATCGAATAATAATTTGCTGGTGTTTGTTTTGCGTGACTGCTAAAGCATGTGTGTGATACCATGCTAACTAGGGGACCTACGTCATTAAGTCATAACTGACAGTAAAGAGGATTAATGCCTCACAAATTAAAAGGGCACTAATATAGCTGATCGACACGCGGTTTTGATCATGGGGCCTCACAATAACGAGGCCATTGCTTAGCCACTGAATCAAGACTGTACACAGCGGGGACTACACTCTAAGAAAAAAGGGTGCAAAAAGGGTGCAAAATAAGAGTTTGCACCCTTTACATAAAAATGAACCCTATTAAAGGAAAAGAGGTTAAAAAAAGGGTGCAACATAAGATTTTGCACCCTTCCCACAAAAATGAACCCTAACAACCCAAAAAGGTGCAAAAAAAAAGTTTGCATATTGCATGCATATTCATGATTACTTTCCACGTGTTAACATAAAAATACATTTATCATATGATTTGTTAAGCAAATTATGACAATGCACATCAATTTTGTGATTTGTATTTTCCTTTTCGGCAATCATTAACCAATAGATTATTTTGTCTGATCATGTTACAATTACATTCACGTTTTAGCAATATATATATATATATATATATATTGATTATATGATTACTAACCAAGAAACATCATGCATGTTTTATATGTATATGTGTACGAGCAAATGTCATGAGTTTTCCTCGATGATGGGTGCAGGATTGCACCTTTTAAAGGGTGCAGGATTGAACCCCTTTAATAAGGTGCTGCTATTGCATCGGTTTGCACCCCTAAAGGATCAGGATTGAACCATTAAGGGTACTAACATGTTTCCTAAAAGGTGCATTCTGGCACCCTCCTAAAGGGTGCAGGATTCAACCCCTAAAGGTGCTGCTATTGTTGCATCGGTTTGCACCCCTAAAGGTGCAGGATTGAACCATAAAGGGTACTAACATTTCCCACAAAAGGTTCAATCTGGCACCCTTTTGAAGGGTGCAGGATTGCACCTTTAAAAAGGGTGCAGGATTTAACCCCTAAAGGTGCTGCTATTGTTCCATCGGTTTAAACCCCTAAAGGTGCATAGTTGCACCATTTTTTCTTAGTTTGTAGGGTAGGGGGCATTTCCCACAAATAAAAAATTAAAAAACCTAAGAAAATGCAATAAATTATCAATAATTCATTGAATTTTCCCCCGATTGCAAAAGATAGATGCTTCTCTATAGATAGGCCCGCTATGCATTATGGTTCTAGGCATGGCCACAACGAGGATTTTTTTTCTGTCAGAAATCAGGGCAAAATGCAACGAATTATTGATAATTTATTGCATTTTCGTTTTTTTAAATTCATTTGTGAGATCGGGGGAATACCCGAATAGACAGGTTTGCTTACATATTCAATTGATATGCACAGTTTCTTTAACGATGAAGTTGAGTTCTGGTCATGCGATTGCATTTACAAAGAAACGGTGTGGAATCGACCAGAAAAGGTTGATCATCTAGCATATAAGAATGTGTGTGTATTGCAAGGTTCTGGAATCATCAAAATAATAAGAAATTTGGCCAAGTCTTGGTAAAGTTACAAACACTGTACACAGGAAAATGTATATGGGACTACACGAACACGTGGCGTAAAAATCCTTCCCTGGATTTTTGCGATGTAACATGACATATTTAGAATATGAAGGCATTTGAAGAGCCATGCTTTTCAGGGAACGTGTCTTATATGATGTTTTTCCACTCTTGCATATTAAGAATGATAACGCTCACAAATAAATGTTCACCTCTTCCCAGAACTCAACCTTCTCTTTAACAGCAGAAAATTGTTCTTGGCAACCTTAAGCTTGCCCAAAGGCTTGGCAGACATAGTCATGCCGACTGGATTCCGAGTATTGTAGTTCATTCATTAATAACAGTCTAGTGGAATTACTCATCACTAGGTCCATGAGATAAACATCCATAGATATAAATATTGTAGCGAACGGGGCTATCACTATGAACATGACGGACAAAGAAAGAGAACAAAATATACAGTTCCTCGGGTATTTTATAGAAATGTGTAGAACAGGTGTCACATGCATATTCACCTGTTCTACACATTTTTCCATAATATCAGTGAAGGGATGTTCCTTTGTGTACCCAAGGAACTGTATACGTTGTCCTCTTTCTTTGTCCGTCATATTCATAGTGTATTCTGTCAAATACCCCTGCAGGAGAACCCATGAGAACGCTCGAGAACTCGTGCGTAGAATCAGAAGGTGGCAATAGGGACTTTTAGGTTTGCGTGGACTGATACATGTGACGTCCATTCAAGGCAGTGCATTAAAAGGACGTCGACCGTAGCAATCCACATTGTCTTCGTGCGAATCTAAAAGTCCCTAACACCTGCTCTAGAACGTAACCCCCCCCCCCCCAATGTGTTACAATTAACGCGAACGAGTAGTTTCCATAACTCTTTAGATTGGCTGGTGACCCCGAATTTTTCGTTCATGTTTTGATAGCATACGAACTGGAAATGCGATTTTATGTATCACGTCTACTGTTATAATGCTTTTACGTCATCATAGTGCCTCCTCGAAGGAAAACCATTGAATTCGATTCTATTATGTACTATTTGGCATTGTTGTTATGTCTCGTCTGTCCCAGCCTACTCTGATATCTAACATATTTTTGCTATGATGGAGGTGAGACCTCATTCTAGAAAGATACAATAATTCAATTTTAGATAAGAAGACAGAATCGTGGTCAATATTCAGATTTAATGTGAAGACTGCAAAATCTGCTATTATGGTTTCTACTTGTATGTGCTCTATCCCATTAAGTTTGTGTTATATTTCCTTCATGGATAGCAATTTATGAATGCTATGAAATGGTAGTATGTGGGAATATTCATTTCACATATATAGGACTGGTGTGATGAAACCTTTATCGACTTGCAAATACTTACTCAGGCAAGGTGTAAATACAGTACCTAAGTTGTTTATAAACGTGAACAAGAGCTTTGTTCTACGAGAAGGATTCTGTGACCTCACACTGACAATCTACAAATTACAGTCTGTGGTCAAGCGTGAACATCTTGTGTCCCATGGGTCAAGCAAGTAATAGTAATCTAATCAGACACATACCTACATATAATAACGATGTTACTATTTTACTTTAATAGACCATACATTGATTTTTAATCGGCTGATTGATGATTAAAGTAGAGATTTAATAGCTTTAAATACGTTGTAATACCCTCCCATGCCATAAGTATTGCAACATGAAGAAATTCGTTAAATTTGTAATTAAATTTGTGTAGATGGGAACATTGATAACGCCAAATATCGAGATATTCTGGACGCCCACTTGTTTCCATCCATTGCTAACATCTTTGGCAACGCGCAACACCCGTTCGTCTTCCAGGATGACAACGCACCGGCACACAGGGCAGCCAGGTTTGACCAATGGTATGACGAAACTGGCGTCAACAGGGTGCAGTGGCCGGCGCAATCACCAGATGCTAACCCGATAGAGAATCTGTGGGATGACATCAAGAGAGCCAACACCAAAGACCGACCAACCACGAGGGAAGGTTTGGTCCGCTCTATCTTCAGGGCCTGGGGCAGCATCACCCAAGAAAGATTGCAAGGACTCTACGCGACGATGCCAAGAAGGATGCGCGCCATCATTAGAAGGCGAGGATATCCAACAAAATACTAGAGACTCGTGAATCTTACATGAAAAATGACTATTGATATATCAATAAAATGTGCCTGATAGTATGATAAAAAATGATGCACTACATATTCATTAAAACAGCACTCATTTTCAATTATTTGTCTCCTGTGTAATGTGTGTGTCTATGTTGCAATACTTTTGGCACGGGAGGGGTATATTGTGTACTTTATCTATGCGGAACAATAAATACTTTAGCTTGATAATATAAGTTATTTAAGATGAATAAATCAGTGTTCTGAATTGTATAATAATCAAGGTTTAGACTAACCAGCAGTTTACAAGTTTTAGCAAGATGCTTTATTTCACAATTCCACAGATGAAATGGCAGAAACATGTTATAACATAATATTAGTAATAGATTTATAAGTATTTATACCGATCAACACCATAACTCGGAGCTTAAGTCGAGACTACATAATGTCAATAAATTGTTAAGATTATCTTGGGCAATAATTTTAACTGTGCCCCTCAAAGCTTGTATATATGCCATGCTAGGTCATTGTATGTTCACTTTCTTTTGGTTTTGATTCAATCTTCTCCATACAAAGCACACATGTCATACGCTGCAAACGACCTCTACGTTCGACAAGGCCGTGACGTCACAATCCCATGCATGTTAAACGTCACCCAATCGAACATAGAGTCCCTCGTTTGGCAGAAAATCACCAACAAAATCACCAACTCAACTCAGGGTAGCGACACGCTTTATACCTTCGTCAATGAGACAAGTCGAGTATGGCAGAGCCCTCTACGGGGATACGTTGTCAACTTTACAGATCTGGTGTTGCTAAATGTGTCGCTTTCCCACGATGGCGCTTACAAGTGTCAGATCTTGACTCAAAGTGCACTTCAACCTATTGAAAGCGAAACGTATCTTCATGTAATACGTAAGTAGTAATAACCTTTTGACGATTGGAAAAATGATTGAATTTCAGTACCAACATTTTTCTACATTTTCTCCCTCTATTAATCTTTCTATCTATTATCTTATCTTTTTGTATCTCTTGGAGCGGATAGAGACTACTTTAATAGCAAGATTGAGCATACGGGTAGTTTATATTCTGGCAATACATATCAAACGCATTTTTGCTGCTAGAGCATTGCAGGGTGTATGCCAAGATCCAAATTTACTCTAAATGGTTGACGAATGTATAGACACCTTATGCCTTTCTTTGATTTGTTTTTAAATTAATTAAAAAATTAATGCAAGCTACATTTGGTTCCAATGGTCTCACAATTCATCCTGAGAATACCTGCATTCAGTTGATTACATAAAGAAACAAAAACAGTAAGCTACTATACCATGATTTTTCCGGATCATGTAAAATATTTCCAATATAAGGGGAACACAAAATTTCTGAGTTTATCGGCTATGAATTGAGTTTTTCTTCGAACAAATTATTAGACATTTTGGCCTGCCACACATATTTAATTCCCTCCCTATCTCTCTCTCTCTCTCTCTCTCTGTCTCTCGTTTTGTGTTTGCCTGATGCATCAGTGGGTTGTCTTTCTATTCCATTATATCTGCCCTTCTCTTCCTGTCTCTCTCCCTATTATATTATTGACTACCGCTGTATATGTACCTTCATACCTTGCCTTAGTCCATCCCTTGTTCATCTTTATTCCTAGTACCCCTCCTGGAGATCGAAGTACGCAAGACAGGCACCGTCATAAACAACGGCGAAATCATCGAACTTCTCCATGGCGAGGAAACTGACGTAGAGTGCGCTGTTGTTGGCAATGTGTCCCCTTCTGTAGAGCTACGATGGGTCACATCGGAGGATCACAACCAAACTGACGGGTCTACTGCAATGCATCACGGTCATTCTAGTTCAATCAAACTCCATAGTTCTCGTATAGCGCACGAAGATAGTATCACGTGTCGAGCCGTCCAGTGGATTGCAGGGCGTCCTTACCTGACAATTGATTCAACTTTTATTTTGAAGAGATTGAGTAAGTTAATTGCAAATGATTAGGATATTCTCCTAATGCTTAAGTTTTTATTAGATCAAAGAATAAAATTGAGGTCTTGTCACGCGATTGCATTCTGGCACCCATATTGGTGAACATTTACGCCGCTTGTCAGACCAGCACCCTGGTCAAATTTGCACCCCAATAACCCATTTCGTAAATACTATCTGCGCATAGGCAGATAAAGGTAATTTCTGATAAATTTGTAAAACCCACCGAGTTGTGCTCATGTTATGTAATCATTATTCATGCGTTGCACCTGCGGTACTTTCTATGATACAACAGGCCAATAAAAGCTTTTCACGAAGCTTATACGTGATATTGGCATTGATTAATCTAAAATACACAAATTAAGTGGGACTTCTCCATGTATAAAATATATGTGTTGATTTTGGGTCATTTTACCCATGTGCTAACTACGAAATGGTGTATACACCAGTTTAAGGTTACAACAGTGCGCATGCGCAGACATGGCGCCATTTTAACTTGTTGGTTAACAAACCACTGACCTATAGAGGTCAGTGGTTTACGCATAAATTAAGACGGCGCCCATGCAAATATGATGTGAGCGCACAGTGCGGGCAGTGACGGAACAATATATGCACATCTGAAAACAATGATGACACTGCCTGCGCTGTGCGCTCACATCATATTTGAATGGGCGCTATCTTAATTCACCCGTAAACCATGACCTCTACAGGTCAGTGGTTTGTTTACCCACAAGTTAAAATGGTGCCCATAACCGTAAACTGGTGTATTGCACAATTTTGTCTCAGTGTATAATGGGGTATCAGTGTATAATGGGGTATCAGTGTAAAGCCGAATAATCACTATTTGTAATGGTACTAAACATAACAAAGATTATCCCTAAATTGTCATTTAAATTGTATGTTCTTTCAAATTTGACACTCGGTTCTTCATTATCTCACACAAATTATTTTGTGTAGCGCCCTCTGCAGCAAAAATTAACTATCGTATGTAACTAAGTATACATTTGGTTATATTCCGAAAATGGCCTACTGGATGCATTTCCATTTATCTGGCTTACTTCAAATCATCGGGTCATCGCGTCCACTCAGGTGGTTGCGTTGCCCGGCCTTTTGTGAAAACATGCCCATTTATTCACGAAATGTAATTTTGTGAAATAAACCCACCTTATATACGAATAGTCTGGTCCAATTTATCCGACACTTTGTAAAATGTAGGAACGGTCGTGTAGTGCGACCACCCTACCGGACGCGATGACCTGATGATTCAAAGTAAACCCTTTTTCTCTTGCTCTATTTAAACAAAAACGAACAGATCCTCGTATCGACATTTCGAACTGCCCTCTCGAGTTCTCTTTTTACTCTGAGCCTGGTGACTGCTGCTTTATTTATGTGTCTTCAAATATGGTTAAGGTAAAGTCGATTTCTCTTCATGCGATTCCTTTTTAAAAAAAATATGCCAAGATTTAATATGTATTACATTATAATCGTTGACAATATGCCGCAATTTTTGGGACTCATCAAATATAAAGATGATCACATCTGTTTAATAAAAACTCAGGGAATACCTTGTTCGGATTCGGTAATACGTAGTTGTATTCTTTTCGCCCATCTAAAATAAGTGATTGACAAGGCAAGTTACATTTTTGGAATTCTTAGTGTTCGTGTTTATTGAGACTATTTCTATAAAAAGAAAAGAGCAGAAATGGGTACATGAACCTACACACACACACACACACACACATGAGGCAAAGAGAAGTTTGGTCTGATCTTCTTAGCAATTTCTCGTAACATGTCGAACATGATATTTTTTGTTTATATAGCAACCGTTTTCAGGGGTTGTTTACACCAATAGATTTACTAAACTGACCCCGGAGAACATACAAATTGCTCCCAAATCCTTTGTTTCACCTTTCTCAGAACTCGGTCTTCCGTTTAAACTTAACCTGCGAGGCTAACAACATCGTCAGCCCTGTGAATCTTACGTGGTTCCGTCAGCTTGGCAATCAGTCAAAAGAAATAGAAACGACAGTAGGCTACGCCATATCCGCCGTTATCGATTCCGAATATATGGATAGCAGATGGACATGTGTTTTAAAGGATCATGAGGGCGAAACCTGGAACACGAGTGTATGCCTTAAAGGTAATACAAAGTTTTGGTATGGGGTCATGCATTTGGTTCAAATGAACATATTGGAAGCATATGCGATTTTACAATATTCAATGATAGTTGTAGCGTTTGAAATCGAGTCTAAAGTGATGACATTGTAAATGGTAAACTCTTTATGTTGTACAGCTCCCTCCCAAGACTGATATTACTTCAGCTTTAAAACAATGTTGTTGTTTTTTACTACAATCGACCGATTTGCTACTCCCGTTTGGAAACTATATATCAGAACTGAGATTTCCATGGTCGCAGCTACAATGGAATGGCCTTAGGCGCTATTTGAAATATTTAAAATGTACCGGGAGCACCGGTAAATTCTTTATTATTCAATTTCTCGAAATCAGAAGTGTTTTAGGGGCTAAATTTTCTGGTGCTTAACATATATCCACAGGGTCATCAAAATATCAAAATCTATAACAAATTACAATCCATCCAATTTTCAAAATTTCACAAAAACTCTGCATTACCTTCAAATATACAGGTGAGAAGTATTCGGATTCGTTTTTTTTCTTGTCACTTTAATCGTGTCACCGTATTGTATTTTAAATGTTGCGAACAAAAAAAAAAATCAATGTTTTTTTGTCGGTCTTTTTTTTTGGTGGGAGGGGGGGGGGTGGTTTTTTCCTTTCGTTTACATGTTTAACTTGTTATTCCATTTAATTAACTGACAGAAGATATCATATATAGTGACAGTCTAGCACCCTTCATTGCAATTGTGACATCTTTTGCGACACTTCCAGCCATAATTGTCATTATTGTGATCATCATTCGGAGAAAAAAGGGTGAGCCATAACATTTTAGGTTTATTTATTTTTATGCTTAAGATTTCGATAACAGTTACTTAATTGTGAAGTGTAAGTAAATGTGTTTTTTCATATTTGGGAGATGTTGGCGAAATCATTTCACGCTAACACATTGAGTGACTGATGATTATGATGATGATGATGGATATATCCAGCATATAAGGTGCATATACCCCGAATAGACATGGGGTGATCTTTAGTCGCCTTTAAAAAAAAGAAAATCAAATGAAATCTCACTATCTACAAGAGAGAGTGGAACCCTAGTAGGATAATGCAAGTCTTCGAGAAACTGCCATTTGCACCCCGCACTGTAACAACTGTGGTAGGGACACTCTCGAATGAGAGTTGTCATGATCTAGTGGACATGTCGCAGGATTGTGGATCGCATGATTCAAGGTTAAAGTCCCGTGGCAGCACTAATGTCATTTGGCAATCTACATTTGCCACTCTCAAGCCAGGTGTCAAATGGATACCCGGTAGGATGCAAATATATATTTATATCTTAATGTAATGCGCTTAGAAACATAGTATTACACGATATGAAAATGTGATTTGTAGGTGCTCTGTCGCAGAGCACCTAATGATTTCGTTCGATTCAATCCTTTTCCCCTCTTTCTTTTTTGTGTATGAATTTTGTTCACTTCATATCTCATGATGACATGGCTAAAGACTGAGTCCACTCCAAAAAAAAATGCTTTTAAAAGATGCTGTAAAACAAGAGAACAGAGCAAAAAAAAAAAACTAATAATGAAATTATGAAGACTATGGAACTTAGAAAATGACGACACAGATTCATGAGTGAGTTACCAATATGCCTTGTGATTTTCAAAGTTGTTCGTGTCATTAAAAAAACATAACTTTCTTATCAGTTATCTCTTTTTGCAAAAAACTTGTATTGATTGTTTTTTGTCATTTTATGCTTCGAATTGAAAGTAATCTATTTCTGGAGTGGACTTGTCCTTTCTTCCCAGCCCCTCTATTTTGCGTGTCAAAAATACACCCTTTACTCGGGCGGTCGGGCTCCGCTCTGTTGCTCCTAAGCAATTATTGTAACTGTGACCAAGATGGGTCTTATTGTATTTTTATTTGTGTTATATTTTGAAGTTACCCGCACACTTGCACTTCGTACACACACAAACGCACCAGCATCACACATGCAGTTGTTCATCCTCCAAATTTTCGGTACTTTACATAATACGTATCGTTAAATGAATTCGCACGCGCACACTCCCGATATTCTTGTCGACGATATAAACGAGAGCAAATACTACACACCCCAAGAATTCAAAAATTCATTTTCTTACAAACCAGACAATATTTCACTTTTACATATAAACTCCAGAAGTCTGAACAAAAATTTCGAATACGTTGAAAACCTTTTACACTCTTTAAATAATTTTGCATTTTCCGTCATTGGAATAAGTGAGACTTGGTTACATCAGAATTCTCCAGATATGTTCAATTTGCCTAATTATAAGTTGATTAGGGCGGACCGCAAAGGAAGAAGAGGTGGCGGTGTTGCGTTTTTTATTACACAAAACATAAACTTCAAAATCCGTTCAGATATTAAACTAACACAAGCTGAATCTTTATTTATCGAAATTAATAACTCAAATGCCAAAAACGTCATCATAGGTTTGATTTATAGACCCCCTGGTTCTAATTGTGACTTATTCTGTGACGAACTGGATTTTTATCTTCATAAAATAGGGGATGAAAATAAACACAATTTTATCCTTGGTGACTTTAATATCAACTTCTCACCCTCATCTGATAACAGTAACTCAACCAATTGTATGCAGTTGATGCATTCATACGGCTTTTTTTCGATTATTAATAAACCCACCAGAATAAATCCACATTCATCAACTCAGATTGACAATATTTTTTCAAACGTACATAACAACAAAACCATCGGTGGAATATTGTGTTCTGAAGTGTCGGATCACCTACCCATATTTTTAACTTGTGAATGCAAACTATCTGGCCGTAAATCATTTGATGAGCTTATATATCGCAAAGAATCCAAACGTAATATAGAATTGCTGAAACAGGATTTATTTTTCGAGGGATGGGCTGAGGTATATAGTGTAAATGATGTCAATACTGCATATAAACATTTTAGTAACAAATTGCAATATTATTATGAAAAGAATATTCCTTTAGGCAAAATGAGTAATAAGCGAAATAAACCCAGGAATCCTTGGATAACTAAAGGTTTATTGAAATCAATACAAACACGCAATCGCCTCTACAAATTACATTTACACAATCCAACTGACACTAACCTAAACACATATAAAATTTATCGAAACAAATTAACAAAACTTATCCGTACATCCCGTAGATTGCATTTTTCTAATAAAATAAAAAAGGCCAGTTCAAACACAACTGCAACTTGGAAAATTATCAAAGAGGTAATGGGAAAAAAAACGAATCCCCCACCCACGGATAATATCACATTAAATGGCACTAAAATACATGATCCTAGTCTTCATGCAAATTCATTTAATTCATTTTTTACGAATATCGGCCCAGAACTCGCCAGCAAAATTAATAGAACTCACGCACACTTTAAAGACTATCTTTCCAATCAAAACCAAGAGTCCCTCTTTTTAAATCCGACAAATCCTAGCGAAATTATTAACATTACCCAATCTCTTAACAACTCAAAATCGCACGGTTTTGATAAAATAAGTATGTCTCTCCTAAAAGAAATAATGTATCCACTTGCAAAGCCTTTAACTCACATATTTAATCACTCGTTATCGCAAGGTGTTTTCCCTGATTTATTAAAACTAGCTAAAGTCAACCCCATTCTCAAAAAAGATGATCCTCACGAAATTAGTAACTATCGTCCAATTTCCCTACTCCCAAGTATATCTAAAGTCTTAGAAAAGATCGTTCATAATAGGCTACACAAATTTATCACTAAACACAAAATACTCAATTCAAATCAATATGGCTTCAGAAAAAATTACTCAACTGACTTAGCATTAATTCAAATTTATGACAAAATTACAAGTGCCATAGCTAACAAAGAGCATGTTATAGGTATATTCTGTGACTTGAGTAAAGCATTTGATACGCTCAATCACGCTATTCTACTCTCCAAACTCAGTCATTACGGAATTCGGGGTCAGCCACTCTTATGGTTTAAAGATTATTTAACAAACAGAAGACAATATGTTACATTTAATAGTTATGATTCTGATCCTCTTTTAATTCAATGCGGTGTTCCTCAAGGCTCCATCTTAGGTCCACTGTTATTTCTTCTTTATGTAAATGATATTATCAATACATCCCCCCTTCTTTCTTTTATCTTATTTGCCGATGATACAAATATCTTTTATTCCCATAAAGACCTTAATTCGTTAAACAATACTTTGAATTATGAAATTAACAAAGTATCAGATTGGTTTAAATCCAATAAACTTTCACTTAATACAAAAAAGACTCATTTCATGTATTTTAAACATCATTCTCATAATACAGAAACACCTATATATATTAAAATCGATGGTATGCTACTAGAGAAGAAAACTAATTCCAAGTTTTTGGGTGTTCTTATAGATGAAACCTTGACTTGGAATGATCATTTACACCAAGTTACAATGTGCATTTCCAAAAGTATTGGAATAATCTCCAAGTTAAAGTTTCTTCTACCCCATGCAACCTTATTCCTACTATATAATTCGCTAGTTCTCCCGTATATAACATATTGTAATAGTGTATGGGCAAATTGTGGTTCGACAAAAATCAATTCTATTTTCAAACTGCAAAAGAAAGCCATACGTATTTGTACAGGTTCGCATTTCTTAGCTCACACTGATCCTTTATTCTATAAACTTAAAACACTAAAAATTTTCGATCTGAACACTACTCAAGTAGCAGTTATTATGTTTAAGTACATTAATAATCTGCTTCCACCATCCTTTGATAACATGTTTAGGTTTAATAATTCCGTTCATTCATACTCTACTCGCATATCTGGAAACTTCCATCTTACAAACCCCAAATTATCAATAACACACAAATCTGTTAGACATTCTGGCCCGGACATTTGGAATGATTTACCCGACAACATAAAGTCTTGTTCAACCATCTACTCCTTAAAAGCTACACTTAAACGACAAATAATACAATCATATGCTCCCCCTCTCTAAATTAGTATAACAAAACCGTGACTTATTTATTCTTTATCATGCAACTGCTCACTGCACCTGCACTTGCACCGCACCCTCTTGGTCACTCAGTTTTTCGAAGAGAGTTATGTCGCCAATTCTTTTTACGAGGCCGCCATCCATCTCCAGCCTAACCGCTCACGATGGCGGTCTCCTGCGTTCCAAATTACCTCTCTAATTTATTGAAAATATTTCATATTATGTTATTGTATGCTTCGTACATGTTTATCGAATGATATAATTGAACATGATTTTTCATTTAATTACTTTTGTAAACATTGTATTCATTGTATTTGTTATTGTTCGAAATTTTGTACTTTGAATTTGAATTTGTATATTTTTGAACGCAGAAATAAAATCAATCAAACAAAAAACAAACAAAAGGTACTATGCCCCATTTACAGGCCAACAAATGAAAAGTTTAAATTCCAACGGCATTTGAAAAATAATACTTATTTAGAACTTCCCTAAAAAAAGAGGGACTAGAAAATGTCTTTAAGTGGGAAAATAACGAATATTAGTTGTCAAATCGACTTAAGAGCTATAAAACCAGTTAGTAATATTCTGATTCCAATGCACCGAATAGTCGTACATTTTATGCTGCGCAAAGATTCAATCAGTTTAATTTTGGCCATTACAGGAAGTCAGTTATGTATGTTATTACCAAAGAAGAAAAAAGCCAGTCAGTCACTCCATGGTGTCTGCCAGTGAAAACTAGCAAGTACACGGGTTTCTTTGCATTATTTGAATATTAAGTCACTGCTAACGTTTAAATTTCACAAATAGGACATACATGACATATTCATAATTCGACTTCATGGATTGCTAATTGTAACGAAATCGAAGTAAAGTCTGTAGTCAATTATGTTTGTTGCTACGGCAGGCAGCCAGTGAAAACGAGTTCGTTTGATAAAAATATGGAACTGCAAGCGTTACATTAAACAAACACAACTGAGTTATGCTCATTTTTCCTGATTGAGGTGTCATTATGAAAGGGCAGAAAATGAACTTGCTACAAAAATGATTTTTTTTCTTTGAAATTTAGATACTATCCTCCAAATACTTTTTTTTACCCTTTCTTCAAATTAATTTTAATCACTCATGTGTGAAATATGCACCATGTGAGTTCCATCACATGAAAGAAGGGGATCTAATCTTTTCAAATACGTGTCATTTATTAATATTAATTGTGATTAAGTGATATATATATATATATATATACACATATATATATACACTGTCGCTCATATAGCTGGAATATTTTTGTGTTACCCCAATTTATGGAATTATTTTAAAAATAATTAAAAAATAATAGATCTAGATAATAGTATACATTCTCAGATTTTATTGAATAATAATTTGACAATGTGTGTTTTGCGTGACTGCTAAAGCATGTATATGCTACTATGCTTATCAACTAGGGGACCTATGCCCTTAAGTCATACATGACAGTAATGAGGATTAATGCCCCACAAAAGGGCACTAATATAGCACATCGACACAGTTACGAGGCCATTGATTTGTCACTGAAACATGACTGTACGCAGCGGGGGCTAGGGTAGGGGGCAGTTTCCATAAATGAAGAAAAAAAATGCAATAAATTTTCAATAATTTATTGCATTTTACCCCGGTCCCCAACATAAAAAAATCCTCTGTGTGCCCATGCCTTGAGCCATAATGCATGGCCGTTTATAATAACGTATATTAGAATCGTTGTCATTTTTTATTAACATAAACCAGGAACATGAGGCTCTTTAAGATGTTTTCTTTTTAGTAATATCTTTATTATTTCTTCAAAACCCAGATTGCGGGAAGAACATGTAGTGTTGTTCATTTATAATTTGTTATTCAAATAATTATAGTGAGGGGAGGCCAGACTCTGCCTCTGGAGAGCAGGGTTCGCGGATCTACTAACGCTGCGGATCTAATAGCCTTCGGTAAGTGTTAATGTACAATTGGTACCTTCCACCCAGGTGTTGTAAACGGCACTCTGATTGGAATTCATTCCCTGAATGCTTTGAGTGTATTCAGGCAGCTGATCTAAAGCTAGGGTTAGGGTACTGCTTTGTATACGTCTATATAGCATCCCATTGGATGGATATGTGCGCAATACAAATGTATCTATTACAATACTTATTAAAGATATAACAATCGACTTTTCTCTTACATCTCCTGACACTTGAAATGTGCGAAAACTACAATAATCAATGACGTAATACGAGCATAATATGTATAAGACCCATATAATAATTCTGAAGAACCTAAAGCTACGGTCACAAAGGTTCGTACGGACGATTATTTCGTACGGATCTCCCTGTTTTTCAATTGTCTTCCCGAATTTCCATTGTCTGAAAATCGTTCGTACGGCGTTCGTAGCAGTTCGTAATGGCATTTAGTTTTCTTTATTATGTGTGTGTGTGTCTTAATAGGCTTAAGAAACACAGGGTTCGTTTAGATATCCTTATGTAATACAACTACCATTTCTTCAAAGCCCGAACCACAGGAGGATGCTGCATTGTCCAGCTGATGAAAATAAGGATTTGTTTAAGGTATTGTTTGTTCTTTCTTTCTTCGTTTTAATGAAGTTGATGATACCAACAACCCTACACCAATGGATTACTCCGATACAGGTATTATTCATTTATAATTGTGTTATTTCAAAAATCAACCTTATGTCGTGGTTTAGTGAATACGACACCCGACTATGGTTTGCATGGTTCGCGGTGCTGGTGCCGCCGCTGTAGTAATGACCTTTTGCACGACATTAATTTAAATTTGGTACCCTCCACCCAGGTGCTGCAAATTGGCACTCTGGTGGGAATTCATTCTAAAGCCAGTGTAATTGTGCTGCATTATTGTACAGCGCTTAGAGACTTCTGATAGAGTAAGTGTTAGGGGCTATATAAGCAAATATAAATTATAGAGATATCGATCCTGCCATGACCCTAAGGCGCGCCTGGAAATTTATGAAAATTCGACTTTTCGCATAATTTTAAAAAACAGTGATATGCATGACATAGACTGTATGCAAATTAGCGAGTTGATGTCATCCCCTCACTTTGCTATCTCTGTGTTGTACCTATAACTATCAACAATATCGCATTTCTACTTTGGGAATTTAAAACATGGCTCGAATCCTCGGGAATTTTTGGCAAAAATACAATTACGGTTCAAAAATAAAAAGTGCATACAAAAAAACATAAAACCCGACGTACGTAAACATAGTCGGAAATGGGTGCCCTATTCAATGGGGAGCACATACGAGGGCGTCACATGCTTTCTCACGAGCCGTTTTGGGGAATATTAGAGTGTATATGAACTGTCAAGATCTGACAAGATCTCTTTACAAAAGAAAAAGGTTGAAGCTCACAAATCATTTAAATCTTTGGACTTGAAACTCCAATCAAACAGACCAAAATATTTCATGGTGATGGCTACACTTTTAATTTCAATATCCAGGAAGAGACGAGGCAAGCAAGACGATTTACCCTTCAAGAGGAGGCACCATCCAACTACCGCACCATGGAATCAGCCTCTGCATACCCGCATTGGCGCTGCAAAGGAAGTGTAAGATTACTCTAAAGGTAATGTTTAAGATACTCCCTTTCTCCCCTCTCTCTCTCTCTCTCTGTCTACCTGTCTCTTTTATCTAGGCTCTACATAAGGATTGTAGAATTACCCGAAATGTATGGCGTAGCCTTGCTGTACGCTCTTATGGCATGACTGGGAGATGGTCCACCCCCTCCCCCTCTCCTTCCCCCTCTTCATACTTATCTGGGCTCTACAAGATGATTTTAGAATTAACCTAAAGGTGAGGAGTAGCCTGGATCGACATATGGGGGGGGGGGGTGGGTGGAGGTGACACCCCTTTGATTATCTCTTTCTTTCTCTTTGCTTTTATCACTTGGATATGAGGGGGGGGGAGCAAATTTAGAATTTAATTCCCTTACGAAATATTTTACTCTTTACTCAACCCGGAAACTGCAGTACTTATTTTCTGGAATTCTTGCTTGGGGTAATTCAAATACCACATATATCAATAGAATACTTCTTTTACAGAAAAGTGTACTCAGAGTGATAAATAATGTTATAACAATTGGTCACATATTAACCCTTCCTTTTTGAAAGATGAATTTTAAAATGTAAAGATTTATACCTTAAAAATCTTGGCATATTCTGTTTCAGTTATCCCGCCGATAACTTCCATCAGTCATAACTGTACACTTTACAACAAATGACGCTATAAACACATAACAAAAAACAAACTATCATCTTCCTCTAACCAGGACAGTTTACACCCTAATATCAAACAGCTTAAAAACTGTGGCAGCTTTAAAAAAACATATTCAATTGCTATTATTGAATGTGTATGTGTGATGCACTACTATTCCATTTTTCCCCGATTGTGACTCCCGACCTTAAACATTCCATTCTAAAATAATCCCACTTCTCTCCTCTCATTCTTCTTCTGACTCCCATTCTCGACCTTCTCTTCCTATTTCTCTTTATTTATTACACCCACTATTCATACTATTTCATTGTTTTGGCCTTTGCTATAGTTGATACTTGTTTTTCTTTTCTTTTTCTTTAATTATTATACTACCTGATTATGAATGACATTTCGTCAAAATTCACTCTGTTAAACTCAAGTCACGACCGGGATCACTCGAGCAATACTCGGCACTACTCGTGGTTTGCTCGCCGTTAATCGTGCTGTGCTCTGTTTTATTCGACTAGAGTCGCTGCAAACTCGAAAATTTGCCATTCACACCCCCCCCCCCCCCCCCCCTGAGTTGCCGCAAGTTTGAGCTCGAGGAAACTCGGAGCAACTAATACTTCCAATTCGCCTATGTGTGAACGTAGCATTAGTTATGTCTGTTTTCATTCATATTTTTCGATTTGGGAGTACTAATCATCTTTTTTGCGTTGTTTATGGTTTACTTAATTTAGTCACTTCGTATATTGATTAGCCTTCTAAGAACAATTTAAGATTCGATAAAATACCGAAGATACCTAATCTCATGCACCCGATTTATTGCCGTTTTTGTCAGGTTCTCCCAAAGCCGTCAGGTGTCCTTTTCGCTGAGGACGAAGCTATTGTCTCGCCTGGTGTAGTGTGTGAACCTTCGGGGACAACGTTTGCGTTGCCATTAAAGTTGGTAATCCCTCACTGTGCAGTGTTAACAGACCCCTCCAAGGCCAAAGTCACCATGTACGTTACTCATGGCGATAAGAATGGTGGGTGTAAAACTTCAACTCTAATATGTGAAAAACAATTTTAAAAAGGCATTGTGTGGAAACTTGCGAAGACAATGTAAACATTTGGAGCAGAGGGAAGGGGACGAATTGTAATACTTTGAAGAGAGAGAGAGAGAGAGAGAGAGAGGGGATGGGGAGGTTAGAAGCAATGGAAACACTCTCTGGAGACACACCGTTTGGAAACAGATATGATACACTAATAAGCCATAGTGAAGAGAGAGCAATCAAAGTTGGGAAACAATAAGAAAACAGAATGGAGACACTTGAAAACTGTTAGAGACAATGATGATACAGTGCGTATACAGTCAATAAAAACACATTGTGGACACAATCAGAACATTATTATTCAGACAATGGTAACACACTGGCATTGCTTGTGCTACACAGTGGGCCCGGATTTTCAAACGTAGCGGGGAAACACTGCAACTTGGTCTCTTTTATCATTGTTATTTTTTAAAGTATTGATTTGAATGATGATTTAATGATGATGGGTGATTAGTTTTTCTTCACGTCCCTCTTCTCTAATGTGTATCTTTCTTTCTCCGTGTTCATCTTCCGCACCCTTTGCAGTAACAAAGGAAGAACTGTCATTAACTGGAACACCTAGGTGCGTAGTAAGAAAAGATGACCTTGAAGTCTACATCAACCATTTCTCAATTTGTGAAATGTTCATGGTCATTTCTGACTACCTTATTGGAAAACGTGTCGCTTCTACACCTTTCCTTCCAAAATCAATGAGTCGCCTTCAACCGCAACACTGCCATCTACGTCTGTATAATGATACTCCTGGTCTTGAAGATGTGAGTAATGTGGCAACATTTATCATAGTGTAAACAATATAAACAATTTTTTGGTCCCGATTCATATATCTCAAAACCGAGACTCATTAAAGCGTACATCGAAAAGTATCCAACAAAAGCCCTATTAAATTCAACCAATCCACCTTTCATTCTTGAATTACGAACTTCACAAAAACATCAAATTTACGAGTGATATATATTATGTTTATGTATTTTTTTCTCGACATAGAGTAAAACTATTTCAAAAGGAAATGCAGGACAAGTTGTTGTAATTGATGGTGAAAGGGCAAAAATACTTAACGCTTCTTCTTTGACCTTTTTCCCCATATTTTTCCTGTTCCTCTCTTCCACTCTCTCTCTCTCTCTCTCTCTCTCTTTTTCCTTCCCTTTCACCCTTTCCCCTTTCTCTCTTTCGTTCTCTCTGCTCTTTGCCATCCAGTATGATGTACGTTTAGTTTATGTGTGCTACCAGAAATAATCTGAAATTGTTAACAATTGATGAATAATTGATTTTAGATCTTGGCTATATGACTTGTTCTATTTATATGACATTGATTGTTGTCATGTACATTTTCTGCAATTTATTTAAGTTAGGATTGTCTGTTGGGGGCCAGGGGAGTACAAATAATAAAAATAATTTCCCTGGCTCTCAACGGAGAGGTTAAATTATATTACATTGTTATGTTATTTATGTTATTTGTATTATTTCTTGTCTATGATATGACAATGTATTGTTATATTTTATACAAATGTGAGCCGTAAGACGATTTTTATGCCTTCATATTATTTTGTGCATGGCAATAATGAAATCAATTCATTTCGATTCAATTCAATTTCTTTGCTGTACAATATCAATATAATTAGCTCATCGAAACAGAGGAAGAAAAACTTGATTATCGCAAGATGGCTCCGACAAAGAAAATGTTCGTGCTCTGGGAGAAAGGCGAACTGAAGATTAGATGCGAGGTCGACAGCGGTCATGTCACTGAGAACGAAAAGGTACATAAACATCCAATACATTCGTTAATTTCAGAACGCATGGTTTAAAATGCCGGGCGATCGTGTTATATCTTAAGAGTATGGGAGGGGATGGAGGTGGTAAACGTAGCGACGAAATAGCCTATCATCACTAAAAACTTCAGATTCTCAATCCTTACTCTTTGGTATTATTAAATGTTCGCACTATATGTTCTTCACTTGTTTACCCTAATACTAATGTCATACCAATACAATACGAATAAGTAATTTCATACGAAAATATGATTTCATACGAACAAAGCTTGTCTTTATCGTGGCCAAAACAAGAGATTGGGTAACTGACGTTATTGTTATTTATTATGTTTGTGGTTCAATTTAACGTAATGTGATCAGTTTATTAATTTGGTGAGTTACAATTACAAAAGTAATCCGAAGGTGGTTTTTATTTGCAATGTAATTAGGCTATTGAAATCACTCTGGTTGTTTTTTGAAAGTCTTTCCTATGTTTGTTTTCTTTATTATGTGTGTGTGTCTCCATCTCACAAATGAAGACCGTATCGCTAGATGATATCTATAGATTGGATCGAAACATTGTCAGTTTCTTAGTGAAAGCGACCGGCGATGCCGATGTATATTTCAAGTTTAACTTTCATCCTCATTGTGACGAGGGACATGCCTTCAAAGCGAATTTTTCTGGTTCGTATCTGGGTATCCTTGCATAAAAAATACCATTGATAGTAATTTCCATGGAAACATACATTTCATTAGCTCTTGAGTGATGTTGCCGTGGAAGTTAATAGCAAAGTTACCATCAACGGCAGGCTTTATGCAATGGGTCCATTTTGTGTGTGTGCATTGGTGCGTGATTTGGTGCTTGCGTGTGTGCGTCTGTTCGTATACGGGATAGATTTGGTCTTTTCTTTCTTCCTGTCTTTTTGCGTGTTCTTTCTTCATTTCATTTGTTGTAATCTGAATATTATTTTCCCATGTTGACAATTTTTTAATTAGCATTTATTATTTAAAGACCTATGTAGTTCTCACCCTCCCCCTAGCACCCACACACTCACATGCTGTTTCTCTTTTTCTCTCATGTTACTTAACTACACTGTAGTAAAGTCCTTTGTATTTGTTCTATATTTACCTCTGCATTGTCTTCCCTGTCTATCTGACTCCACTGGCCACTCTTTCAACATATTAAATAATAAACAAAGAATGATAAACAGTCACTTTGGCTTGTCCAATATTCATATAAGAATATTATAGCATCGTAAAAATTGAAGTATCCTCTAATAGTAGCGACCCGTAGGGTATATGATTTTGAGGAAATAAGGTAATTGTGCTTTGATGGGCTCATAAATATGTTTCATTTATAACGTTTAAAATCAATGTTTCCTTTTGTAGCCAAGTTTGCGGTGGTCTAAATTTAGTACGTTAAGTCTGTTCTTGAAAAGCCTACGTTATCGTATTTAGCAATTCATTTGTTAATTTATCTTTCTATTTCCTTTTCTGTCTCAATGCAGACGGTGACATAGCTACCAATGCGTAAGTACTTATAGAGACACTGATAAATAACAAAGTAAACAATATTACTTTTAATTGAAAAACTAAAATCTCCAAAATCATGCACATCAGCCCTTGTCAGAGTATGCGTAGGTGCCACCGATATTACTAAACCATTAATGTGTATTGGTCGAGAGAGGTAAATGTGCCCAACATTTCCCTGTCCTAAGATGATAAAAGCAGGCACCTCTCGTATTACAGTGGAAATCCTGCAACAAGATACCAAAGTGCTAATAACCAATGTTTCCTAGCCGAAAGCAATATCAGAAGGAGAATTTTGATTTCATTGCAATTTGTTCCAAGGTTAAGAACAGGACCAAGGTATCGAAGGACCGAGATAGGCTTATTCAAACAGTTTTTTGTGATAAGATATTTCGATGAACAATCAAAAATATTGTTAAGGACGTTTATAAATGAAAATAATTATTTAACTGCAGTTTGAAAAATTCACTGCCAGCTATGCTTGGATGTTCCTAATAGTCACCAAATGCACAGTATGAAGACCCCTTTTGTTTTTGCGCAGTAAAAGTCTTTATGATAGTTTTACCCTTCTGAGACGATATAAAACTAACAGATATTTAGTTATTTATTTATTATGTTTAGCGAGAAGATGGAATGAGAAGGGTAAGCGAGTTGTAATTTACTATCGAATAGAATCCACCATGCTCGCGTAATCTTAATATACCCCTCATATTATGTTGTTTCCCACAAGGCTACCAGCTATCCCAATACGGTTGGACGACAAACTTCTCTACGATATCGCCGAAGAGATCGAGACTGATGAACACCTCGACAGGTTAATGCAAACTCTGGAGGTCACACAGGGATCGCAGTCACGGTATCACGAGCTCAACCGGTTGGAAGGTCACCTTACAGCTAGAGGAACCCGTCAGATGCTGATGGATTGGAGGGCCAGAACAGCAGTCATAGAGCAACGAGACAGGCTGAAGGAAGCCCTCAACACGGCTGGGCTGTTGGACCTTAGGGACAGATTTTTGCCTGGCTAGAAAGAATTAGAAGAGAAGGTCGAAGAAGGAGAATGAGATTAATTGAAAAAAGTTGTTATATAACATGGCTTAAGTTTGTCAGACCACCAACGGAGCACGACATATATATGTTTTAAATTAGGTGGTTTATGCGTCGTACTGTCAGTACTCGAAGTCCAATAACCCTAAAGAAATTATTTTGTTCACTCTGTCGCCCAATTCTTGACTATTGTGTTCCTGATTGGTCACCTTCTCAAAGGAACTACATTAAATCATTATAAGCAGTGTGTATTCTTTTCTTTAGAAAGTGCAGAGTGTCTGTCAGTTTATATGCGACTAGATCTTTCGAATTTGCCTCCTACATAAATGTATGCACAGGATGTTAGTTTTTTTCATCTGTTTTGCAATAAAATATGCATTACTTACTATATCATTCCTATTCTAAATGGACGGAGATCAGATGTTCTTGTTTTTAATCACGAAATTGCCAGGAAAAAAATGTTAGCAATACTCTTGTGAATTGAGGAAATACATCCTGATAACAAGCAAAACGAGATAAGTAAATTAGTGGGGGTTTGAGCAATATTCGAGTAAACGTAGGAATGTTATGATTTGTTTCAGCTGTCATCAGTGAGGCACACATTGGCCTCGACTTATCTTGCGAGGTTCTCTTCAATATGCTCTGCAGCTAAAATGTATAAGCGTTCATTTTCTTAGTTATTTATGAGGGAATACATCTTCTTTAACAAGGGTTGCATAGAAGCAATAATTAAATTTCATTTCAATTCAATTCATATTAATTTCATTTCCAACGGAAAGGTTAACAAAGAGATTCTTTTGTCCATACATAATTCAATTTTTTTTCTAGTAACTATACAAATACACTTTGCACATAATAAAGTTATTACAAGAAATTTTTAATTTCTGAGGAAATGGGAGGGGGGGGGGTCCATTAAAAAGCAGTGCTTGTAGTTTGTGGATTTCCCGGAAAAATTACATTTAGAGCGCATGTATGATTGAATTTCTGTGTTTTTAAAACTACAGAGCGAATAGGAGAGTATCTCACAAAATACGTCACAGAGTTGGCAATTTGTGATTGATTGATCTAGACTTTTGAAATTCATAACTTTCTTAGTTTTAATTCGGATTCTGCTCAAATTTCTAACTGACATTTTCCTGTTATTTGTCTCTGCTTCAATGAAAAGGAACTAAAATATAAGGGTGCACTTCTTCTTTATATGCCTTCAAAGTTGCTCTAAAAACCCATCTCTTTCTAAACAGTGCTATTTAATCATGTCAATGTAGCGTAATAATTTGTGTTGTTTTAGTTCACTTTATTTTAGTTAAGAATGTTATATTTTTGTGATAGTAATACATGTATGTACAGCGCCATGAGCGTCAGAGCCTGGCGGATACCGGCGCTATATAAATATCCATATTATTATTATTATTATATACATTTCTTTGTTTCTGGGACACTCACCTATTCATTAGCTGACTTTTATATCGATACTTCTGTCAGGCCATCCGTGAATCCCTTACACTGCCATCTTGACGATATGCCTCCTATAGTACGATCTTATTTGAGCAATCTGCCCTTTTTTATCACTGCCATATTCTTTATCATTAATCTGATCAATTTACGTATGTTTATGTATATACACACACATATATCTATTAATTTTGTTTTTGGTGAAGGAGTAGATTTTGTTACAGTTACAGCAACCAATAAGGAGAGCCCTTAGTCATGAATTAATATTTATTTGGGGTTACCCCCAGGAGTTGGTTGTTGTTTTTGTTCTTATTTGTAACGTTATTATTATCATCATTTTGGGGTATGCTTTCTTTTTCTATATATGTTATCGTTTGTAGTTGTTATGTCAATTTGGAAGACATTTGGCATTCAGGACCTCAAAGAAGAAGATGAAGGAGAGGTAAAACAGTAAGGTGATGTAAGCAAGGACTGCAACCAGCTATTCACATTCCCTGCTGACTTTGCAGTCAAATAATTCAGCCGGGGTGCCCGCTGAAGTGAGCGGTGGTGGAGACAAATCTTGTTTGCTTATTTTGGATCTCCCTGAGGCAAGCAAGATTATATTTGAAAGTGGACACAAGAGCAAATGCGCACCCTCTACCTCTAAGTCGTCCACTATCGGATTATAAGGCCGCCACCCTGGTCACTTTTACACAGATAGTGAGGATAATACTTTAAATTCATAATACTGCATTATTTAAATATTCTGTTCGTTATTTTATGTTTATATGTACATTTATACGTAATTCACATTTTGAAATGAGGTTTTTATTGTATGCATATTGCTATTATGCCTTCTGTTTACATGTTCTTTAATATTTTCAGCTATTTTAGTTAGAAATGTGTAGAAATAAAATGAAATTGAATGGGATAACATTACCAAGGCCTAAATATTTTGTTCATTCTACTACAGAAAGGAATGTGTTGTGTAATAAAGCATTTTCTCGTAAAATAAAATTATATATTTTCACGTTATTTAACTGTGCAATCTTTAACTTTCTTTTTATTTTTAGTAAAACTAATATACATGAAACGACAGCATTTGATTTTAAACTGTTGTAAAATTCAAAAGCTTTAGAAACTAAGACATCTGACAAAGAAACACAAACAAAAACAAAAATTCGAAAAGACGGGAAAGGCGGGAAAGACGAGGCCAACATTTTGCGAATATCCTTTCAATAAACCATTTTCGTGATGCGCGGCGTCACCCAAGAGACATGTGACGGTCAAGAGTGTCCGAGTGGTGATCTGTGTCTATAGACTCAGATCGCAGAAAATTGGCTGGCGAGATACGTCTGGCTGCGGCGATATGTGTCTAGGGTCAGACGCATGTCGCCGCGTAAGTCACATTGGAGACTCTCGTAAAATAGTTGTGTCTAATTTGTCTTCTCTTTATCACCCATGCTACAGCAACTTACAGGTACATGGGTGCCATTGACAAAAGTGAGAGGAGGGTACTGTTGAAAAAATTGTTTCAAATCTGCATTCCAACTAATCGCACATCAATTAAAATCCAAAATATCAAGCAACATATAATGGGTAATAAAGTGTACATGTACAACCTAGATAAATACAGAGTCTGGTTATCATGCATTTTATAGAATCATAGGGACTTTTAAATTTGGAGCAAAATACTATAGAAAATAAATTAGTTACACAAATATTAAAACTTGGGATGAAAAGTAAGAATTTTGGAAATTAATTGCTTTACATTGATGATAACATATCACACCGTTTAAATCAATTGGGTAATTTTATTATGATAACGAGTGGATGATTATAATTTCAACAAGTACCCATTAGAATGGGAGGAAATAAATGCAAATGAACCTTTTTGTATAATGTTACATTACGCTTAAGGGGTTCATTTTTAACTAAATGTTCTGTAAGTTTTGTTTTTTTTTTACAATTTTTACATTTCCTATTCGTGTAATTCATGTGCGATTCAGTTGTGAAACTGCCATTTATGAAAGATGCAATGGAATATCTATCATTTAAGTGATGAGAGCCTGCACAGGTTTAAACAGGTGAGGGAGTAATTATGAAAAGGTATGAGTGAGCCCTCTAATTACATTTACATTATAGTCTGTCAGTTGACTAAGTCACATAAATAGGATACTGTTACAGTATAGCGAGACTTTTGGGGTGATATTGGCTTCATTTAATGAAGAGATAACGCATCTACTTAGCTAAAAGACATACACTAAAATGCAAATTGTTACTGGATTCATACCCAAATTCCAATCGTTTTATTCAAACATTACATAAGCAGCTTTGGCGCAAGTCGATTTTTGCACTCTCACAAACAACGCCTCCTGTTCATCCAAGCGTGAACACATACCACACAAAAATGATTCTAAATGATTTGGGATAAAACACTCTTTCATAATTTCATAATAATGTATTGTTCATAGATGATTATCAACACAAAAATAGCAATTTTCTAGGTGTAAACTTATTTTTGTCTCACACGGTAAAGTTTAAAGATGGGAGGTTCAAATATGATAGAGAAAGGGAGAGAGAGAGAGAGAGAGAGAGAGAGAGCAGAAAAATAAGAATGCACGAAGAATCAATATAATAAGTTGGGACTCTTATCTTTCACCGCGATATAATTTTCGCTACCTTAACTGCGGTATTTGGCTATAGAGGGCAGCACCGGTCTTATGTATACTTGATAAATGCACTTCTTCGTATATATAAATACATGTACAATGGGTCAAGAACTGGAAAGTCGAATAAACACTATAGTTTCGGAGCCAATAAAACAAAATAACATATTATCATGGTACCTACATAGGTCTCATCAAATCACCGGAAGATTAAATGAAACCTGAGCATTAGTTTAATAAAATATGGAATTAGTATACCAAAAATACAAAGCAGTGAGAGCATTAGTAAGACTTACCCACACAGGTTCCTTTCATACAGTCTCACACGCCTGAGGCGATAGCCGAGGGTGTTTGGCCTGTTTCAATGGTACCGAGTGTGGGTGGTTTTGATAATGCCCGAACAAATTGATGTGTATTATTTGTAAGATGATGTTGATGTTTCTAAATACCAGCCATAAGTATTTACTAATGACCGGTCATTAGTAAAATTACGTGATAGGTAAAACAAATGCCTGGTCATGTGTAAGCTCTCATCCAATCAATTGATTAGGATCTGCTTCATAATCCTATAATTGACACTGCTGTACAATCGCTACGGAAGCCGGAAGAAACCTTGTCTTATCATCTTCCCCAGTAGGCCCTACATGTATAATAATCTGCGCATATCTTGTAATGCTGACCTGCGCAGTGTTAGTGGAAGATCGCCATCTACTGTCGAACTTCGTATTTGCGTAGGGAGAATTATATGTATCACTTCTTTTAGTACCTAATCTACTACTTATGTTAGTACCTAATCTACTACTACTATATGTACTACTACTACTACTACTACTACTACTACTACTACTAATGACTGTTATTCACATTTTCCCTAAGCAATGGTAGGTTTCCCCGAATCATCCGTCTCAACTCTACTTTGTTCGAGTCGCTGTCAGATTTATTCAATTCAGTTCAATTTAGAACTTTATTTCAGACTCAGCTGCACAGTCAGAGGTCCATAAAACATATGTTACATATAGATAGGGAAAACAGCTGAGTATGAACATGATGAGTATAATAACAACAAATCGTACAAATACTAAAGAATATAACAAACTAAACTATACTACGTATATACAATGTAACTGTAACATGTAACCTGTATCTGTAAAATTTATAACAGAAGTCCTATAGCAATCTAACTCTAAGCTGTACCTGTAACTGCAAGATTAAAATACATATATGTATAACAAAGTGAAGTTGTAACTTAATTGTAACAATCTCTGCTCAACTAACTAGAACAATATACTAATAATAGATAACTAGATATTATAACTAGCAACAAGGACTAAGGACTATACTGCAACCACAAGAGTCTGGATAATCCTTGATAAAATCATGCATAATAGGATCAGTTCCGAGGTGTCAACATTTAGTTACCTATTATCTCTGTTTATCCTTCCAAAGAGTTCTCCGACTTCTTCTAGCTTCTTCAGTTTCCTTGCACTGGTTTCGTCACTAGCTAGTTGTCCTTCATCAGCCCTATCCAAGTTTCCAACCCTATCTCAATCTCATCACCCCATTCTTCTCCAGGATTAAAGCTATCCTTAGGCCCTTTCTTATTTCCTCGTTTCTTCTCCTGACTCTTAATGTTGCCCATATCATCCTTTGTAATATCCTTACTTCTGTTACCTACTGTATCTGTTCTTCCTTCTTCTACTACACAATCAACCTTTCCAAATTAAATTTGCTGCAGGACATGTCTCTGCTTATTTTTGCTTCTTCTTCCATAATGTAATTCAATGATCATTTTTCAACCTTTAGTTTGAACTCTTCATATCTACACAATAATTTCCCTGCACCACACTTTCTCTCATTATAGTTGGAACATTTTTTGTTTACCCAAATTTATGGAATTATTTTGACAATTATTTATTCCTAATAGATTTAGATAATGGTATTTATTCTCAGATTTTATTGAATAATAAATGCCAGTGTTTATATTCCAACTATATGAGCGACAGTGTAGAATCAATTTACCAGAAAGACTTTTAAAATGTTTCAGGGCGATATAAATCTATACTGGTCTTACAAGGGTCTAAATAGAGCTAATCAAGACCGGAGATGGGTAATTTGTGTAAAACCACTGTGTTGCACAAAGCAATCCTTCCGTTAATTTGAGTACAAATTGCAAGTGTGGTCAAAAGCAACCGCGTAGAGGTGGAGAAAGAACCGAAGTGTTAAAGATAACGTTTCTGTACGATGTTCTGACGACGTAAGGGATGTATCGCCGTTATTCTCCCGTCGTCTTTGCTTCCGTCGTGTTTGCGAAAGCGCTCTATTTCCCAACTTTCGACGGCAGAACATAGTGATCCTCTCCAGCATCGCGTGCAGATAGACGATAATCAATGTTGTATGCGTCGTCTCTAAGACTACTATCAGCACGTTTGAAGGTGTCTTCGTCCTGCTGTTGGTGAAGTTTAAGCGGTAACGAGGTTTCATATATGACTGTTGTTGCGTTATCAACTGGGTACATAGGAATGTAGGGTTGGTCCGATAGAATCGCAGGAGCTGTTTGTTGAGCATCATTTTCTTGAAAGGGTTTTCCTTTTACGTCTAAACCCGCTGGGGCCATGTGATCAACCGATTCGTACTCCTGCAAATAGCAGCAAGGGGGCATTTGAAAAAGACAGAAAGAAGGAAAGAATGACTACTTTTTTGTTCCAGAGTATGTAACATAATATTTCTTTCATGTAAAATGAATTAAAGTTATATGTTTGCAAGGGTAATTATGACTATTACCTGTTTCCAGTAAATTACTGTTCGTATTGCTCGTAGGTATAGGGAACCCTTACTTTTTACAGACTAATCCGCATTAAATCTAGCGAAAAGCACTACATTGTTCAATTCGCTGGTACGTTAAACCAGCCGAGACAAATACCATTGTGCAACGCCTGAGATAAATGGCGTCTTTACTTCATCAATTTGTCTCTTATAGATTTCGAGGTTCTAAATTCTTGTTGATCATCTTGCTACGCTTCCTGAGTCAAAATTTTCCTCGACTGAATGAATCTATAACATAACGCAGTAAAAAGCTACTCATATTACTAATATTTACTCTTATATAACATTACTTCTCTCGACATTTTAATATCAAGTTTATTATTTATGAAAGGCTGTATTTTAAAGTTTGTTTATGTATTAAAAGAACGCAGAATAAATGTTAAGAAATAAATACAGTAAACAAATGAATACAGTAAATGTCAAGCCATTATGTATGGAAATTTTTTCTTTAATTATTTGTATATGATATATGGATGTTCTGTATATGATGAAATTTGTTTTGAAAATAAAGAACCCTGTGGAAGGGGAAAAAAAATTGAAAAAAAAAAAGAACAACAACTTGATTATGCATACCCTTTGATTATTCCCGATATATGTTTCTTACGTAGGGCATACTTAGACCTTCATGTAAAAAGGATTCAAGAAAAGGCCTAACTCAAATTGTCCACCTTTCATTCTTGAGTTACAAAACACATATCAACATCAAATTTACAAAAAAATATGAATAACTATTTTGTTAACTATAAATGTGAATACATACGGTGCTTTCATCAATGTGAATGTGAATACATACGGTGCTTTCATCATTTATCGGCTCAACGTAAGTTGATTTTGGTTCTTGCCCATGAAACGGAACAGCAGGAAGCGACCTCGACCTCATGGAAGTTTCCGCTTTTGCGGCTACTAATCATAAAAAGAAGGGGAAAACATCAATCATTTGTTTAGAAACAAATCTTGAAAAGAGGGGACATCAAAAGAGAGAAACACACAAACAAAAGATATCGCAACGCCACATTATAAACAAATAACGGGGTTCAAGTAAACTCTGATTCGATCAGGTAACATCTCTTCTTGAAAAACTGGAACGTGGAGGTGCAATGCATCTCAGGAAGTTTAGGAAGTTGATATTTATAATGTAACGACAGTGCATGCTTTCTCTCCCTACCCCTGCATTGCACGTATATACACACTCGTGCGCTTACACAACTTTGCTTAGTGCTCTTAAATCACCGATATCATTATTAATTTCATCATCATTATCAGCATCATCATTAATACTATTATCATTGTTATTATTAAAGGTCAAACGTAGATGATAGAAGTCATGGGCGTAAATCTTCAATTGATACCTATTGTTCAGGGGGGGGGGGGGATGATCTATTCATTCATCCCCCCTGAACAATAGGTATTACGTAAGGATTTACGCCCATGATAGAAGTATTTGAATATCGTTGTTAGTAATTATTAACATCACAATAGTTTCAGTTGAATGTTACGTACATCGTTTTTGTCTTTTCAATCGGAGACAGCATACCAGTGTAACCAGAATGATTAGGGCACATCCGGTACTTCCCAACGAAGATGAGGAAATAATCACCCAGTCTAAAGAAAGGCCATCTGCAAAGCAGTTTAAAATGGGTAGGCGTAAATGTTAGTACCCATGTATTAGCTTGGGTGGTATTTAGAGAAAAATAAATGAACAAATGTATAAATGCGCCTAAAAGGACCAGCTTTTATTTTATATTTTCATAAAACAAAATACAATTTCATGTCAAAAAAAGCAGATTCCGACTTATTGCCAAATAAAAAAAAAACGAAGAAGAAAAGATGTTAACACTGACATAGCCGCAAAATACTTTCGCAAAATGAACTTAAGGACAATGCCGATACCCTCTTTGTAAATATCCTTTTTAAATTATATTCGGTTTACGTGAACCGTCATTGTAATGTTCGCGCTTTTCTCAGGTTGATGGACAAGGCTGTTTATCGTTTTTTAAATATTTTTTTATAGAAAGTATATGCCACTGTGAAAAGTTCAATTGTTTATTTAGTAGCATGGCGATCATGGGACCTTTGAAAAGGAGGGGCAGATTTATGAAAGGGAGCATATGTTTGAGCCTTCCTTTACTTTAAATTTCGCAGTTATTCAAACATCAATAAGTTTCATAGGCCTATATAGGTGTCGTCATGTTGCAAGTATGTGCGTTTCTCTTAATGATTTGTTTGTTTATTTGGTAACACCTTCTATCCATGTAATCCTTTGCCTTTCTCTTCTCCTGTTACCTTGCATTTTGCTACTCATGATATACCCTGCATTTTGTCCACGCTTGATATCTTGCTCAATACCCTTTACCCAAAGAAGCCAAGTGTCGCCATACCTGCAACGAATTGGACGAGTGAGGGCTCACTACATGTTCCTCTTCCACAGGCGACGAGCCACAGTTGACCTTGCTGAACATCATTGCCTATCACCAACTCCTCACCCGGAATTAAACACGTGTCATTCCGGTGTTTGACCCCAGCAACGCGAATTTCGAGATGAAAACACAAGTCTTTAAAACTGGTAGTTGATTTCACAGATAGAGTGTGCATGCCAGTATTGTAGAAAGCATAAACGCCTGTAAAATATGACAAAACGTTAATATCTTATCTCTTTTTTTTTGTAACGTCATTTGTAGGGTACACTTATAAAAAACACAAATCTGATCTTGTGGGATCAGTTAAGATACATTACATTAATAATTTGCTAATTTGAATATCTCCTTGCAATCGGGAGGATTACAAATTGTTTGCCAAGCTCATCAATTCTCGGTAATAACATAGCATAACTTTTAATCCAAGTCAAAATTATCAAAGTTATTCTGTGGTAGAAGCACAACTGCAAAATCCCCTCTATTTCAGGTCACCTGAGGAAGGGTGCTGTTACTTGCTGCTTCGCGCTGTTGGTTCTTGCATCGAGAACTAGCTCTGTCTGCGACGGGGAAAATTAGGTATTAGGTTAGCGCTGTATAATAAAGAGTACGATGGTGAAGAAAGTTTATAAGCTCAGTATTGCTTTAACTGTAATCGTTCGTCACCATTATGTACAAGCAGGTTCTACATCTGTAAATGTTTTTAAAAAAAATATATAAAATCGGTAGGTATACAAATGTAATTTAACGTAGATCTCAGCGTTAAGGTGTATTTTACTATCACTTCCTAAGGTGTTTTTACATTTTAAACAAATACATATCAGCCATGGTGTGTTGCTGTGATTGTTTTTTCCTCTTCGGCCTCATTGCAGGAAAGAGAATTTTGAATCAGTTAAAACTTGATTTAAATTGAAATTATATCAAAATATATTAACATTAAATATACAATATATTACTACTACCACTACTACTACTACTACTACTACTACTACTGATAATACTACAGTAAACATGATGATGATGATGATGATGACAATGATGATGATGATGATGATGATGATAATGATATTGATAATACAACTAATAATAATACAGATAATACAAAATAACCCCCCCCCCCATTTTTGGACCCTCCGACAGCCATTTTATAGAAAATCAATCTCTAAATAACGTATTTGAATACATGAACAAATGATTTAACATAATAATTCATGATAAGATAAAGGCCTACATAATGATTATCAACCAAAATAATCGATTACTGAAAGCGTAGCATATTAATAATAATTAAAAATATGAAGGAAAAAATTATAATATACTTACCATACTTTTCAGGCGGAGAAGCTAAAAAAGATTTGGGATAAACGAGAAAAAAAAATCAAGTTTAGTAATTTCTTAAGTACGAGTATTCATTATTGTCTTAGATTTATTTACAGAATGGGAAATACACTTAATTTCTAAAGGGATCGGGTCGTCAGTTTCTATGTGTACAAGGCCATATTTTGTTGACACCATTTTTGGTGGAAAAACCATATATGTTTGTATAACTCGGCACATAGCGGACCCTAAGGCCTACCAATGAATACCCCCGTTTTAAAGCAAGGCTTTACATAATGACTATAGATCATACTACAAAAGATAACCCTGGTGATCAACAACACCTATCATTGGGTAAACGCCCGAACGGTGTCGTATTCCCCAAGAGAGCCCACTCATGTGCCTCTACAATGAAACATCTGTACTTTGAACCTTACGACATGTTGATGCTTGCATCTTTGCTGCATCGACGCTCTCTCCCACGAGGTTCACCGTCTTGACTGATATCCAATAAACCGTGAAGGACCTTAGACCCGATATCAAGAAGTGCCTGTCAGTGATGCCTCCAAAACTGGTGCACTGAAGTAACGCTTCGTCGTGACAGTGTGACACCGTAAACGTTAGGTCGGGTACGCTATCCGTAGTCCATTCCCATTGCAACGAAAGGGTGGTCTCGGTAGAAGAGGTGACAGATAGGCGTGACGGACTGAGAGGGAATTCTGAGAATGAAGGAATCGCACAGCATCATGGGAACAAAATAAGAATAGTGACAATAGCTACATTTGTGAAACACACACACACACACACACACAAAGAAACAAATGTTTTCGCAAGCTAATTGTTAGATTTTCAGGTAATTGCTTTAAAAGTTCTTTACTTGCACTAAAACCCTTACATCTAACAGTATCATATTGAACAAGAAATTAGGGGGGGGGGGTCCTTTAGGGCTGGCATGCAGGGAGAACACTAGGCCTATTAGCGGTGGTGTGGTTATGTTGCGTTAATAAGACAACATACACTAAAAGACCGTCTGTACTAGTTTGGAAAGGATGATTATACCTCCCTACAAGGTCACTGACAGGTGGTTATCTCATCAAATCAGCTACCAACAGTCACCGATTAGATAATGTTTGGTATATAGAGGGCGCAAGTACCTAGAAGTAGTGCAGTGGGGATTTAAAATAATTCGGACTTACTATTTCCGGTGAGGCTCACTGTATGCGAGGTTTCGCCGATGCTGTTGACCGCAGAACAGGTATAGTTGCCATACATATGAGCTTTCACGGCATCTGAAACCCACAGGGTACTCCTTGTCAAAGACCCATATTCAGTACGCCAGAGCTCTGCCACGACAGGAATGCCAATTGCGGTATTCTCATCTTGGTCTAGCCATTGTATTGACGAAGGTGGCGGGAGTGCGTTTACCGTGCACGTCAAAATGGCTTCGCTGCCCTCATCTGCGAGGACCGTCTGAGAATGTTCATTTATCCCAGGGGCATCTGTCAAAAGAATTTAGAATAATATCTGTTTTGACAATTTGTTTTACTTTGTTCAATGTGTCGGCCAGCAAGGGGCTTTGTGGTTAATATCTAATAATGTGCGTATAGTAAATGTATACCCCTCCGGCTGCGGAGACGATGGTTTCATTTATCAAGGGTAGAATAAATAATATCAATACAATCATAAGGTGTTAAAGCATTCACGGGATTTCTTTCTACCGGCGGGCCAACGCATTTAATTCACCTGTGTGGAGAGTGACACATGTAGAATGATGTCGTGACGAAACTGTGACAAGGTCTCAAACGCCGAACAGTGTGTTATGTTGGCTATTTCCTTTTATTTATAGGTGAAAATGTTCAAGTAATTGTTTGTATAGGTTAGTGAAATGTATTGATTATCAATTTTTATTATGATTTCGAGTGGCTGCGCTGCATTATAAAATTAGATTCACTGGTCAAATTTTCCTGAAATTCCTTATGGTTTATCAACTAAAATCATCGTAGAGACGTTCGAAGAAATAAAAATAATCAGTTTCAGTAGATCCGTGCATCATCTAATTTAAATTACAAAGACATATAATGTATTCCAAACATGATTCTTAGTCATGGCAATGAGGTGTTGCAATAACGTCTAGCAATCATTAGGTGATTATGATTCATTATGATTAAATTATTATTAAACGTTTGGTTAGTACACACTGAGAATTAGAACATATTTAAATTAGATCAACCATTAGAACAAATGATAAGTAAACGAAATGAGTATTAGACGATATGGAAAAAAACTAAGTGGGTAGTAAATAAACTGGTTGTAGACCAAACGAGAATTTAGTTTGAAATTCCCCTTATATTTAATTTCTCGATGTTCGCCCTACTCAGCACTCCATTGTGATCACTTCCCTTATGGAAATTGGTGCAAGCTTGCCGCGAGCTTGCAGTGCAAGCTTGCAGCAAGCTTGATCTGCGAGCTTGTTTCAAGCTCGCCCGCGAGCTTGTTTCAAGCTCGTTACTAGCTTGCAGGGTTCCAAAAATGCAAATGAGTTATATCTGTCAGCCAATCAAAACAGAGGAAATATATTCTCAGGTCTAACAATCTGCAAGCTTGCAAGCTTGCCTGCGAGCTTGCATGTAAGCTTGCAGCAAGCTTGTTGTGAGCTTGCAAGCTTGCAGATTGTAAGATCTGAAAATATATTTCCTCTGTTTTGATTGGCTGACAGATATAACTCATTTGCATTTTTGGAACCCTGCAAGCTAGTAACGAGCTTGAAACAAGCTCGCGGCAAGCTTGAAACAAGCTCACACAGCAAGCTTGCAGATATTGAATTATATTTGCAGGTCTAAAAATATGCAAGCTTGCGCAAGCTCCCAAGCTTACCTGAGAGCTTGTTGCAAGCTTGCTTCGAGCTTGCATGTAAGCTTGCAGCAAGCTTGTTGCGAGCTTGCAAGCTTGCAGATTGTAAGATCTGAAAATATATTTCCTCTGTTTTGATTGGCTGACAGATATAACTCATTTGCATTTTTGGAACCCTGCAAGCTAGTAATGAGCTTGAAACAAGCTCGCGGCAAGCTTGAAACAAGCTCACACAGCAAGCTTGCAGATATTGAATTATATTTGCAGGTCTAAAAATCTGCAAGCTTGCGCAAGCTCCCAAGCTGGTAAAAAAAGAGAAGCGTGCAATCTTGCAGCGAGCTTGCATGCTTTTGCAAGCTTGCGTGGTAAAAAATCCAAATGGTACCCTCAGCCAATCACAAAATATGCAAGCTTGATGTTACATGTAGCTCGTCGCAAGCTTTCCGCAAGCTTGCTACAAATTAAATGGAATAATAGTAACAGTATGGACAATAACATTGACAGAGATCTACAAAAGATACATCATATATGTATCAACTGGTTTTAATGTTACCTGAGTTTTAAGTACATTTCAATGACATGTAGTGCTGCAGCTAGACTTCTGAATACTTGTACATGTAATAACGACTGTCTAAAAACATTGAAAAAATATAATTCACACTTTTGATATCTCTATAAAAAAAAATTCCCTCTCAAAAATGAAAGAAAATGAAAGGTATTGCCATGGCAAGTCTGGCACAAATTGAATACATAGAAGTGGAGAAAATTTGTTCCCGAAAGACCTGTGGGTGCCATCTTTTTGGGGGAAAAAACACATAGATCTAGGTCTAGTCTAGTCTAGTCTACATAGTATAAAACCTATACCTTTTCACAATTGATGTAAAAACATACACGCACGCACGTCAACACAAACACACACACTCAGAGACACAAACGGGGTTGAACAAAATGCAGATAATGGATTTTGTTGAATCATTTTTTTCTCTTCCACTTTACCTTTGTTACCTGTTTACCGCACACACACACACACCCTCACACACACACATACCCTTAGAATCAGGGTAAAAACTAAAACACACACACATATACAAAGAGGTAGAGAGATAGACTGAGAAATTGCGTCCAGAGCCGTTTCAGATTATACTAGATCTAGAATTGGAAGTTATGGGCCTATATCTAGTCTAGACCTAGTCCTGGTCTAGACCTAGACCAGCTTAAACCAGAGACTATCGCCCACACTGACCCTGTCAAATTCAAAATTGCCCTGACGTCCCCACATCTACAAACTAATACACCCTACCCGTTAAGTTAAAACTCAGACGAGTATCTTGGAGGACCAACCGACCAAGTACCAAGTAGGCTACCTACTAGTACTACCTAGTCTAGCTAGTTTAACTAACATTTTTTTGGTGATGTGGGACTGAGTCTGAGTTTTACATTAGGTCTATTTAATGAAAAATTATCAAATTATTACAATTTTCCTGTTTTATTTTCATTTTAATATGCTTTCCAGAGATTTATATGTTAAATGTTGTTGTGAATTATTATAATGTAAGTGCAATATCTCACAAGTACTTACCATTTTGAAGTTGATTCACACTTGACCAGTTCACAAAATGTTCAACAAAACTTTGAACCAACCACAAAAAATGAACTATCTTGGAATGGCCAATAGAGGGCGCGTGACATTTTTCTGATTAGGATCTTGTTGGCACTGGGAGTGTTATCTTTGGAAGTCAATAACTTTTTAGTAAGAGAAGTAATGAATATAAAATTTTCACAGTGTAATAAATGAATATAAATGCATTTTTTACAGTAATTCTTTAGGATTTTCATTGTTTCCTCTTTTTTTACAGATACGAACAAAAAGTGATAAATTATGATTTTAGTGAAAAAAGTCAAAAAATTACATTTTAAACCCTAAAAAAAGGTTCAAAATATCATCAAATATTATAAATATTCATATCATGTGATAGATAATTTCATTACTTTCATTAGACACAATATTCATTAAAATTGAGGCTCTTTTTAACAAATGACATGTAAAAAACAACTGTTAGGCGAAATCAGGGTCAAATAAAGGTCATTGACCTCTGAAATCAGGCTCCACCACCCACAACACACAAGACATCACTTTTCAGACATGTCTTAGGATGTTTTATCCAAAAATTAAAACAAAACACTTGGTCTTTTTTGTCAATTAAAGAAATTCAAGCAGACTATTGGACTATTAGTTTTGCTTTTGTTTAAGAATATAGTTTTTGAATCAAATCGTTTTCCGGCTAGATTTTAGCAAGGTTTGATTAAACGCTCATTTAAATTATATATTTTGTTTCAACCATTTTTGTTGACTCTTGCCTGGTCTCTCGTAAATCACAGTGAAAAAGGAAATCATTTTTAGAGTGTTGGATGGTGTACCTTTTTGTACAGTGAAAAGTGAGTCATGATGCGATATTTAATGTTTGTTTTATGATCATCCATCTTTAATCCTTTTTCAAAGGTATAATGCGCTATAAGAACTGTACTATTATTATTATATGTGTATAAAGATCCCCTATTTTATACCTCATTAGCAAAGAATCAAAGGTTTTGAGATAATTATTGAACAATTTAATTGTGCATATAAACTTTTGTGCTGTATGTTTACAGTGACAATAATTTGGTCATAGATGGGGTTTGTCCATAGCAGTCTGACATAAGTTTGCGGCAAGCTTGGTAGGGCTTTAGATTGCACCCCAGCAAGCTCCGCAAGCTTGCTGCAAGCTTGCAGGGCATACACTGTCGGCCTGCAAGATTGCCAGGGCTTTAGATTGCGCTCCTGCAAGCTTGCAGGGATATCCTCTTTGTCTGCAAGCTTGCAAGAGCTTTAGTTTGCGCCCCTGCAATGTCCGCAAGCTTGCTGCAAGCTTGCAGGGCATACACTGTCGGCCTGCAAGATTGCCAGGGCTTTAGATTGCGCTCCTGCAAGCTTGCAGGGATATCCTCTTTGTCTGCAAGCTTGCAAGAGCTTTAGTTTGCGCCCCTGCGATGTCCGCAAGCTTGCTGCAAGCTTGCAGGGCATACACTGTCGGCCTGTAAGATTGCAAGGGCTTTAGATTGCACCCCTGCAAGCTTGCAGGGATATCTTCTTGGCCTGCAAGCTTGCAGCAAGCTTGCATGAATATCTCTCTTTGCCTGCAAGCTTGCAGCAAGATTGCTGTAAGATTGCGCGCAAGTTTTGCAAGCTTAAATTTGTAATGCAATCTTATTAAGCTTGCCGCAAGCTTCTAACAAGCTTGTAACAAGCTTGCCGCAAGCTTAAGTTTCTGTAAGGGTTATTTAAATGTGTGCGCGGTACCGATTAAAAGCAAAGAATACAACTGACAACACTCACAAAATACAATTGGCTCTTCCAGATGTGTGATCGGAAACCCGAGCCCATTGGCAGCTCGGCACTCGTATAGTCCCGAGTCATTCCGATGAGGCGCTCCGAATCGAATTGAAGCCGAACCTGTCCCATCTGCCACATGAGCGCAAGAGGTGTTGCCCGTAACCTTACACCATGTAACGTTAGGCTGAGGAAACCCGTCAGCAGAACACGTGATAGACTGGCTTTGGTTCAATCCTTCAATCAAGGGTCCATCGTGCGACCGGGAAAGGCTCAATTTTCTGGGAGAATCTGCAATATTTTTCCAAGGGAGTGTTTCACAAAGACTAAGATCGACTTTTAGTTGGACTTAACTAGTGCCGGTCCCCAAAAGGAAAACGAATCCTGGTCACACATTTTACAGAATTTATATTTGTTGATAGTTAATTATTGAGGGAAAAAAATATTATCTAAATATCATAATGGTAAGAGCAACAAGTGGCATGAATGGCCAGCCATAATTAAGTCCAACTTCGATTTAAGTCTTTGTGAAACATTCTTGAACAACACGAATACAATCATTTAGGCGCACGAAAAATTTATTGTCGATCCTCCGAAAGTCATAATGAAATTTTGGCCAATTAAATCGTAATAACCCATTTTCATCATTAAAATCATGATCATCAAAAATTGCGATCCTGATGGAAGATACATTTGATTCATAACAAAAAAGGCATGTTAAATCTTATATTTCAATGGGCGTCGGGGAAGGGGGAGAGGGGGGGGGGGGCTTACATTGCAATCGACTTTCGCAAACATCTGAACACTCAACGTTCCCACATGCGTTGATATTTTCCGTGCAACATTTGGCGGCAACACGATAATCACTCTCGTTCCCGGTTTGCAGTTTGAATACCTCAACATTCAATCCCATCCCGTCCGTAGATGGCGCTGTAGAGACTGGTAAGAATGTGCCTTTGGTAGAATTCTCTCGGTAGATGGTCAATCGCTTTACCATTACCATGGCCGAAATGGTGTCATTGTACAGCCGACATGTAATGTCAATGGGGACACTCTCCACTATGTACCGAGAACAAGCATCCTGGATCACAGTATGAACGCACCCTGGAGATAATGAGAGTGAAATCCAATAATTAAAGTTCAACAACGAAATTCATTATAATCATTGCAATGCCAATCATTCTATTGTAACATAAAAATAGCAATGATATGTTGATTAAAGAGGGAAACGATGATCATCGATATTGTTCTAATACTGTTTCAATTCTCTAAAGAAGTCGAGTGGCTCTTAATTAAAATAGATCAATTAACCTTGATATATGTGTATACAATAAAATCAAGATTCCAATAGCCTATTAAGAAGGTATTATATTGCAACGTGTTGCTTGATGCATTATCATACCCATTTAAAATTATTTTCCATACAATAAAAATGCTTGCCTTGGACTTCGGTTATGAAACTTGCTCTGAGTGTGTTCGCGAGGCTCGGCTGAGAAACAATACAGACCAGCTCCTTATCATGAACAGCAGGCCCTCCCCTCACTTGAATAGAGCGGAAAGCTGTACTTAAGTTGCCTAATCTGTCAAAGTCAGTTTCGCTTTCGCTAATAATGACTCCTTTTGCAGTTCTCCACGCAACGGATGCGTCGGGTTTGGTTGGCTTGCTGACGGAGCAAACGAATTCCTTAATCGTGTTCATCTGGATCCTGACCGCACCATTGTTGCCTATTCCATCATTACTGGGGCTCTCTCGCAGGCTTACTCCAACCGCTGGAACTAATAATAACATAGCAATGTGTCTTGGTTACCCTGGGTAGCTGTACCAGTATTAATACTACCCCCCCCCGTATTATTCTAATACACCTTGCTTTAGCCGAGCTACCGTGAAAAGGAGCTCAGCATTCTACAGTCTGGCGACGTATTCAATAGACCACGACATCTCTACGACAAATGCGAAATAAATATAAATAACCCTCTAATCTAATTTGCCACCAGCATCATTATGCCTGCAGTTTGTGAATACTAAGCCGATTGGCGGGCGTTTGGTGGTAGTGCAACGGTTAATTACGTTTCTTAAAACGTCAATAACATGTTTCATTGCAAAATATGTTTGTTTCCCTATTATGAACGTATTTTATGCACCGACTGGCGTTAAGACCAGCAACATATTAAAGCAATGTGAACATAAGATGAAGAACTAGCTAGGCATATCTTGCATGCTCTCTTTTAAATGTAAAAACTAATGAAATACGATACGTTCTGCAGTTTATTAAACGCCTGTAAAATTACTCAAATAATACAAGAATAAGGGTGAGTTGTTTTACCAACCATTTACTATGAGTTGATGTTGTTTTTACTAACCATTTACTATCAGTTGATTTTGTTTTTACTAACCATTTACTATGAGTTGATCATGTGTTTACTAACCATTTACTATGAGTTGATGTTTTTTTTTTACTTACCATTTACTATGAGATTGTGTTCCCGCTCTAGAATTTTGGTATTAGTCGGCGTGATGCAAAAGTAAGACCCCTCGTCATTCAAGGTTGTATTAAAGATTGTGAGGGTGCTAGTCCGTCCTTGCCCCGCTTCCTGCAGCATGTTGTACTTCTCCTCATCGTCTACAGAGACACCTTTGATGGGGGTTTCCCCGAATCTCCAGAAAATAACGTTGTCATGGTAATTGGTGATCGAAAAATTACAGACGATCTGGGTATTCTCTCCTACAAGAGTATTGATGATTGGGGGAGACCCCGAAGCTTTCACCGGAGGTAGAGGAACTACACGCGCAATGAAGAATGAATGAATGATTTGCAAGGTAAAACGTCTAGGTATTTCAAATACATTCTGTTAAAAAACACACACTATCACCATGTATTTCCAATAGCTTTAATATCCTTTCTTGTGGTGCCACTCCAAGAAAATAAAACTCATGAATAATATTCCAATAACAGCTATTCTTCAAGATAACATTTTATCCTGATGTGCAAATATGGATAACATTCAACATAAATGTTTAAATCCTCTGTTTACCTTCATTACAAATATACCGAAGTCCTACTGGAATTACTGTTATTGTCGATTTTAAGACACTTAATCCCCGGGCAATTACCTCATGGCCAACCCCCCCCCCCTCCCCCCCCCCCCCCAAAAAAAAAAAAGGAAGAAGAAGAAAAGGTTAAATTCCAACAGCATTTAAAAGACAATACTAATTTAGAACTTCCCTAAAAAAAAAAAAAGGGGGGGGGGCTTGAAAACGTCGTTAAGTGGGAAAATAACGACTATTAGTTGTCGAATCGACTTTTTCAGACCACTGCACCGAATGGTCGTACGTTTTATGCTGCGCAAAGATTTTCAATCAGTTTAATTTTTGCCATCACAAGAAGTGGGTTATTGATGTGGACAAATGCTCATGTACCCTTAACAGCACATGTTATGTATGTTATTACCAAAGATGAAAAAAGCCAGTCAGTCACTCAATAGTGTCTGACCGTGAAATCTAGCAAGTTAACGGGTTTCCTTGCCTAATTTGAATATCAGGACACTGCAAACTTTTAAATTAAAAAAAAAGGACATACAGAGATATTCATAATTCCTACAAAGTGCCATATAATTTGATGTTGGCTGCAAAAGGAACATAGTATCTTTAAGGATTGAAGTATATTATCAAAAAAGATAAATGGTCTAAATACTGCAGCTACACTGGTATGTGCAATAAATGTCATGAAGACAAGCCTCCAATTCTTAATATAATATTTCACAGTTTATGATCAAAATATGTGATACATAGACTATCCAGGAAGGAATAAGCAATTAGATTGGAAAAAGAAAATCATACATTATAACAAATCGTTGAAATTGAAACAGTTTGTATAAGAGAGGAACAAAAAACTTACATAATGCTAAGAAAATCCAAAAGTTTCCAAGCAGTGACCTCAATGAATCCATGACTGAGTGTTGCTTTTCCTCATTTTTAGAGACAAATTTATGAAGTATGTAATCGTTCGACGTAAAAAAAAACAATACACTGTATATGGGCTTCGTCTTAACAATCACGGTGGATGATTGGAAAGGTCTAAGTACTTCCTTAAATCGCGCCAGTTATTACCGATACTGATGTGAATAGCATGCACACAATTACGATGTATCTATAGGGGGAGGGGAATTAATGGAACAATAGATATAAAATAGTGATATAAATATGATGAGAAGAAGAAATATTAGTGGGTTATTAATTTATAGCCCTCTTGTTTGTCAGACTTGACACTCATGGTGCTCCACTTATATATAACAGAACAGAGATAGAGTGAGACAGAGAGTGAAAAAGAAAGAATCAGATATACAAAGGCAAAATAGATATATATATATATATATATATATATAGAGAGAGAGAGAGAGAGAGAGAGAGAGAGAGAGAGATGAAAGAAAGACAGACAGAGTCAGTTAAGGGGGGGGGGATGGTTGAAAGAAGACAATTACGCTCCCAAGGATGTTTGGTTTCTGTTTTGCTCTCCTGCGTGTCTAGGACAACGTTTGCTCGTTTAGTGTTGTTGAAACAGAAATTTAAGCAATGAGGAACAGATTTAAAACAAAGTATACACATCATGTTCTAGGCTTGACTGTCATGTTCACAAATTACAAATTAGGAGCAATGTTCAGAATACCTGCTACTAATACTTGTTTAGTCCGAGAGTAAACGAGAACCTAAAGCTAGTTCTGTTACAAGATCAGTCATGAGGGTTATGGTGAGTCTGGAAAGGGGCGGGTGGAGGGGGGGGGGGGTATCCTCTCTTCATCTCGCTGCTGATATGACCAAGAATGGGTAAATGTCGCCTTATCTATTTGTCACACTCAATCTATAACTTATGAGTTTTCTTATCATGGTTATGAAAATCTTCCCCCGCTCTTATATTCCAAAAATGGCGAGAGTTTATTGCGAGACAAATTCTAGACTTGGACTAAACCTTCATGCTACATGTTTGTAACCCATTCCTTCTGTATGTAGTGTATGCGATTCTCAGCATGATTGATTCGATTTCCTTTATTCTGTTCTTGTCAAAGCTTCACATAATTTTTTTCTTCTATAAACCACAAGATCAGCCTTTTCAAATAGCTTCAAGAGAATTTCTTTTGAAAATGGAATTCCTGAACAGCCCTCAGCTTCTAAAGTGTGACAATAAACACAAATAATGCTCCCACGCATATAATTTGTATGGAATATATACCTAAACCTGTGTGAAAATAAGTGTGTTTTACACACAGTCATTTCATGATTACAGGCAGTCGTAGTGCGTATAGAGGGTGTCTGAAAGGCAACGTTATGCAGATTGCATGGTTTACTGCACCTTGTACTACAAGGCTACATGCTAATCATGACACAGCAAGAGACTGGCAGAGTAAGGCTTGGCTAAATGCGTTATGGAATCGTGTTTACTTTTAAAAGTAAAGTGTTCGCCGGCAAACTTTATGTCCCAGTGATTTCTCACTTATTGCTCTTCCACGGAGTAACCTCCCCCACACACAAAAAAAATCTTAATAATTACAACTAGAACATAAACAATACCAGACTTTAGAACACGGGTTGCAAAATACTTTTTTTGATAGCTTCATTAGCACTTTAATGCAAAAAGATCCTCAGTAAATTCGTGCTAAATGTAATGATGGATTTAAAAGAAGACAATGTTTGCATTGATTTGCGCTGATATCATGAATTAGGTAATGAAGTAAACAATTAGAATATGTTTTTCTTTACAGATCACTTTGTCATCAGGCCTAGTGATATTAACAAGCTAACTTCACAGCGCAGTTTATGATCATGCAATTAAACACAAATTAATTGTATATATAAGATGAGACTAAGAGCCTATGAAGAAACAAAATGTATATAATTTATTTGATTAATAAAACTTATAAAATAAGAGACTATCAATTTGCAGTTTTTCATGGCAGTTAATGTTTGTGCCAGAAAAATGTCAAAGACAATCGGTGTCAGGTACAACGAACTTCGCTTGCAACAGACTTCATAATAAAACGAAATTACTGAAGCTTATCAAATCGCCCGCTTTAATAACTGACATAATTTTCTTTCACCCACGGGTCGTCCAACTATACCACGTTATGAAGATAGGGGATGTTTAGGCATTATAATAGTTTTGCAAATGTAGGTTATTTAGTTATTCGCTATTCAAACTAAACACCTCATGCTCTTTACGCGTCTAAAATGGCGCAGCTGACAAAAATAGTAAGCAAAGAGAAATAAGATATTATGAGACAAAAAGTCATTAGGCTGATTAATAATGAAAGGTTACCCTGTGGATGAAACCATTATAAACTAAACGATGACGCAATGAGGCACGAGGCATAATTTAATTTTGTTTAGGATTTTAGACCAAAGAAGCACATGCTTTATGACCTGACCCACATTTGCTCAATCAGCCCAAACTTGGTAAAAGGCGATTTTGACAACACTTTAAAAAGACCCCAGTCATGGCCCTGGGAAGAGGGATGCTGGGGGTGCAAGATCCTATAAAATTACCCCTCGAAACGGAAAAAAAATTGTGGTAATTGGTGACCCAAAATGACAGACCTTACCCCCCCCCCCCCAATACCGACCGACCAATTTTTCTAATTATGAAACACACACAAAAAAGATATATGTCCCCCCCCCCCACCCCACCCCCACCCCCAACCCCCCCACCCCACCCCACCCAACCCCCTACTACTACTACTACTACTACTTCTACTACTACTACTAATATAACTACTTCTACTACTACTACTACTACTACTACTACTACTACTACTACTACTACTACTATTAATACTCTTACTACTACTAGTAGTTATTTTGATAATACTACTATTACCAATGTTTATAGTAATGACATAACGTATGTTGAGAGCCAGAAGAGGTTTATTATGTCTATGAGAAGTACATGGGGGAATGCCTTTCTTGTCCTCAAAGGTTGATATGTATTAACACCACTCCATTACGAATATTGACCTACGTTATATATATATATTCTTTAATCAGTATGATATTAAGTATGATAATAAGTTCATCATAATTTACAATTTAGGGAATACTTACTTACTACTTTTGATGTTTTATGAAACATTGTCCCCCAAAGCTGACATTTATTGTAAGCATAATACTTAGGCCTATGTTATACTATGTAATAATTCTATCCCAGCAAAAACATAGTTATTCAATTTGTACCACACATTTTGTTTATTGTACATCGTTTCTATCAATGTCTGATTAAGTGACGATGTTATTTTCGCCATCCTTTTCGTATCATCATAGCTTATGTGTTTTTCTTTGCATTTGGGATTTAGTATCCTTTGAGTTTCATTCGCTATTCGAGCTAACATGCTCCTTACGCTTGCTAAATGGCGTAGCTGACACAAATAGTGAAAAGAGACAAGATAGATATCAAAATTCAAAATAATGAAATGTTATCCTGTGGATTGAAACAAGGTTCTGTGTAAGCCTTGATTAATAGCACCATATATTAAACGGTGACGCAATAGAGTATTAGGCATAATTTACATTTTCAAAGGATTTAAGACCAAAGAAGCACATGCGTATGGCCTGACCCACATTTGCTCAATCAGCCCAAAGTTGTTGAAAGGCGATTTTGACAACACTTTTAAAAGACCCCAGTGCACAGTTACCAGTGATAGGAATATTTTAAATATTGTATCATTTGAAAGACAACAAATTACTGTTCATCATTACATAGATATTAAAGTTAAGACTATTGTTATGACATTTTGATTAGGAGCAATCAAAGATGGACAATATACGCACTGTATATATTTTTCCTTCATCAAATACGGTATAGACAAAAAGATCATGTTTGCATTGATATGAATTAGTTCATGAGGTGATCACTCCACATACATTTTCTTACGATGTCATCAGGCCTATTCATATTAGGATACTAACAAACGCATTTTATGTTCAGGCAATTGAACAAATGTTAAAACTCACCACGTATAAGTCACAAAAACAGAACTACTAAGAGCTTAACACAACAAACCTGAACATTAGAAACAAATTGGAGTAACAGGAACTACATTAGTCATACTAAACAGTTTTAGGGTGTCCTTGGCAGTTATTGTTTGTGCAAACACATGCCAAAGACAGCCTGTGTGAAGAGTGTACTTTGTATGGCAATGTATGGATCATTCAAAAATCAATGAGGCTTACCAAATGACGAGCTTCAATAACGATATTTATTTGTACATCCACCCATGTTTTGCCCGACCGTTTTGAGCGGTTTAGGCAATTCAGTTTACCCTTTTGCAATCGCTCTATCGAATGCAGGAACAGTTGTTACATCAATAATGATGATATTAATATAAAAGATAACAATAATGAATACTACTACTACTATTACTAATTCTCTTACTACTACTACTACTACTACTACTACTACTACTACTACCACTACTACTATTACTTCTACTAATACCAATAATACTACTACTACAATCACTCTATCGAATGCAGGAACAGTTGTTACATTAAGAATGATGATATTGATATTAAAGATAACAATAATGAGACTGCTACTAATTCTTCTACTTGTACTACTACTTTCTTTACTGCTAATTCTCTTACTACTACTACTACTACTACTACTACTACTACGACTTCTACTTCTACTACTACCAATACTTCTACTACTACTACTACTTCTACTACTACTACTACTACTACTACTACTAATACTACCAATACTACTACTACCAATACTACTACTACTACTTCTACTACCACTTCTACTACTACTTCTACGACTACCACTACTACTGTTACTGCTGATCCTTTTAGTATTACTACTACTACTACTACTACTATTTCGCCTACGACTACTAACCATGCTGACCGTAATGACATAAGATGTTTTAAGACTTTAGAGCCAGAAGAGGTGTATTTTGTCCGTGAGAAGTACATGAGGAAACGCCATTCTGATTCTCAATTGGCGATATGTATTACACCAATTCATTACGAATGATTAAATATTATGTTCCCTACCTATAATTCATATATTCTTTGATTAATAATCATTTCTCTTTTAATATTAATTTCCTAATAAATTGCTTTTTAAGTATACCGAACAACTAATATTGACGTTTCGTAAATATTGCACCCAAAAGCTGAATTGTATACTGTATATTAAACAACTTTATTGTAGCTACCATATTGTTTTTGATTTACTTATGTACCGATCAAATCAGAAAAAGTTCTAGACTTGGACTAAACTTTCATGCTACATGTTTGTAATCCTTTTTTTCTGTAAGCATTTATGCTTTCTTAGCAGTCCAATAAAAATAACCACCACATAAACCACCACAGTTTTCCCCGATTTTTATAGGAGAAGTAACATTGCTCAATAACAGGTCAGTTGTAATACGAAAAAGGTGTCTGAAATGTAAAACTATGCAGACTGCATGGTTTACTGCACCCAAAGAACATTTTACTACAGCTACTACCCTGCTCGAAAGCACACTCATTCACACTCATTCACAATGTGAAACACAGTGTGAAAACGCCCCAATTTAACATTGTGGAGCACACTGTGATTCACAAGGTGAATGAGTGTGATTGAGTGTGTTCTTTCCAGCAGGGTACTGATACGGCCAGAAACTTACAAAGTTAGACTTGGCTAAATGCGTTATGGAATCGTGTTTACGTTGAAGAGTAAAGTGTTTATACCGGCAGACTTTATGTCCCAGTGATTTCTCACTTTTTGCTCTTCCAAGGAATACCAACAAAGGAAAGAATCATAACTAGATTTGTAATACTTGTTTGGAACAAGTATAGGTGGGCTGGTCCAACTAAAACTTAAGACAAAATGAATGGCACATTTGAGATAGCTAATTGTCTCAGCTACAACATACTCGAAGTTCAGCGTAAACAAAGCTAAAACGACGGAGATATTGCTCGCAAAAGACGGAAATGTAGAATCCAGTTCTGAGACAAACTCAGTCCCATAGAGAATACACGCAAAATGTGAAAAATTGACATTCCTCCTTTAATCGCAAAATTACGCCATGATGCTTTTGTCAAAATTAAAAATTGTGAACACTGCATTTGTAGAACATTGTCTCAGCTAAAACATATACAATTTTGGAAGAAAATTGATCAATATTAAGAGAGATACTATCAATTTTCCAAAAATATGATGACAACATAATATGCAAATTGAAATTTTGAGTTCGGAGGCCATTATGATGACGTCATGAGTTAATTGAGGGTAAAATAAGACATGAAATCATATCTCCAATTTATATTCTACCACAATATGAAAAAATAATTAGGGTGACCTTCCATCCTAAAGAGCTACAATGGATTTTGTGTAGGCATGTTTTTGTCCATATATTCTATGTAGTACAAGAGCTCGCACGCACAGAAATTTATGTTAAAAGGTCAATCATTCCGTTATTAATAGTCATAAAGAGACAAACATGGTATTAAATTGCATGTAAAAATATGTGGAATATTATGAAAGAAAAAAATTGCGATTCTATGTTGTGTAATAGCTTTACGCGCGAAAACGCGCGCGCATGCGCGTGTGCGCGATTTTTTATAAAATGCTTAGAATGGCCTAAAACGTATGCAAAATGATTTTGAGACGATTTTGAGCATTTTAATATTTTGCGCGCGTATTGACGCGCGGAGGTACGCGCACGCGCGCGTTTTTTGACCTGCAATTGACCGGACGGATATTAACCTTGATCATTATAAATATGAATATGAAATAACCTTTGGTTATGAAGATATGGTCATGAGTTGATTTTCGTAAAATTTTACAAAATGGCGCCTAGATGACGTCATCAGTGAAGGTCAATGTTGAAAACGTTATTGTGCTTTGTACATATGCCTATACATATGTGTGCCAAATTTCAAATTATTTGATTGAGCCATTTCCAAGTTATCTTGCCAACAAAAAAGTGGTTAGAAATAAGAAAAATATATAAATAACTAGACATATAATACTTGTTTGGAACAAGTATAGGTGGGCTGGTCAACTAACATTTGAGACAAAATAGAGCAAAAATAAGCGACATACTGCTTACAAATTCTTAAAAGACAATATCATATAGATTCATAACGTGAACTAAATTCACCTTCTATAGGCATAACACGCAAATTATGAAGTTTTTGACATGAGGCCTTTAATCAAAATTTTTACTATGATGACGTCATCAAAATGAAAAATGGTTATTACTGCGCTTGTAGAGAATTGTCTTAGCTACAACATATCGAAATTTTGAAGAAAATTGATCAATATTTACAGAGATACAATCAATTTTACATAAATATGCTGACGTCATAATATGCAAATTCGTATTTTGAGTTCCAAGGCCATTGTGATGATGTCACGATACACTTAATGGCCAAATGAGACATGGAATCATATTTCCGACTCATACTCTATCTTAATATGAAAAAAAATTGAGGATCCCGGTGCATTCCAAAGAGCTATAACGGATTTTGTATAGGCATGTTTTTGCCCATATATGCTATGTATTAAAAGACCTCGCGCGCACTGACATTTATCTTGAATTTACGCTCATCTTGTTAATAATGGTCATAAAGAGATAAACATGGAATCAAATTCCTTGAAAAAATATGAGAAATATCATGAAAGAAAAAAAAAGGCGATTCTATGTTTTTTAATGGTGTTACGCGCGAAAACGCGCGCGCATGCTCGTACGCGCGATTTTTTATAAAATGCTTAAAATGACCTGAAACGTATGCAAAATAAATTTGAGACGATTTTGAGCATTTAAAAATTTTGCGCGCGCATTGACGCGCGGACGTACGAGCACGCGCGCGTTTTTTGACCTGAAATTGACTGGACTGATATTGACCTTAATCATAATAAATATGAATGAGAAATACCTTTTGGTTATGAAGATATGATCATGAGTAAATTTTCAGAAAAATTCACAAAATGGCGCCTAGATGACGTCATCAGTCAAGGTCAAGGTTGAAAACCTTACCGTGCTTTGTCCATATGCCCATACATATGTGTGCAAAATTTCAATTTATTTGATTAAGCCATTTTCAAGTTATCTTGCTAACAAAAAAGTGGTAAGAATTAAGAAAAATAAATAATAAAGAAATAAAGGCGATTTTAACAAAAATATAAGGTGGTCTGTATTAGATACAGCCCACCTGATAAATAAAGGCAATTCTAACGAAATTATAAGGTGGTCTGTACGTTATACAGCCCACCTGATAATTACAACTAGAACATAACACATACCAGACTTTAGAACAGAAGTTGCAAAATACTTTATTTGATAGCATGATTTAGAGCACAAGCCTTTTATGCGAAAAGATCCTCCACAAATTCGTGCTAAATGTAATGACGGATTTAAAAGAAGATAATGTTTGCATCGATTTGCTCTGATATCATGAATTAGTTAATGAAGTAATCAATTAGAGTATTTTTTTCTTACATATCACTTTGTCATCAGGCCTAGTGCTATTAAAAAACTAACTTCACAGCGCAGTTTATGTTCATGCAATTAAACACAAATTAATTGTATATAACACACAATGAGATGAGACTACAAATAGCCTTTCCAAAAAACAAAAAAAAATATATGATTAATACAAATAAAAATATAACAAATAGCAATTTGCAGTGTTTCATGGCATGACGTCCTGTGTCAAATAAAAAGAACTTCGCGTGCAACAGACGTCATAAAAAACAATATTACTGAAGCTAAAGCTATGGTCACAACTCAGAGCAGCGACCGACTGATTAGTAGCCTGCTTTGTCGCCGCTGGAATTTAGGCACCGCCCAACGATTTTTTTTTTTGATGAAGTCGATCAGGCTGTAGAGCCCCAGCGATGCATGGGCGGTGCCCTGTCGATTTCTCGTCGGTCGCCGGTCGATTTAAGGTCAAAATTGGGCGTAAACGGGGAGCTTCTCCGGGCGGCGTCCCCGCAGTTATCGACTGATGACCCACCGATTCCCGAGCGGTCTCCTACCGGCCACCGACTGATTTCAAAGAAATGGCCCGGCGGCCGGCCGGAGATCGGCGGGGCACCAAACTAGCTCAGTGTCTGGGCGTTCGCCGCCCTGGCACCGAGCGTACTTTGGGCGGCGATTGAAAGTGAGCAGGCGCCGCCCGAATTTAAACTCCGCGCTAAAACTTCAGCAGCGACCGAGCGATGCCCTATAAAACAAGCGGTGCCCGAGCGGCCGCCGCTCGGTACCCGGGCGAAATTGGCTCAAAACTCGCCGCCCAGCCGCCGAGCAGGCTACTTTTAGGTGTTGTGACCATAGCTTTACCAAATCGCCCGCTTTAGTATTAAACTAACATCATTTTCTTTCATGCACGAGTCGTCTAAATATACAACGTTATGAAGTTAGGGGACGTTTAGGCATTATAATAGCTTCATGCAAATGTAGGTCATTTATTTATTCGCTATTCGAGCTAAACGCCTCATGCCCCTTAGGCATAATTTAATTTTCAAAGGATTTAAGACCAAAGGAGCACATGCATATGGCCTAACGCACATTATTTTGCTCCATCAGCCCAAACTTGGTAAGAGGCGATTTTGACAACACTTTTAAAAGACCCCAGTGCTCAGACCCCAGTGGCAGGAATATTTTGAATATTTTATCAATTGACGGAGAACTGAATACTCTTTATCATTACATAGGTGTTAAAGTTAAGGCAATTGTTATGGTATTTTAATTAGGAGCTATCAAAGATGAACAATACACACACTGTATTTATTCTGATTTTTCTTTTTAATACGGTCTAAACAAAAAGATTTTAGCATTCATTTCCGCTGATATATTATTTTTAATTATTTCATGAAGTGATAAGTTCTCTTACGATGTCATCACGCATATTCATATGAGGGTACTAACAAACGCATTCTATGTTCAGGCAATTGAACAAATGTTAAAAATCACCACGTATAAAGTCAGAAAAGCAGGACTACTAAGAGATTCACAAAACAAACCAGAACAATAAAAACAAATAGGAGTAACAGTATAAACCAGATTAGTCATGCTAAACAGTTTTAGGGTGTTCGTGACAATTATTTTTTTGTGCAAAAACATGTGAAAGACAGCCTGTGTAAAGAGCGTACTTCGTATGAAAAGTTTGCATCAAAGAAAAATGAACGAGGCTTACCAATTGACACGCTTCAATAACCAAATATATATTTCCCCGTCCACACACGTTTTGCCCAACCGTTTTGAGAAGTTTAGGCAATTCAGTTTACCCTTTTGCAATCGGGCTATCGAGTGCAGGAACAGTGCTAGTTTATTGGATGTTTTCTTTGGGGGTTTCAAGCATGTGAGTATTCAAGACATGTTATTTTATTTTTGAATTTTCGTGGGCCAATAACGAACCAATTTCTTGAAAAATGTTTAAATAATGACTCAATATTTATATCAAAGATAATAATAATAATAACGTGTCTGCTACTACTATTACTTCAACTACTACTCCTACTACTACTACCACTACTACTACCACTACTACTACTACTACTGCTACTACTACGACGACGACGCCGACGATTACTACCATAACTACTACTACTACTGTTACTACTACTACTACTACTACTACTACTACTACTACTACTACTACTACTACTAATAATGATACTACTACTACTACTACTACTACTACTACTACTACTACTACTACTACTATAACTACAACTACTACTACTACTACTACTACTACTATTACTACTAATACTACTACTGCTCCTAGAACTACTACTACTACTTCTACTACTACTACTACTACTACTAATATAACTACTTCTACTACTACTACTACTACTACTACTACTACTACTACTACTATTAATACCCTTACTACTACTAGTAGTTATTTTGATAATACTACTATTACTAATGTTTATAGTAATGACATAACGTATGTTGAGAGCCAGAAGAGGTTTATTATGTCTGTGAAAAGTACATGGGGGAATGCCTTTCTTGTCCTCAAAGGTTGATATGTATTAACACCACTCCATTACGAATATTGACCTACGTTATATATATATATTCTTTAATCAGTATGATATTAAGTATGATAATAAGTTCATCATAATTTACAATTTAGGGAATACTTACTTACTACTTTTGATGTTTTATGAAACATTGTCCCCCAAAGCTGACATCTATTGTTAGCATAATACTTAGGCCTATGTTATACTCTGTAATAATTCTATTCCAGCAAAAACATAGTTATTCAATTTGTACCACACATTTTGTTTATTGTACATCGTTTCTATCAATGTCTGATTAAGTGACGATGTTATTTTCGCCATCCTTTTCGTATCATCATAGCTTTTGTGTTTTTCTTTGTATTTGGGATTTAGTATCCTTTGAGTTTCATTCGCTATTCGAGCTAACATGCTCCTTACGCTTGCTAAATGGCGTAGCTGACACAAATAGTGAAAAGAGACAAGATAGATATCAAAATTCAAAATAATGACATGTTATCCTGTGGATTGAAACAAGGTTCTGTGTAAGCCTTGATTGATAGCACCATATATTAAACGGTGACGCAATAGAGTATTAGGCATAATTTACATTTTCAAAGGATTTAAGACCAAAGAAGCACATGCGTATGGCCTGACCCACATTTGCTCAATCAGCCCAAAGTTGTTAAAAGGCGATTTTGACAACACTTTAAAAAGACCCCAGTGCACAGTTACCAGTGATAGGAATATAAAGTATTGTATCATTTGAAAGACAACAAATTACTGTTCATCATTACATAGATATTAAAGTTAAGACTATTGTTATGACATTTTGATTAGGAGCTATCAAAGATGGACAATATACGCACTGTATATATTTTTCCTTCATCAAATACGGTATAGACAAAAAGATCATGTTTGCATTGATATGAATTAGTTCATGAGGTGATCACTCCACATACATTTTCTTACGATGTCATCAGGCCTATTCATATTAGGATACTAACAAACGCATTTTATGTTCAGGCAATTGAACAAATGTTAAAACTCACCACGTATAAGTCACAAAAACAGAACTACTAAGAGCTTAACACAACAAACCTGAACATTAGAAACAAATTGGAGTAACAGGAACTACATTAGTCATACTAAACAGTTTTAGGGTGTCCTTGGCAGTTATTGTTTGTGCAAACACATGCCAAAGACAGCCTGTGTGAAGAGTGTACTTTGTATGGCAATGTATGGATCATTCAAAAATCAATGAGGCTTACCAAATGACGAGCTTCAATAACGATATTTATTTGTACATCCACCCATGTTTTGCCCGACCGTTTTGAGCGGTTTAGGCAATTCAGTTTACCCTTTTGCAAGCGCTCTATCGAATGCAGGAACAGTTGTTACATCAATAATGATGATATTAATATAAAAGATAACAATAATGAATACTACTACTACTATTACTAATTCTCTTACTACTACTACTACTACTACTACTACTACTACTACTACTACTACTACTACCACTACTACTATTACTTCTACTAATACCAATAATACTACTACTACAATCACTCTATCGAATGCAGGAACAGTTGTTACATTAAGAATGATGATATTGATATTAAAGATAACAATAATGAGACTGCTACTAATTCTTCTACTTGTACTACTACTTTCTTTACTGCTAATTCTCTTACTACTACTACTACTACTACTACTACTACTACTACTACTACGACTTCTACTTCTACTACTACCAATACTTCTACTACTACTACTACTACTACTACTACTACTACTACTACTACTACTACTACCACCACTACTACAAATACTACTACTACTACTACTACTACTACTACTACTATGACTTCTACTACTACTACTACTACTACTACTACTACTACTACTACTACTACTAATACTACTACTACTACTAATACTACCAATACTACTACTACCAATACTACTACTACTTCTACTACCACTTCTACTACTACTTCTACGACTACCACTACTACTGTTACTGCTGATCCTTTTAGTATTACTACTACTACTACTACTACTACTACTATTTCGCCTACGACTACTAACCATGCTGACCGTTATGACATAAGATGTTTTAAGACTTTAGAGCCAGAAGAGGTGTATTTTGTCCGTGAGAAGTACATGAGGAAACGCCATTCTGATTCTCAATTGGCGATATGTATTACACCACTTCATTACGTATACTTAAATATTATGTTCCCTACCTTTAATTCATATATTCTTTGATTAATAATCATTTCTCTTTTAATATTAATTTCCTAATAAATTGCTTTTTAAGTAATACCTACCAACTAATATTGACGTTTCGTAAATATTGCACCCAACTTTATTGTAGCTACCATATTGTTTTTGATTTACTTATGTACCGATCAATTCAGAAAAATTCTAGACTTGGACTAAACCTTCATGCTACATGTTTGTAATCCCTTTTTTCTGTATGTAGTGTATGCGATTCTCAGCATGATTGATTCGATTTCCTTCATTCTGTTCCTTTCAAAGCTTCACATAATTTTGTTTCTATGAACCACAAGATCAACCCTTTTCAAATAGCTTCCAGACAATTCCTTTTGAAAATGGAATCCCTGAAAAGAAAAAAAAAAATCTTAATAATTACAACTAGAACATAAACAATACAGACTTTAGAACAGGGGTTGCAAAATACTTTTTTGATAGCTTGACTAGCACTTTTATGCAAAAAGATCCTCAATAAATTCGTGCTAAATGTAATGATGGATTTAAAAGAAGACAATGTTTGCTTCGATTTGCGCTGATATCATGAATTAGGTAATGAAGTAATCAATTAGAATATGTTTTTTTTACAGATCACTTTGTCATCAGGCCTAGTGATGTTGAAAAGCTAACTTCACAGCGCAGTTATGATCATGCAATTTAACACAAATTAATTGTTTATATATAAGATGAGACTAAGAGCCAATGAAGAAACAAAATGTATATAATTTATTTGATTAAAGGTAATACAAAGTTTTGGTGTGGGGTCATGAATTTGGTTCAAATGAACATATTGGAAGTATATATGATCCTACAATATTTGGTGATCGTTGTCGCGGTTGAAATCGAGTATAAAGTTATGAAATTGTAAATAACAAACTCTTTATGTTGTATAGCTCCCCCTCTAGGTTAAGATATTAGTTATGCTATAAAAGAATGTTTCTTGACTAAAATCGACCGATTAACTATTCTCGTTTGGTAATTATATATCACAACTACATATTCTGAGATTTTCAGGGGCGCAGCTTCCATTCTACGGCCGTAGGCGCTATTTGAAATTTATCAAAATTTACCGGGAGCACCGGTAAATTTTTATATTCAATTTTTCTCGAAAGCAGAAGTGTTATAGGGGCTTAATTTTCAAACACTTATAATACATCCACAGGGGCATCCAAATATATCAAAATTGTAAAGAATCACTATCCACCCAATTTTCAAATTTCCCAAAACTGTGTATTACCTTTAATAAAACTCATAAAATAAGAGACTATCAATTTGGAGTTTTTCTTGGCAGTTAATGTTTGTGCCAGAAAAATGTCAAAGACAATCGGTGTCAGGTACAACGAACTTCGCTTGCAACAGACTTCATAATAAAACGAAATTACTGAAACTTATCAAATCGCCCGCTTTAATAAATGACATCATTTTCTTTCACGCACGGGTCGTCCAACTATACCACATTATGAAGATAGGGGACGTTTAGGCATTATAATAGTTTTGCAAATGGAGGTTATTTAGTTATTTGCTATTCAAACTAAACACCTCATGCTCTTTACGCGTGTAAAATGACGCAGCTGACAAATATAGTGAGCAGAGAGAAATAAGATATTATGAGACAAAAAGTCATTAGGCTGGTCAAAATAATGAAAGGTTACCCTGTGGATTGAAACAATTATATACTAAACGATGACGCAATCAAGCATGAGACATGATTTAATTTTGTTTAGGATTTTAGACGGCATGCTTTAAGGCCTGACCCACATTTGCTCAATCAGCCCAAACTTGTTAAAAGGCGATTTTGACAAAACTTTAAAAAGACCCCAGTGCACAGTAACCAGTGGCAGGAATATTTTGAGTATTGTATCATTTGAAAGACAACAAATTACTGTTCATCATTACATAGATATTAAAGTTAAGGCTATTGTTATGACATTTTGATTAGGAGCTATCAAAGATGGACAATATACCCACTGTATATTTTTTTCCTTCATCAAATACGGTATAGACAAAAAGATCATGTTTGCATTGATTTGGGCTGATATATTATTATGAATTAATTCATGAGGTGATCACTCCACATCAAATTTACTACAATGTCATCAGGCCTATTCATATTAGGATACTAACAAACGCATTCTATGTTCAGGCAATTGAACAAATGTTACACATTACCACGTATAAGTCAGAAAGCAGAACTACTAAGAGCTTAACACAAAAAACCAGAACATTAGAAACAAATTGGAGTAACAGGAACTAGGTTATTGTCATACTAAACAGTTTTAGGGTGTCCTTGGCAGTTATTGTTTGTCTAAATACATGTCAAAGACAGCCTGTATGAAGAGCGTACTTCGTATGACAAGGTTTGCATCATAGAAAAATGAATGAGGCTCACCAATTGACACGCTTCAAAAAAGAAACATATTTGTTTTTCTTTCACCCAGGTGTTGCCATACCGTGCTGGGAAGCTTAGGTATATCAGTTTACCTTTTAGCAATCACTCTATCGAATGCATGGAACAGTTGTTACATCAATAATGATGATATTAATATAAAACATAACAATAATGAATACTACTACTACTAATACTACTACTACTATTACTACTTAGTTTACTACTAACTCTCTTAATACTACTGCTACTACTACTACTACTACTACTACCAATATTACTACTACTACTACTACTACTACTACTACTACTACCACTTCTATTACTACTACTATTACTACTACTACTAGTACTACGACGACGACGACGACGAAGCCGTAGATTAGTATTACTACTACAACTACTACTCTGGCTGCTGCTACTACGAGTACTTCTACTACTACTACTACTACTACTACTACTACTACTACTACTACAACTACCAATACTACTACAACTACTACTACTACTACAACTACTTCTACTACTACTATTACTACTACTATTACTACTACTACTAGTACTACGGCGACGACGACGACGAAGCCGACGATTACTATTACTACTACAACTACTACTAATACTACTACTACTACTACTACTACCAATACTACTACTACTACTACTACTACTACTTCTACTATTATTATTATTACTACTACTACTACTACTTCTACTACCAATATTACTACTACTACTACTACTACTACTACTACTATTACTACTACTACTACTACTACCACTTCTACTACTACTACTACTACTACTACTACTACTACTACTTCTACTACCAATACTACTACTACTACTACTACTACTACTACTATTACTACTAGTACTACGACGACGACGACGAAGCCGACGATTACTACTACTACTACTAATGCTGCTGCTCCTACTAATATTACTACTATTACTTATATTACTACTACTACTACTACTACTACTACTACGACTATTACTACTACTAATGCTGCTGCTGCTCCTACTAATATTACTACTATTACTTATATTACTACTACTACTACTACTACTACTACTACTACTACTACTACTACTACTTCTACGACTACTACTACTACTACTAATGCTGCTGCTGCTCCTACTAATATTACTATTATTACTTATATTACTACTACTACTACTACTACTACTACTACTACTACTACTTCTACGACTACCACTACTACTACTACCACTACTAACAATGATGATCGTAATGACATAAGATATGTTGAGACTTGAGAGCCAGAAGAGGTGTAATTTGTTCGTAAGAAGTACATGAGGAAATGCCCTTCTGATTCTCAATTGGCGATATGTAATAAAACCACTTCATTACGAATAATTAAATGTAATGTTTCCTACCTATAATTCATATATTCTTTGATTAATAGTCATATCTCTTTTAATATTAATTTCCTAATAAATTGTTTTTTAAGTAATACCTACCAACTAATATTGACGTTTCTTAAATATTACACCCAAAAGCTAAATTGTATACTGTATAATAATTTTATTGTAGCTACCATATTGTTTTTGATTTACTTATGTACCGATCATTCTGTTTACTCTACATAACTTTACTTTACATAATTTCTACTATCATATGAATAATTTTCGCTTTGTATTTGTAATTTTCATATTCAAAGTTCGAATTCAAAGTTTATTCTACACTCTTCACAAAAACATTTTAAAATATAAATACAGAATGGAATGATAACAGATAAGAAAGTGCTAACAAATAACAATGGCAGTTTATGAGAGCATTATGGATAGGCAGAAAGGAGGGACACAATAACAAAATAACAGAACAAAAAACTTATAAAAACATATACAAACATATTATATACCTCTTTTTAGAAAACCTTAAAATATCATTTTTATTAGAATGTGCCCATGCAAGTATACAGTAATTAAAATATGGTTTTAATTACAGTATAATACAAACTTTTCAAAATATTTAAGGGACAAAAATGAACTTTATCTCAAATACCGATATTTTCGTTTTTTGTATCACACACCACATTTATATGCTCATGCCACTTCAATTCATGATTAATTACAATGCCTAAAAACTGCAGATTATGTACACGTTCAAATTTATCATAATTTAGTCGTAAATTATTTTTTTTTAAATCAATATTTGTATTTGTAAAACCATATACTTAGTTTTATCATAATTCAAAGCCCATTTAGTTTCTAAATATCTTGCTTAAAAACATTTTGTAAAACATGGATATCAAAATGAGACATACAAACTACTGTGTCCTCAGCAAATTAAATAAAATTCAATTTAGCAGGAATATTGAACATGTCATTAACATAAACAATAAATAGCAGAGGTCCAAGGATGGATCGTTGAGGCACTCCACATCTAAGATTTTTGGTATTAAACTTATCTTTATTTATTTTTACAAATTGGGTTGTATTTTTTAAAAATAATTTCAAACCATTTTAAAGTTACCCCACGAATACCATAATAATATATTTTTTTAATACAATAGTGTGGTGTAATGTATCGAATGCTTTACTTAAAGCTAAAAAGGTCTATTAAGATAAGATTAGTTTCAACAGTTTTCAACATATTATAAATAAAATGCATAATTGCAGTAGTTGTAAAGTGCCCAGGTCTGAAAACCATATTGGCATCCAGTGATAATATTACACTTATTTAAACAATTAAAAAGTCGATTATAAACAGCTATTTCAATTTGTTGTTTTAATGAGAAAACATGGAGTATAGATGGTTGATAATTATAAACATTTTCCTTAGTACCATTCTTTAAAGTTTTAATTGTCTTAACAATTATTTTAACATTTTTATTTGTTATCCAACCTGTTGGTTACAGAACATCAATAAGTAAAACGCTTCAAATCTTGTTGAAAATTTCATCTTTATCCAAAAAAATAAACACTGTATTTCGCGAAAATTCTGGAGCCCCGAAAGAGTCATACAAAATAACACGAAAGTTCCAAAACCATGAACACGGTCATTTGTCGTTATTGCCAAACTTAAGGTTCGTATTATGCCCTCAAAACACAATTTTCCAAAATGTTAAACAGATACAAGGAAATCACTTACACATTTTCTTTTTGCTTCTCCTTTCTTTCGTTCCCAAGTGTATAGGGACATAATTATGTAACGGGTAACGTGATATTCAAGAATGTTTTGTTATTAATAATAAATATTAATAAATAAATAATAATAATAATAAATATTAATAATGTTTATGTTATAATCTTTACAATAATTATGATTGTCATTATAATGATAATACTCATTAGTATTATAATTACATGTAGTATCATCATTCTGTTTTTCTAAAGGTAGAGTTGTTATCTTTATGCCTCTCATTTTATAGATGAAAGTAAAATGGCACTCCTACTAATCTATCTGATGGTTCTTGTGGCATTACAAAGATCATGCGGTAAGTCATGTGTGCGAAAAAATGAAGAATTAACATTCGAACTCCCATGCATTATGTTATATACACAATGAACACACACAATTTTTTATTGTTTAACTTTACCACTTCAACGCTTAAAATAGCGTTGTTATAGTTATAACTGTATTTATTATTATCGTTAATATCATAATCATTTTTATTTTCATCATTTCTAATTCGTGATATTACAATCATCAATCGATAATTTAAAAACATCCTCCGTCCCAGGAATATGTATGTCACAACAAAACAAACAATGTTTATTATATATAAATATACATATCATGATGATTCCGTTGCCAAGCAAAGAGCTATTTCGGCGCAAAGCACACATTTGCATTCTTGGTATATAATTTCTTGCACTCGTTTGTAATTTGAAAATTTTAATTTACTCTGACGAAATAAATGGAACCGGTAGTACTGAAGAATTTAACTCTAAATTAAACTGTTTCAATTAATATTATTTACATATGTATACATATATATATACGGTATATATATTATATTATAATGTATCGATTGTTATACTACAGCCTTGACTCTCTTAATCTAAACACTCAGTCATCATAAGATGACACAAACTTTGCTATGGAATGATACTATTTTCAAAATGCTACAGATAAACATTTTATCATCCTTGATTCTTTACTTTTAAAGTTGAATCTAGCATGCTATTTGTGTTTTATCGACCATTTTGAAAATCCCGTCACTTTTCAGCCTTGTTCAATGTGTATTTATCATTTTAGTTTTAGTTATGGCAGTAATAATCTCTCCAACTATTGTTTTCCTTTCAAAACAGTAAGCACTATGAGCGAAGAGCAACCGCAGATTGTAAAGGCACGCTTGGGAGAAGATGTAACCTTAAAATGCGTCTTGGAATTAAATAAAACTCAAATGTATGTGCAATGGATCAAGCTGAACTACCCAGATGAGACACCCAACAGTAGAATGAGTAAGAAGGGTGGTCATCTCGTCATTGAAAACCTGCAGATTGCTGACGCGGGACTATATGAATGCGATGCGTTCTTTGGTGATGAAAGAGTATATCCCATGCGGTCACAAAATTTTAGTTTGGAAGTGGAAGGTATGTCCATGTACTCTTTACATCGTAACACATATGTATTTACTCCCTATTTACCTATCGCTGATGTAGATGAACTGTTGGCAACTGTTTATTTTACTCTCAGGTCTCTGTTTTTTTTTTTTGCATTCAAAGGCGAGTCCTTTTCAAATGGTTTATAAACTGACAGCTATCTCTCACGAAGTGCACTTTATGCCTGCCCAAATGAACAAGACGATATCTGACTATCGTAAAGTTAAGGAAGGTGATAGCTTAAAATTTAAGGTATATCGTGTTGACATAATACATAATGGGAAAAGGTGAAACAGTAAAATCAACTTTGCCTCCAAGAATTCATTTAAGTTATGATTGGTAAAATAGTGACGCAGAGGAAATAAACAGTTAAGAGGGCTTATGTGAGTGGGCCTGTAATTTCCCAACGTATGATCGCTTACAAGAAAGTGTTGATTATGGTCAGTAGAAATCCACAATTTGTGTGCTTCCTTGGTAAATATATATATATATATATATATTATCAAGGAAAATTACTCTCTGGTCAATCAACCTCCAGCAAACTACCCCTAAAGTCAATCAAAGACATATAATTTGTTTGATTTCGTTTTTTCCCAGTATCGACCTGCATCTTAAAATCATACCATGAGTCAAATTATGGTAATTTGACTAGTAACTGCTCCTCGAACGGAACAGTCCGCTACCACACAAAGTGTTGCTTCAAGTGTGACGACTCATCTATCTTGCTCGGCCGTCAAATTTTGACTTGTGGGGCAAACGACACATTTGATCATCCCTTACCAACCTGCCGTGGTACGTCATCAAATCAGGGCAGCCTGTTATTCTGTATTTCATGATTCGGTAGACTTTAGTCATACCAAATTTGAGTTTTCAAAATATTACAGAGATTTCGATCATTATACTTTCTGTTCCGTTGATCATTGATGTCTGATTCTTCTTTTTCCCTACTGTGTTTATTATCACTACCACTATTTTTCTTTCTTTAAATGTAAATTTTATATGTTTTTTGGGAATTTCGTATTAATTTTGTTAAAGTAGCTTGTAATTATTATTAATGTTATTTTTGATAATGTTGTCTTCTTTTGTATACTGACTTGCTAAAAAAATAGCCTTGCGGTATAATTCATACATTTAGATGTGTTTCATTAAACAAAAACAAAAAATATACAATTTTTTACTCTGCTATATAATAATTGTACACTAGATAATGCTCAAACCTGAAATAGATTTTAAAAATAACCTATTCAATTTTTTTTTATAGAAACGAGTCAACAGTTCTTGTTCCCCAAGTCTTTTACGAAGATTTAGAAGTTATATAAATTTTGCATTGATATAAAAATATTAAATTTTGTTAATATATCATCTTTTCACATTTTCAACCTTATTTATCCTGATCAGGAAAGAATATGTATGCTGTTCTGAATGCACTTACTGCTGATGTGGGCGAAAATGTGGTCATACCTTGTGGTATTAGTGCTCCAGTAGAACATAATTACGATGTGTATTGGTACAAGTACGGACAAAACGAAACTCTCCTCCATAAAACGCCCGCTGGTGAACAAATCACATCTAGTGACCGAAGGTACCAGATTAGAAATGGCACTGATTTGTTAATACCAAATGCTAGAAAAGGCGACAGTGGTACGTACCAATGCGATCTCTTCAACCACGATTCATTTGCCCGGTCCGAGGTTGACAGCTCTTTGTTAGTCAGAGGTAATAATGGGATCGTTTATCATCATCAGTCTTATTTGTATTACATGTGTTATCATTGTTATAATCAGTATTAGTAATAGTGGTAGTACAGAAGTAGAAGTAGTAAAATAAGTTGTAGTAGTAGTAGTAGTACAAGTTGTAACGTATGAACAATAACATCACCCAACATTTGTATAAATGTGCACGATGAAAAGCCTCTCACTGTAGTCTTTGGTGGGCCAATCTACTGCAGCTACAACTACTATGTAAACCTGTCTTCCATTTTTATTTACATGTCACACGTCTTGGGGCCTTATAACCTTATTTATACGACGCTTAGAATATACCACTCCCTAGTATTTCAATTCGTTCGTTCGTGTCTCTTTAGATCAAGATAGTTATGTAAAGTTCCATAAATTATGCTACGATCACAAAGGTTCGTACGAACAATAATTTCGTACGAATCTCCCTGTTTTTCCATTGCCTTCCCGAATGTCCATTGTCTGAAAATCGTTCGTACGGCGTTCGTAGCAGTTCGTAATGGCATTCGTAATAGCATTAATTAAAATTAAATTAAATTAGATTAAGTTCTTCCATCGCCCGATTGCTGCAATGGCCGTTTCATTAACAAGAGCCAGGTCTTCATTGTGCAACCCGTTCCGCCGCACTGCAAGATATGGTCCATCGTCTAAGTTTCTCCGCAGTCACAGAGAGTATCTCCTTCATGGGCATAGCCCCATCTTGCCATATTGACCTTACACCGCCCCATTCTCGTCCGCATTCGATTTAGGCATTGCCACTCCTGCCACTTCATGTTAAGCCCTTTGATGAGTATGGGCTTGGCTGATGGTGGAGGATTCTGTTCAGGTGGTGGGAAAGAATCGACGAAGCTGAGTCGGTATATAAGTCGTTTGTGGGTTGTACGTATCCGTATAGCATATGTCTGTCATCTGTCGCCTGCTTCATCCCGTTCTTTAGGCAGCCGTTAGTGAGCCTTTGGTTAGGAGATCCAATGCCAGCGAGGTGATATATCTCATTAACTTTTGTTGGTTTCAGGCAGCCTGTTATCTTTCGATATGTGTTATTGGGTGTGGTGCCAAGCTTCTTCACATTGGCTGATCTGCTCCAAACTGGGCAGGCATATTCTGCGGATGACATGCAGAGGGCAACAGCTGCAGTTTGTACAGTTTTGGGGTCAGCGCCATAGTGCGAAGATGCTAGCTTCCCGATTAGGGCATCGAGATTCTAATTTGCCTATTGTCTTCTTGATGTTTACTTAAAGGATAAAGTGCGATCGAGTTTTACACCCAGATACACTGGATGCTCGCAGTGGTTAAGCTACACATTGTTCCACTTTAGCTTCAGTTCTCTCTTTGCCTCCCTGTTCTCCAAGTGGAAAACACACCTGAGTCTTGAATGGGTTTGCCCGTAGGTAGTTTGCTCTGTAGTACTCCGAAAGGCTTGCGAGCGCTGTGTTGATAAGGAGTTCAACAGCTTCGAAGGTACTATGCTGGGCTGTGATACAGGTGTCATCTGCATAGATGAAGTTTCGAGTGTTCTCTGTTGAAAGGATGTCAGCAGTGTATATGTTGTAGAGTGTTGGCGCCAGGACGCCACCCTGGGGGAGTTTGTTTTTTCTGTTTCTTTCATCCGCTCTTCTGCCCATCAAGTTCGACAAAGAAGCGTCTGTTCTGCATCATCTTCTAGATGAATCTATATTTCAATCTTTGTATTTCATAGATTAGTTAACACGAATTATCTATGGCCTGATCAGGGGTAGATAGAGGAGGGGGATGGGGGGGGGGTGGGAAGCCGCCTCTAATTCTTCACATTGACCTATATTCGAAGGCAGCGAACAGTTAAGCTAGTTAACGGCAGGCGTGATCGAATTCTTACCCTCGAAAAAAAATGCAATCCATGAATTTAGAAGGCAACTTCCGCAACTTTGATAATTTTCATGGTTTAAACTTTTTAATTTCATTTTGATTGCTTTACAACAGGAACCTGCAAGATGCCAACCCTCGACGGAGCCTTACACACCAACACAACTACTTGTCGCTCAGAGGCCACCGTAGTTGAAGGGACAAGTTGCCACTTTTATTGTCAGTCAAATTACAAGTTAGTCGGGCAGAGTTCGACCAAATGTCTCGTTAATGGGACTCTCTCGGAGCACGTTCCTTCTTGTAAAGGTTAGAACCCTATTATACATGTTTATCACTAAAGAAGCATTTTCCTTTTTAACAGAGGTAATGGTTGAAAACCCCAGTATCAGGCGCGGATCCAGGATTTCTTAGGGGTGGGGGCCCAAATTTAAAATCAATTTGAAATATTGTGCTGGGGGGGGGGGGGGGGGGGTAGTGAGCACTTTTTTTTTTTGGCCCTCGATGTGTTTTGGGGTCAGTGCCATAGTGCGAAGATGCTAGCTTCCCGATGATGGCATCGAGATTCTACTTTGCCTATTGTCTTCTCGATGTGTTTCTTAAAGGATTAAGCGCGATCGAGTTTTACACCTAGATACACTGGACACTCGCAGTGGTTTAGCTGCACATTGTTCCACTTAACTTCAGTTCTCTCTTTGCCTCCCTGTTCTTCAAGTGGAAAACCCACACCTGAGTCTTGGATGGGTTTGCCCGTAGGTAGTTTGCTCTGTAGTACTCCGAAAGGCTTGCGAGCGCTGTGTTGAGATGGAGTTCAACAGCTTTGAAGGTACTATGCTGGGCTGTGATGCAGGTGTCATCTGCATAGATGAAGTTTCGAGTGTTCTCTGTTGAAAGGATGTCAGCAGTGTATATGTATCCCCGGGGGAGATTGTTTTTCTGTTTCCGCCATGTGCTCTTCTGCCCATCAAGTTCGACAAGGAAGCGTCTGTTCTGCATCATCTTCTGGATGAATCTGTATTTCAATCTTTTTATTGCATAGATTAGTTAACACGAATTATCCATGGCCTGATCAGGGGTAGATAGAGGAGGGGGATGGGGGGGGGGGGGCGCCTCTAATTCTTCCCATCGACCTATGTTCGAAGGAAGCGCACAGTTATGCTAGTTCACGACAGGAATGATCGAATTATTACCCTCTAAGTTTTTCCACGAAAAAAATGCAATCCATGAATTTAGAAGTCAATTTCCGCAACTTTAATAATTTTCATGGTTTAAACTTTTTAATTTCATTTTGATTGCTTTACAACAGGAACCTGCAAGATGCCAACCCTCGACGGAGCCTTACACACCAACACAACTACTTGTCGCTCAGAGGCCACCGTAGTTGAAGGGACAAGTTGCCACTTTTATTGCAACTCAAATTACAAGTTAGTCGGGCAGAGTTCGACCAAATGTCTCGTTAATGGGAGTCTCTCGGAGCACGTTCCTTCTTGTAAAGGTTAGAACCCTATTATACATGTTTATCACTGCAGAAGCATTTTCTTTTTTAACAGAGGTAATGGTTGAAAACCCCAGTATCAGGCGCGGATCCAGGATTTCTTAGGGGTGGGGGCCCAAATTAAACATCAATTTGAAATATTGTGCGGGGGGGGGGGGGGTAGTGAGCACTTTTTTTTGGCCCTCGATGCGTTTTGGGGTCAGCGCCATAGTGCGAAGATGCTAGCGTCCCGATGGCATCGAGATTCTACTTTGTCTATTGTCTTCTCGATGTGTTTCTTAAAGGATAAAGTGCGATCAAGTTTTACACCTAGATACACTGGACCCTCGCAGTGGTTTAGCTGCACATTGTTCCACTTTAGCTTCAGTTCTCTCTTTGCCTCCCTGTTCTCCAAGTAGACAACACACACCTGAGTCTTGAATGGGTTTGCCCATAGGTAGTTTGCTAAGTAGTATTCCGAAAGGCTTGCGAGCGCTGTGTTAAGATGGAGTTCAACAGCTTCGAAGGTACTATGCTGGGCTGTGATGCAGGTGTCATCTGCATAGATGAAGTTTCGAGTGTTCTCTGTTGAAAGGATGTCAGCAGTGTATATGTATCCCTGGGGGAGATCGTTTTTCTGTTTCCCCCATGTGCTCTTCTGCCCATCAAGTTCGACAAGGAAGCGTCTGTTCTGCATCATCTTCTAGATGAATCTGTATTTCAATCTTTTTATTGCATAGATTAGTTAACACGAATTATCCATGGCCTGATCAGGGGTAGATAGAGGAGGGGGATGGGGGGGGGGGGGCGCCTCTAATGCTTCCCATTGACCTATATTCGAAGGCAGCGCACAGTTAAGCCGGTTCACGACAGGAATGATCGAATTATTACCCTCTAAATTTTTCCACGAACAAAAATGCAATCCATGAATTTAGAAGTCAATTTCCGCAACTTTAATAATTTTCATGGTTTAAAACTTGTTAATTTCATTTTGATTGCTTTACAACAGGAACCTGCAAGATGCCGACCCTCGTCGGAGAATTACACACCAACACAACTACTTGTCGCTCAGAGGCCACCATAGTTGAAGGGAGAAGTTGCCACTTTTATTGCAACTCAAATTACAAGCTGGTCGGGCAGGGTTCGACCAAATGTCTCGAAAATGGGAGTCTCTCGGAGCACGTTCCTTCTTGCAGGCCTAAAGGTTAGAACCGTAAGGCCTAGAAACAAAAGACGTTGTTGCCCTTAATACTGTTTTCACACTGGCAATATGTTGCTTATAACCCCCGTACTATAGGTGGGGTTAAGGGGGGGGGGGGGTCTTAGCCCAACCTATAGTACGGGGTTAAGCCTATTCCACTTTCTGTTCAGACTGGTTTTTACCAAAGTGGGCTAAAGTTTGCTAACCCCACCAATAGTACGGGGTTAACTAACCCTGCAAAATAACAGGGCTAACTCCGCAATTGTGATGCTAACTCCTGCTAACCCCGCAATTGCGATGCTTAGCAAATGAATGAGAACAGACACGAAAAAATAGTCCTGTACTACGCAATGGTGCGTATCGCAGCTGGCCAGATGCGAAGTATGTCCAATCATAACATTCACGATATCCGGGGTTAACGAAATGCAGTGAGAACAGCGGGAATTTTCTTATTCCGGAATAGCCGCTAGTGCGGGACTAAAAACAGCGTGTGTGAAAAGCCAAACAAATAGTCCGGGGTTAAGGATAGTACGGGGCTAAGCAAAGTACGGGGTTAAGCAAAACCAGTGTGAAAAGAGTATTAGGTGCCAACACATGGGTCGTTCGGTCGTAAATCTTGTCATTTTTCCCTTTTCCCTCCCTCTTTGGGCTGATATTTTTCGTTTTTGAATGCTTTAACCCTAAGAAGGCCGGGGGCCATTATGCCCCCTCCCCCACCTCCGCGATTTTTCTGATTGTTCGGGAACGCATATGGATGGCGCCCCGCCGCTCGCTGGATTTTTCTTTTCGAGTCTTGCGTATCTTTTAATATTTTTTGGTTGAAAATCGCGCCTAAAATTACAAGGTCACGTGACCTTTTGTCTTTGCATGTCAGCCCGAAAATCGCTCATTTTCGTGATTTGTGTACCAAACATGTGGAAATAATGGCATAATGCCCCCCCCCCCCCGGCTATTTTGAGACCTCAAATAGCCGGGCCTTTTTAGGGTTAATATATATTTTTTTTATTCGTTAATTTTTTTTTTTTAATTTAACTGTAAGATTTTCTCTTTTTTTGTTAACGCCGACCGTAGATTTCATGATTTTTGGGTCGGTCGTAAAGCGCAATCCACCATTTGTGTTAACGCCTAATATGCATGTAAATGACCGCTGAAGCTCCTTCCGCTTGCCACGCACACATCATCTATCATTCCCCTCGCGTGCCACCTTCTCATTTTCGTGCAAAAGAAAACACGCTAATTATGTTATGCCTATTGTGCGATGCGCAAAGCTTATTGCAAAAAAACTTAAATAAACAAAGGCACAGAATTACCCCTCAGTATCATATTACTCTGTTGTTTGCACCAGTGACGGATCCAGGGGGGGGGGGGGGGGGGGGGGGCTCGGGGGCCCGGCCCCCCCCCCCCTTGAGAAAAAAATCATGTTAATCACGTGATTTTTTACCTTTTTGGGGGGTTGGGCCCCCCCCCCCCTGGCGCTCAAGGGGGGGGGGGGGTTCAAATTGAATTTTTTTTGAGGATTCCCATTGACCTATATTCGAAGGCAGCGCACAGTTAAGCTAGTTCACGACAGGAATGATCGAATTATTACCCATCTAAATTTTTCCACGAACAAAAATGCAATCCATGAATTTAGAAGTCAATTTCCGCAACTTTAATAATTTTCATGGTTTAAAACTTGTTAATTTCATTTTGATTGCTTTACAACAGGAACCTGCAAGATGCCGACCCTCGTCGGAGAATTACACACCAACACAACTACTTGTCGCTCAGAGGCCACCATAGTTGAAGGGAGAAGTTGCCACTTTTATTGCAACTCAAATTACAAGCTGGTCGGGCAGGGTTCGACCAAATGTCTCGAAAATGGGAGTCTCTCGGAGCACGTTCCTTCTTGCAGGCCTAAAGGTTAGAACCGTAAGGCCTAGAAACAAAAGACGTTGTTGCCCTTAATACTGTTTTCACACTGGCAATATGTTGCTTATAACCCCCGTACTATAGGTGGGGTTAAGGGGGGGGGGGGGGGTCTTAGCCCAACCTATAGTACGGGGTTAAGCCTATTCCACTTTCTGTTCAGACTGGTTTTTACCAAAGTGGGCTAAAGTTTGCTAACCCCACCAATAGTACGGGGTTAACTAACCCTGCAAAATAACAGGGCTAACTCCGCAATTGTGATGCTAACTCCTGCTAACCCCGCAATTGCGATGCTTAGCAAATGAATGAGAACAGACACGAAAAAATAGTCCTGTACTACGCAATGGTGCGTATCGCAGCTGGCCAGATGCGAAGTATGTCCAATCATAACATTCACGATATCCGGGGTTAACGAAATGCAGTGAGAACAGCGGGAATTTTCTTATTCCGGAATAGCCGCTAGTGCGGGACTAAAAACAGCGTGTGTGAAAAGCCAAACAAATAGTCCGGGGTTAAGGATAGTACGGGGCTAAGCAAAGTACGGGGTTAAGCAAAACCAGTGTGAAAAGAGTATTGGGTGCCAACACATGGGTCGTTCGGTCGTAAATCTTGTCATTTTTCCCTTTTCCCTCCCTCTTTGGGCTGATATTTTTCGTTTTTGAATGCTTTAACCCTAAGAAGGCCGGGGGCCATTATGCCCCCTCCCCCACCTCCGCGATTTTTCTGATTGTTCGGGAACGCATATGGATGGCGCCCCGCCGCTCGCTGGATTTTTCTTTTCGAGTCTTGCGTATCTTTTAATATTTTTTGGTTGAAAATCGCGCCTAAAATTACAAGGTCACGTGACCTTTTGTCTTTGCATGTCAGCCCGAAAATCGCTCATTTTCGTGATTTGTGTACCAAACATGTGGAAATAATGGCATAATGCCTCCCCCCCCCGGCTATTTTAAGACCTCAAATAGCCGGGCCTTTTTAGGGTTAATATATTTTTTTTTTATTCGTTGATTTTTTTTTTTTATTTAACGGTAAGATTTTCTCTTTTTTTGTTATAACGCCGACCGTAGATTTCATGATTTTTGGGTCGGTCGTAAAGCGCAATCCACCATTTGTGTTAACGCCTAATATGCATGTAAATGACCGCTGAAGCTCCTTCCGCTTGCCACGCACACATCATCTATCATTCCCCTCGCGTGCCACCTTCTCATTTTCGTGCAAAGAAAACACGCTAATTATGTTATGCCTATTGTGTGATGCGCAAAGCTTATTGCAAAAAAACTTAAATAAACACAGAACAGGATGTGGCAGGGCTGAAAGAGTAGTTCCTTTCTTTTCTTTGAAACATTTTCAATTTGATATAAAAAAAAATAAAAAAAATTATGAGTGTAACAAGCACAGAATAACCCCTCAGTATCATTTTACTCTGTTGTTTGCACCAGTGGCGGATCCGGGGGGGGGGGGGGGGGGGGGGGGGGGGCCCGGCCCCCCCCCCCCTTGAGAAAAAAAATCATGTTAAATCACGTGATTTTTTACCTTTTTTAGGGGTTGGCCCCCCCCCCCCTGGCGCTCAAGGGGGGGGGGGGGGGGGGGGGGGGGGTTGCAAATTGAATTTTTTTTTTGAGGATCCAAAAAAAAAAATGTGCTCACTACCCCCCCCCCCCCCCCCCCCCCCCCCCCCCCCCCCCCCCCCCCCCCCCCCCCCCCACTGAGCGACTTTTCAGACGGCGCGATTTTCAAATTTTCGGGAGCAAAAAATTAAAAAAGTTGGGCCCCCTCCCATAAGAAATCCTGGATCCGCGCCTGGTTTGCACTGTACATATAAATATATAAGCGCGTACGCAGGGAGGGGGGGGGGTCAAACCCCCCCTCAAACATTGTATTTGTGTGTGTATGTGTTTTGAAAGACCCCCCTCTCATTTTTGTTTTCTTTTTGTTTTTGTAATTTAAACAAATTTGTGGTAATGGGTGACCAAAAAGAGGTGACCTTACACCCCCATCCCCCATTTATTAATTGGTTGGCTAAGTCGTTTCGAAATTTGTGAGACCCCAACAAAAAAAATATATATCCTCTTACCCCCCCCCCCCCCCCCCCCGCTTAATCAGCGGCTGTGTGAGTCGTTTGCGAAATTTTCGGCGCTATTTTAAAATCTAACCTCCCCCCCCCCCCTTCGAACAAATCCTGCGTACGCGCCTGTATATACAAAATATGTAAATACTACATACATCGAGTGATCACGGACGACACTCCTCTGGAGAGTGGAAATGTAGTGAACATTCACTCTTTTCTTCTTAGAGAGCACTCTAAAATCAATCGATATTCACTCCTAAACAAGTGATCCCTGAATAGAGTGAAAATTCACTTTTTTTATAGAAAGTATGAGACGGATTGGTTTGATAACTTACTGATAGCGCTCATTTAATCATTAACATTACAAATTCACGAAATTATATTGGTATTTGTGTATATATATATTTTCAAAAATTTATTTCTAATCTTTTATCAGGGTATCCCATTCACCTATAACTAGTGGTCTTCCATGGGCCCTGAATAAACACGAACTTACATCAACTAAAAGCATAACGTTTATACAGAACAGTTCAAATAAAATTCCATAGCACATTTAGAAAGATCTGGCACTGCAATAATAGACGTGGCAAAAATAATACTCGTTTGAAAAATAAACATGTAACATTGACCCCGTTCAACAATAATGCCAAAAGAAAAATATTGATTAAGTCGCAATTCTGTGAATAAATCTTTTTAATATTCCAGAACGTGGTCATATTGCAACTCAATTTTGCAAATGTTGTATTCTATCTCGTATTCTTGGTTTCCTTTATTTAAAATGCTTTATTTGTTTCCACTCCACTATACCACACAGAGCTAAGTGCATTTCCACTTTTCATTACACACACATACAAACACGCACGCTAGCGCGCACATGCGCACTCGCACACACGCACACACACGCAGATACACACACACACAATATATATATACACTCGCACAACACACTCACCAACTCATACACAAAGATCGTTTAGACATTTGTTCATTTTAAGTTTTACCTTTTTTTTTCCCTTTTTTTTTTGGAGGCCTCCATCCTAGTCAAGCATCGCTTATGATTGAGGTCTCCTGCACTCTTCCAACAGATAGTTCGGATAATACTTTAAATTATGATAATGTGTTATGGAAATATTAAATTTCGTTATTATATGTACATATTTTGTGTAAACAAGCATTTTGACATGAAGAAATTATTTTTGTATATGTTGTAATATACCTGATATTTATATGTTCCTTGTTATTCAGTTATATTATATTCGGAAAAATGCAGAAGTAAAATAAAATCAAACAGCTTCAGCAATATAAGCATTGTCTGACACATTTGCACCATCAACGTTTATAGTATTGGGAGAAATTGGTTATGACTTAGGCACAAGGGTTCTCAAACATCTCCAAATTTCCTTACTGTTGTTATGATTTTATGAAATCTGGTCTGCATTATATCTCTTTTTCTTTTTCTCATGAGATAAATAACCATATTCTTTAGATATTTGTAGGTGTCTCAAAGATCATTATTTTTGTTTACTTTAGCAGCTTTGAGAACTTTATCACGTTCCGTCATAGGCTTAACAATCTACCCAGATATCCATGGACTTGTCTTTTTTCTTATCCGCTTTTTACATACCGGTATGTGCTTGTTCATTATATTATTGAATGGAGTCAACCATATATCCGATGCAACGCAACATCAACATTATCTATACATTTTTTGACCTGCGAAGAAGTACCTCTCAAATCACTGTAAAATTTCTTCTCGTAAACATTTTTAAACGAGCAGAATGCTGCATATTCATATTTGGTATGGATCTTTGCACTCAAATCGCGAATCGTGTACACCAAATAATGATCACTTTAATATGCTAGTATCAAATATTCCCCATTCATTGTAAAGTTCTTTGTCAGATACAGAATATCAAATCAATTAAAATAGAAGAGGTATTAGTATCTCATGATTTTTCCTTCATTCTCATTACAGAAGAGCTGAAGGGAGGTGAGCCGCTTAATACACTGTGGATAGTCATTATCATTCTTGCGTTGCTGAACTTTGGAGCTTTCGTTGCTTTTTGTAAGTCTCCTTGCAATTAAATTATTTTTAGATATCAAAGAAGGCAATATTGGAATATTCATGGCCTTAAAGATTAAGTGATGAAAATATGTGCTAAACTTAATGGGTGGTATTCTCGGAAGCGGACTAACTTTAGTCCATCGTTTAATCCACCGACTAAGTATGGAATGCCAAGTGTCCATATGAATATATATTTGAATAATTGTACATGTCCCTAAATTATCATGATAACATAATTGTATCATAGTTATATTGTTGTTTATTAATTATGCTATTACATTTTATCTTAATTTAGTGACAGATTAAATTTTCAAAAATATATTCATATGGACACTCGGGATTCAATACTTAGTCGGTGGATTAAACCATGGACTAAAGTTAGTCCGCTTTCGAGAACACCACCCAATAACTTTAACAGTAATTAATATGGTCTAGTATTTTTCCAAAGTATACACTTTGAACTGACCTCACACACTCTTATTAAAAAAAATATTTCCTTTAAATTCCTTCTGTTCGTAATACATATTAAACATTTTCTGACCACTGTTTTATGAAACAGGGCCCAGATCTAAAGGATACAAGCCTGGATTCCAAAAGGCAGTTCATGTGGAAAGTGCAAATCAAGTGGTTGAAATAGGTTCGAATTCAATAAGTTATCCTAATAGGCCCTCTGCATCAATGTATCAGGTCGTTGGGATCTCTCTGACAGTGAACAATAGCACGATTCTTTCAGTGCAGGGCCATGATTGTTCTTAGCTTTAATAACAGCCACGATAAAACAAAAACCAAATGCTTTTTTTGTTTTTTTCACAGGTATTTATAAACTGCGCAAATGGAAAACGGGTGATTATATTGGCGTTTCAAGGGCTAATGGGGAGGCGGGGTTGCAGCCTCCAGTATCTGACCTAATATATTTGGATACACCTGTCACTTCTTCACGTGCGTGAAGCCATCACAAGGGTCATGTCATAGATGGACAATGATGTGACGGCAGCCTGACTTCATTACACGTACTTTGATATGCAACATCTTATGTTATAGAAACTTCGAAGGAGACTCCATATACAACATTTTAGAAGAAAACATACTGGTGTTGTCGATGCGCCATGAGCACCGAAAGGTTGACCTGTGCGCTATACAAGTAGCCACTACGATTATTATTATCGTTATATACTTCAACTTTTACTTGGTGAAAAGGAAATGATTACTTGTATACAGCTCGTATTTTGCTAACAATACTCGTTTGTTTCTTGGTGTCGTGTTTTTTTCTGTGACGTACTTTATATCAAACAAGCTGCCTGTTATAACATCCTCATGTGTCGTTTAAATTGACAGAAATATATTACAAATATATTTGTTTAGTATACATTTATATTTTCACTGATCCAGAATCTAAGTTATTTTCTTATATTGGAAACTACTTGAAAGTTAATATTTCTTAATTCCAATTTGAACAAAAGATAATATTTCAAGACTATACTTGCTGATAAACCTATCCTAAGTATCATGCAATCATACGTATTTACAAGTTTTAAAAAGGTTATTTTTCTCTTCTGCGAAATTTCCCTTTTTGTCGCTGCCATATATGTCTTAATAGGCTTACTCATATCCTAACACTTAATAATTTGGAGATATCTTTTGGCTGTTTTTTTTTCTTCTTCTTCAAAATGTTGTTCTTTCGTTTTAAATGCTCAAATTTTATAATATAGTTTCATCTGCAGGCGTGGTAAAATCTCCAAATCTGCCTGTAAATGATTATTAACAATATAGTCCTTCCCCTAAAAACTATCTACGAATTGTTCGCTTCCTTTCAAATAGTTCTACCATTAAACCATTTTAAGGGCAAGTCCGATGTATTAGGGAAGTTATAAGTAAAAAGCGATACAACATAAACAATTGAATGAATATAGAAAACTAAATAAACAAACGGTGATAGTGTCATCAAATTCGGACCCCTCGCCCTAAAAAAAAATAAAAAATAAAATAAAAAATAATACGTCATTGAATTTTAAAGTTGTGCGTAGTTTCATGAAATTGTTATATGTATCACATTGGCTTGCATGAACATGATGTCACCCACTCACTACTCTACATATATTTTGTTTATGACATTATAGTAATGGTAAGTTTGCAACAATTCCATGAGGAATCCCAAAGCAAAAAAGTGATATTTAAGACTGTCTTATGTACAACAAAGGTAGAGAAAGGTGAGGGGATGACATCATCAACTCGCTTATTTCCATACAGCTTATGTGATACATATCACTGTTGAATGAAATGGTGCAAAACGATCATTGAATTTTCATAAATTTCTAATTTTTTGATCTAATTTGGATGAAAATGTAAGTGTTTTGTTTGTTTGATTGTTTTCTTTTTATTCAGATCAAATTTAACATCGTCTGAATTTGACCTGTAATTCCTTTTTCTCTTTTGTTTGGTTATTTTGTCTAGTTTTCTGTTTGTATATTTGCTACTTCTAACCTTTTTGTTACACCGTATATTAAATTGGTATCTCGTATAGTATCTTAATTTTTAAATGCTTCAGATTAACCTATAAAGTTGATATGCTTGTAAAATTGAAATATGATATACACGTATATGTATTAAAAGTGCACATATAATATGTTACTTGACATTAATATATTCTACTCGGGAATTCATTTAAATAAATATATTTTTAAAATCTTCATTTTGTATTTTGACTTTCGTATCTTAGCTTGTAGAGTGGGAGTTAATAATTAAAAAGAAACTTCATTGTTTTACTCACAGATAATAATGATGGTGAGAATAATACAAATAATAATGATAATAACAAATTATATTTACAATTAATAATAATAATATTTTGATATTAATACAAGAGGTAGTAATCACCAATATAATCATATCGTGTTAATTGTTCATGTATGCGTTCCGTGCTACAAGATTGAAGTTGATATGCATGTGGATAAATCTAGGTCTGCTGGTCCCTTTTGAATTCCTTGGCTTTGCTTTTGAAAATTTCCGGGTACTACGGGTCATGAGATAAGGAAAGATAAAGCATATTAAAGCTTTACTTTACGACAAGGATGAGCGACGGGGAAGATGAAAGCGATGATAAGAAGACGATGTGACCTCCTCCCTTACCCCAGTCGCCGTCTCTATGCCTACATGTACCTCAACATACGAATGTCATTTGGATATTATTGCATTTAATCATAATAAACTTTAGAACTGATATACTTTTTGATCTGAAACTAGAACCTGCAAGTTTCTTGTTATTTGATGCATCATTTTCAGCAATGCAATAAACATAGTTATCAAATTAGTAATTAAGTGTCATTGTTGTTATTATTCAAGCCTGTGCCACGACATTTCCAAAAATAAAAATTCCCCTATTCTATTATTTCAGTTATAGTTTTGATGCCGGTCTTGAGTAAAAAAAAGAATTGAGGAAGAACGATTGTAGCATTTTTAAATATTTTCTTAATCATTTTTTAAATTAACTTTTTTATATACAATTTTCATTCCATCTTATTCTGTTATCTTCCCTCTTTTATCATGTGCAATATTTTATGTAAAGAATTTTTAATTATGTACAGGGAGTAGCATGTGTGGGGGCACATGCCTCCGGGCAACAGTGATGAACTTCACTTTTGTGCACCCTGACCCACTTGCTGCTCCCTTATCTCTTTGTTTGTTAATCCTTATTATGTACTTGTCTCTTGCTATGCTGTATTGTATTTGTGCTTTTTATATATGAATGGTTGAATAAATAATAATAATAATAATAATAATAATACTCACAATCCCGTCGAAAAACGCATTATCTGCGTGATATTTTGAGGGGTATAAAAAAAAACAAGTACGAGTGCTTTACTTTTACAGCTCATATTTCGCTCACAAACATTTTTCTGGGGCTTCTGAGTTGTATAAAATCCTCATGTTTTGTATAGATTGACTGAAATATATCTGTTTGGCTTTTTTATTTGGTTTGGTTATGTATAAACGTTTTGTTTTGTATATTTGCTACTTATTTACTTTTTTATAACACTGTGTTTTAATCTGTGATCTCATATAGTATTCTAGATTCGGATTGTTTCAGATTGATCCATAAAAATTATATGCTTGCAGAATTGAAACATTTCATAAAGATGATACTTACATAAATATTTTTTAACATTCTGACTTGAAATCAATATGTTCTATTCGTAAATTGATTAAAATAAATAACTTGTATACAACACTTTATTTTATATTTTGACGTTGTATTTAAGGAGAGAAATGGTATTAAAAATGGAAAGCATTGTCTTACTCAAAGAAGAATAATGATGATCATAATAATAACAAAAATGAAAACAATAACAAATAATAACATGAATAACATAAATAGTATTCAGAATGATGCAACTACTACTACCACTACTACTACTTCTACTACTACTATTATTACTTCTACTACTTCTAGTACGGGAGTTTCGTGGCCGAGTGGTTTAAAGATGAAGTTGAGTTCTGGTCATGCGATTTCATTGTGAAAGAAACGGTGTGGAGTCGACCAGAAAAGGTTGATCATGTAGTATATAAGAATTGTGTGTATTGCAAGGTTCTGGAATCATCAAAATGATAAGAAATTTGGCCAAGTTTTGGTAAAGTTACAAACACTGTACACAGAAAGATGTATATGAGACTATAGGAACACGTGGCGTAAAAATCCTACCCTGGATTTGTACGACGTTACATGACATATTTAGAATATGAAGGCATTTGAAGAGCCATGCTTTTCAGGGAACATGTCTAATCTGATGTTCTTCCACACTTGCATAATAGGAATGATAACGCTAACAAATTATTTTTCACCTCTTCCTAGACCTCAACCTTCTCTTTAAGGCGGTTGACTGGAGATGCGAAGGTCAATGGTTGAAATCCCGACACGGCACTAAAATCCTTTGGCAAGGTATTACCCTGCACTTGCTACTCTCTGCCAAGGTGTTAAATGGGTACCCGGTAGCATGCAACCGTCATTGTTGGTTAATCAGTTTTTGAGCGTCAATAAACGCCTGGCTGGAATGCTCCCCAGGGAGTGGAGATTGTGCACACAGTGTGTGCGGGAAAGTATTGAATCCAAAGACCGAGGTAATAATATATCTCTGTAAAGCGCTTAGAGACATTGCAGATGTATTGAACACTATATAAAAGCGGAATATTATTATAAGAATAATAATGATGAACGTGATGATAGTAATAATATTATTAATAAAAACACAAATATCAATAATGGTAATTTTCCCCTTGTATGCGTTGCGTGCTACAATAGCGAAAATGGTATGAATGTCGATGAACCTATTGCTTTACTGGTCCCGGAGACCACTGAGAGCATGCAACCTATCTGAAAGAATTAATCGGCTTTCCTGTACAAAGCGTCGAATTGTAAAAATGGACTAAAATCTTGCCATAAGTTATGACATAGGAAAACTTGAGACATAAGTATTTGGTATTAGATGAGTAGTAATGCATTTTTGTGTGGTGATTTTCCTACACTCTACTGTTCCTGTAACGCAGCCAGGAATCAATTTAGATATTGCTTTGAAACGTCCTTTACTTTTCAATAGGGATTTTCTCTTCAAAAATTGAAGGAATAGACATCCATATTTAAGGGTAATTCTAATCTATTTCCAGATTTAGCAAGTGAAACAAAAAATAAATTCAATCTGAAAGGATAAAGTAAAGCTCAACTTTGGGGTAGATTTTCCCTGAAATTATTGAGTAATGGTCGACAGACATAGAAATAGATTAAATGGGTTTGTCTACAAGATTAATACGACTCATATAATACAGAGAAAACAAGTTGTGAACGTTAACATTTTATTCAATACACCTGTAGTTTAGATATGTTTGGCGGAAAATACACGATATTGAATACTTTAAAAACAAATAAGGTTCTATTCCGTATGTTATCATATCGGTCTAGAAAACTATTTCTAAATAACACTTCATCGTGATTATCTCACCGACAACTTGAACATATTCTTCATCCTTTTTTCTAGGACCACAATCACTACCTGTGCATGAGGAGGAATGTAAACATAATTGCATAGTTTGTATATATATAAAACACCCCCTTGTAACAAAATCTAATGGAAACGTATAAAAACGAAAATATAAGAAAAAACCTACTCAAAAAAAAAGAAGAAGATATAACAAGAGTGAAGGGGATTCCACGTCGATTGATGGACTATGAACAAAAAAAATCATTAATAATTTTTAAAAAGCCGTCAATGTTACAAAAGGATGATTAAGACTTTGTAAAGTCACGGTTTAAAAAAATGATAATTAAAACAGTTGATAAAAAGATCGTTAATTATTTAAATTCACTATTTTCCGATTAACCCACAGCCTGCCATGAGGCTGCATGCACGCTACCTATTGAGTGCCATGTGCGTGCAAGGGCGCATTTTTAGTAGCAGTTATTGTTGATGCTCATTGGGCTGTGCTGTGTGTTTTGCACTCGCCATTCATAGAACCATCGCGTTAATCAGATTATCTCCAAAACAACCTGGCACAGTGGGGATTAGCCCTGTGGCACTATAAGAGTTAATATGAAATTATGGAATTCTGTTCGGACTTCGAAGACAAATTCATAAACACAATAAATAACTATCAATTGAACAATAAGAAATTCTTATTTATTTATCATAATACACTTATATACACTGTCGCTCATAAAGTTGGAATATTTTTTGTTACCCCAATTTATGGAATTATGTTGACATTGATTTATTCCTAATAGATCTAAATAATAGTATACATTCTTAGATTTTATTGAACAATAATTTGCCAGTCTTTGTTTTGCGTGACTGCCTAAGCATGTGTATGCTACTTTGCTTACCTACGCCCTTAAGTCATACATGACAGTAATGAGGATTGATGCCCCACAAAAGGGCACTAATAAGGCACATCGACACGGTTTTGATCCTGGGGCCTCACCATGACTGTACGCAGCGGGGGCTAGGGTAGGGGGCAGTTCCCACAAAAAAAGAATCAAGGAAAATGCAATAAATGATCAATAATTCATTGCATTTTACCCCGGTCCCCAACATAAAGATCCTCTGTACGGCCATGCATTATGGCTCAAGGCATGGGCAAACATATTAATTGTTTCTGTTGGGGTGCAGGGTGAATTCAATGAATTATTGTTAATTTATTGCATTTTCTTGACTGACCTTTTTAAAAATTGTAATCTTTAAATATTTTGTTTAAAGGATCTAAGACAAAGTTACCGGATCCCTGTAAAGCCGATTGTGTAAGTAGTTGGAATAAGAAGGCGCTTATGGACAATAGTGAGTGAGAAGGGTTCTAGATATCACACAAGTGGAATGTTGGTGAACAATAAGCTACCGGAAGTTATTCGTTTATTCCTGTTGTAGGTTGATATGATACAATGGTTAGCCGCCTTCGCGCTCCTCCCAGACGCCCGCATAATTTGGTCCAATGTATTGCCACGAAGGGCACTAATAAAGCTGAACGACACCGCTTTTAATATGGGGCGTAACAATAACGAGGCCATTGCTTAGCCACTGAATCATGACTGTACGCAGGGGGGGGGGGGGGGGGGGTGTACGTCGCCGCCCCCACAAATACCCCTTAACAAGGAAAATGCAATATATATATATATATATATCAATAATTCATTGCATTTTGCCCCGACCTCTAACATAAACAACTCCTCTATGGGGGCACTCTTCGAACTATAATCCACGGCCCTACATATCTCAGCCAATACTTAACATATTCAATTGGTTTTTCGACATTTGGACATTATTTTTGATGCTTTTTCGGGCGATGAAGAAAAAAATTCGAAATTCTGAAAATAAATGTTTATGACGTCACAGCTTCGGTACCGTACGCTATTTCTTTTAAACTGAACACATTTCTGTTCAATAATTGACTTGTGCCCGAGTGACAGGTATTTTTTTTATTATTAAGTTAAACAAATTGTAAAAATGAGCTTAACTAACGTCTAAAGTGATTGTGAATTTCATCTGGATTGTTTACTCGAAGCACTTTCAGAAAAACCTCTTGCGCCATCTCAGGTCAGCTGTTACTGTTACTAACTGCGCTACCGGATTCACTCAACTTGAGACTAGGAAGTGTAGAGTTCAACTCGTTAGGCACCATCATATTGCTCCGGTTGTCTCATTTTCGCTTGCTGGAAGATTGCCAGCACAAACCTACACAAATCTACCTCCTGGACGGATCATCGCCCATCCATTTTCATTCACTATACGTTACGTACTAAAAGGCTGTATTGTCTGACCGTTCATAAATTTTCATGTTTTTGCTTACCTCGGCAAAATGTTTGCTTTTACCATAGACCTAGGTCTATGCTTTTACTAAATAGAAAAATGACGGTGGGGGGGGGGGGGGTTGGATGAAATGGACATAATGAACCAAGCAGAAGTGATCTATGATAATTCATGCTTCTTATCCTTCGTGTACTTGACCTATACTCTTAAAATCGCTTGGCAAACTGAGTCCAAAATTCGACTTGTTTCACATGTGTATTATAAGCAATACCGAGCTTGCAACCTGTTTTGATCAAATTACGGTGTGTTCATAATTGGTTAAACTCACATTCACTTAAATTAAATCTCGCCAAATGCGAATTTATAATGTATGGTTCTAAGACTCAGTTAGAGAAGATTTCCATCACTTCAATTACTCTTGCTGGACATGAAATTACCCTATCTAATGTATGTCGCAACCTTGGTGTGTTTATCGACTCAAACATGACAATGTCTACGCAAATTCAATATGTCTCAAAATCAGTACGTTATCAGTTACGCAATTTGGGTTTTATTCGTAAATATCTGAACCGTAGTGCCACTGAGAAAATTACTCATGCTTTAATTTCTTCTCGCTTGGATTTTGGTAATGGCCTTTTGTTTAGTTCACCTCACAACCTAGATTACAGAATGCTGCTGCTCGTATCGTGACTCTGTCCAACAAGTACAGTCACATCACACCAGTCCTCAATTCACTCCATTGGTTGCCCGTAAAAAAACGTGTTGTTTTCAAGATTATTTTGCTATTATTTCACTGTATACATGGCTCTGCTCCGCAGTACAACATCGGCTAAATTAAGCATTACTTTCCTTCTAGACAGCTACGTTCTCAAAACTTTGGCTTACTTGTTACTCCTAGGGTTAAAACAAAGTGGAGGGAGCGAACCTTCGCTCATGCTGGGCCTTCGTTATGGAATACTCTCCCTCAATGGATTAAGAATAGCAGTTCTGCTGAAGTGTTAAACAACAATCTTAAGAAATATCTGTTTAATTTAGCTTATAATTGATTACCATAACCTTTCATGTGTGTACCTTTCCTATCGCACTTTGTATAAATGTATCATGTATGTATTTCATCTATTGCACAAGCTGCGCCTTGAGCATCTGACTGTCAAGTGGATTTGGCGCCTTATAAATCTTATGTATTATTATTATTATTACAATATTCATTGATCGTTGTCGCGGTTGAAATCGGTTCTAAGATTATGAAATTTTAAATAATGAACTTCTTATGTCGTATAGCTCCCTCTCAAGGTCAAGATATTAATTAAGCTATAAAACAATGTTGTTTGACTAAAATCGACCGATTAGCTATTAACATTTGGAAATTATATACCACAACTACATACTCTGAGATTTTTATGGTCGCAGCTACCATTGTACGACCATAGGCGCTATTTGAAATTTATCAAAATTTACCGGGAGCACCGGTAAATTTTTATATTCAATTTTTCTTGAAAACAGAAGTGCTTTATGGGCTAATATTTTTAGTGCTTATAATACATCCACAGGGGCATCCAAATATATGAAAATTGTAAAGATTCACTATCCACCCAATTTTCAAAATTTCCCAAAACTTTGTATTACCTTTAAAATGATGAAATAGTACAAGAAAAACTTGAAATATAAGTAAAATTAATTTGAAATAACGTTCGTCTCCTTCTCAGTTAAATTGAATATAACGCTTGAAATTCTCAACATGAGCCAAGCTAGCATTAATTTGAGATGATTTTATTTGTAATAATACCTCCATTTTGTTAAAAAGAGTAAATTGTTTCGAAATGGCAAACAGGTATATACAAGTTCATGAATAATTTCTCCAGCACCACCATCTGTGGGTGGAGGCTCAAACACTCAGTTCAAATTATATAGCAGAATTTCTCATATATATGCTCAGTTTGTCTAAGTATCTCTCTCTTGTGACATTCACTCTTCCTTTTCCTTCTTTCAGTTTAATGCAAATACGTCCATCTTGTGTCCATGTCTTATCAATGATTTTCTTGAATTTGTTTCTAACCTTCTAGAGTAGTTCTTTCCGCTTCTTAGTGAGGCTTTTATTGATGTAGACATGGTGATTATTCTCATCGCTAAGATTCTTTAGCTTGAATCGGGCAAGGTAGACTTTTCACGATTTTAATTTAACGATGATATTCCTGGGTGTGTGGCTATAGATGGTCGTCCCGATGCGCGGTTTCGTTGATCCATCGCTTTGGGATTTCTTCTGCCCAAGTCGATGACTACGCTCGACGTCATCCATCTTGATATCAACACCGAGGTCCTCCTTGCAGAGTTGTATGATTCTGGAATCGGTATTCTCATTCATCCTCTCAAGTACACCACTTATCACAAGGCATGTACGTCTGGAGTACTGCTCAGCATCATCATTCACTTCCTTTAATTCATCTATTTACTTTCTCATTGCCGCCATCACATCCCCTTGATTTGCAGAATTAAATTCCAACGAGTCCAAAACTTCTTGACAAATTGACTTCTTTAAATCATTCAGAAGCTTTCCTTGAATTGTTCGAGTGAGCTGATTTACAAATTCGTCGTCTTTGAGAAGACTGTCCAATATTTGCCGAATGGCTGGATTGAGTTCAGCATCGGGCTCTACGGAAGTAGATTCTGGCGCCGCGGGGCTTCGTGGCTTGATCACGTGATCTCCCGATGCGTGAATTGGCGCCGGTTTACCGGGTTCCTTTGTACCGCCCCATACATCAGCGGGAGCTGGTGGGCTCTCCACGGCGCCTTGGATAGGGACAATGGTTGGGTGTGTACCGTTGTTTGCTGCAGCTTCTCGTCCTGGCTTTCCTGATCTCGTAGGCATTTTTACTGATGTTTCGCTGGTAAATCAAGGGTTTTGGGTTCAATTTCTACGAGCTGGTAGTCCATGTAACAATAAACAGTTTAGCTCATTGTTGGAGAGAGCTAGGTCATAACACGTCCGCTCATCACGCAGTCATATTAGTCATGTGTATGATACTATGCTAATCTACTAGGGGACCGACTTCCTTTAGTCATAACTGACATTAATGAGGAATAATGCCTCATAAAAGAGCACTAATAAAGCATATCGACACGGTTTTGATCCTGGGAGCTCACAGTAACGAGGCCATTGCTTAGCCACTGAATCATGCCTGTACGCATCGGGGGCAAGGGTACGTCGCCGCCCCCACAAATATAAAAAAACAAAGAAAATGCAACAAATTTTCAATAATTCATTGCATTTTGCCCCGACCCCTAAGATACAAAAAAATCCTCTATGTGGGCATGCCCTTAAGCATTATTCATTGCCCTACAGAGGAATTTTTAATGTTGGGGACCGGGGGGGGGGGAATGCAAAAAATTATTGATAATTTATTGCATTTTCTTTTTTTTTGTATTTGTGGGGGCGGCGACGTACCCTAGCCCCCGCTGCGTACATTCATGATTCACAGACTAAGCAATGGCCTCGTAACTGTGAGACCCCAGAATATAAACCGTGACGATCATTTATTAGTACCCTTTTGTAAGGCATTATCCTCATTACTGTCAGTTATGACTTAAGGGCGTAGGTCCACTAGTTGATTAGCATAGTAGCACATACATGCTTTCGCAGTCACGAAAAACAAACATTTGCAAATTATTATTCAACACAATCTGACAATGGATACTATTATCTAGATCTATTAGAAATAAATCATTGTCAAAATCATCCCATAAATTGGGATTAAAAAAAAAAATCACCATTATGACCAACAGTGTATATACATGCTCTTGTCTGTCAGACTTGACACTCATGGTGCCCAACAGATAGACAAATAGATAGATAGAGATCATAGAGAGAAAGAGACAGAGATTGAGAGAGACTCATATATACAAAGGCAAAACAGATATAGAGAGAGACATACAGACAGACAGAGAGCGAGATATATATATATATATATATATATATATATATATACATAGAGAGATAAAGAAGGGGGAGGGTTGACAGAAGACAATTAGGCTTTTAAGTGCGTTTTGCTTCAGTTTTGCTCTCTTGCGCGTCTTGAATAATGGTTGTTTTCTTATAAATACATCAAACAAGAAAGACCAAAGTGAGGATATGCACGACTGAACAATGCCAACTGAGCTTTCAATGATCGTCATATGAGTAGTAACATAAGGGACTTTTAGATTTTCACGACCAGAACATGGGCTGTTACGTGTGACATCCTTTTAAGGCACTGCCAGTGCCTTAAAAGGACGTCACACTCGTCACACGTCCACGTCCATGCAAATCTAAAAGTCCGTATTACTCAATAGCAGCTCAGTCGTAGTGCGTATTGTCTGAAAGGTAAAATTAGGCAGACTGCATGATTTACTGCACCCAAACGACCCATGTACGTGCTACAGCTGCTACTAATACAGTCAGATCTTGACAGAGTTAGGCTTGGCTCAAATCGTTATGGAATCTTGTTTATTAGTGTCAAAGTAGAGTCGGTACGTCCCTTGTGATTTCTCACTTATTGCTCTTCCCAGGAATACACGTTTAAACAAAATCATAATATTTATAACTGGAACATAAAAATATCCGGCTTTAGTGAAAGTGGTAATAAAATATTGTATTAGATAGCTTGATTAGCACAAAACTATTATGCCCAATGATTCTCTAGAAACTTGGGCTAAATGTTATGAAAAAATTTAAAAGAAGATCATGTTTGCATTGATCTGCACTGATATTATGAATTGAATAATGAAGTAAAACGTGGTTTACTTCTAATTCCATAACGGTGGTTTACACATAATGCTGAAATGACATAATTTTCCGAGATTTTTAGTAAATTATACTTTTTAATGCGTTTGTTCAGTAAAATGACAAATTCCTAAATTTACAGCCAGGCAGAAAATGCTTCTTGAGATGTCTACATGTCAGGCCCTGCGAAACGACGGGGATCGGGAGCCTCGAGCTCCCTCCCCCCTCCGCTTTTTTTGAAAAAGTATATTAAAGAGAGCAAGAAAGAAAGAAAAGTTAACTGCCAGAGTGTCACAACAACAAAAAGTATCAACAAACAAATCTTCCACGCTTCGCGGAGGAGATGGGGGAACTGAATTTAGACAAGGATTCAAGTCGAGAACGGTACAACGAACCGTCTTCTTTCTCCATGATTTAATGAATGTAAAAGCTTCGGTTGCCCGAATATTACTTGACCCTTTGGGCTAGCTGCCTGCCCTGTTAAAGCCGTGAGCCATTTTCTATAGCCCTCTATACCATTGGAGTATATTTCAATTGTTTGTAATTGCTTGCCCATGAATAGCCTAGATTTCGACATCCTATTATGAGCCAGGACAAGCGAAGTATTTCTTGGTTGCCCGGATTGTACTTGACCCTTTTGGTTAGCTGCCTGCCCCGCTAAAGAAATGAGGCATTTCCTATAGCTCTCGATACTCATGGAGTATATTTCTTTCTTTTTTAATTCCTTGCCCGTGAATAGTCTTGAATTGCACACCCTTAAACCCCATGGGCCAGGGCAGCGAAGCAGTTTGGGTTGCCCTGACCGTGTTAGACCTTTGGAATAGCTGCCTGCCCCGCTAAAGCCGTCAGACTATTTGAATAACAAATATCGAATTTCTCGAATATGCATGTCGAATATCCAACCAACTTCGCAAGTTGAATGTGAATATGAATATCCGAACTTCACAGCGCTGTACATTGATAGATTACAGGCATAGTCTGTGTACATGCGAGCTAAACGTGAATCGAACAGCTAGCTAGCCGTGTGCATGTGCGCCAACGAACTCAAACCAAGGATTTCGATGATGTGCGCCCGCTCCGTTAATTTTTGCGTTAGGACACCCTCTCTTGTCCTCTTATTTTCAGTTTGTTTGCGTTTTTGATCGTATATTTCTACTTGATAGTTTAATTTTCGGAGCGGGCATAACGTTTTTATAGTAGACTTAATTTCAGTCGTTATATAGGCCTACCTTTCTAAACTTCCGTTCTGTGGTTGTCTTTGTCTCCGAATTAAGCTTTCTTTAATTCCGTGGTCGTCCTTATTTCTGCAGTTGTCTTTAATTCTGTGGTTGTCTTTATTTCTGCATATATCTTTGAATCTGTGGTTGTCTTTTTTTCTGTGGTTGTCTTTATTTCTGTGGCTGTCTTTATTTCTGTGGTTGTCTTTATTTCTGTGGTTGTCTTTATTTCTGTGGTTGTCTTTATTTCTGTGGTTGTCTTTATTTCTGTGGTTTTGTCTTTATTTCTGCATTTATCTTTAATTCTGTGGTTGTCTTTATTCCTGAGTTATATTTATTTCTGTGGTTGTCTTTATTTCTGTGGTTAGTCCTTATTTCCGCATTCATCTTTAATTCTGTGGTTGTCTTTATTCCTGAGTTATATTTATTTCGATAGTTGTTTTATTTTTGTAGTGAGGCTTAAATTGTGATGTTATCTTTATTTTTGCATTATCTTCATGTCTATTTCTGAATCTTTGTTTATTTCTGTCATTGTTTGTTTGTTTTCCATTATTTATTCTTGCCCTTTTAGCCGCCCATAGTCTGGACGTTTTTTTGAGAGATGGAGAGAGAGAGAGAGAGAGAGATGTATGGCAGTAAATATATATTGAGGAGTAAGGGAGACGGGGTATAGTCATGTAACAATACATGAGCTGGTCAGAGGGATAAAATAGGAATCATAATGCATGCACTTGGAAGGAGAGAGGATAGTGCAGGGAAATATGGTAGGGTGAAATAAGAATAAACAGGGCGAGGAATGAGCTAGAGAAAATTAAGGAACATCCTCATACACAACAGAGGAAGAACAGGAGCCAGAGGCGGAAAAGGGTGAGAGGGGTGAGAGAGTACATACATAGTTAGGCAGAGGGAGACAGAGCAAGAGAAGGAGAGGGAGATAGAGAGATATATAGAGAGAGAAAGAGATGCAGATCAAGAGAAGGAGATGGGTAGACCAATAGGGGGAAGGAAAACAGAGCAAGAGAGAGGAGAGAGAGAGAGAAAGAGAGATATATACAATGAAGAACGATGCATTTAATATTTCGAGCATAATCAGAATGTAATATTTGTTATATATATATATATAGAGAGAGAGAGAGAAGTATAGACATGTAAACAATACTATGTACATGGAATGGACGTAAACATTGCATATACCTGGGCTAAATAAATGGAAAAAATGTGAATGTCTGGGAAGGAGAATAGCATCATAGAAATGGGACGATTTGATATTGTAGCAGATTGGGGAGGTTAACCCTACACACTAGGAAAAAATGGTGCAACTATGCACCTTTAGGGGTTCAAACCGATGCAACAATAGCAGCACCTTTAGGGGTTAAATCCTGCACCCTTTTTAAAGGTGCAATCCTGCACCCTTTAAAAGGGTGCTAGATTGAACCTTTTAGGGGACATGTTAGTACCCTTTATGGTTCAATCCTGCACCTTTAGGGGTGCAAACCGATGCAACAATAGCAGCACCTTTAGGGGTTAAATCCTGCACCCTTTAAGGAGGGTGCCAGATTGCACCTTTTAGGGGACATGTTAGTACCCTTTATGGTTCAATCCTGCTCCTTTAGGGGTGCAAACCGATGCAATAGCAGCACCTTTAGGGGTTTAGTCCTGCACCCTTTAAAAGGTGCAATCCTGCACCCATCATCAAGGAATACTGGTAGAATTTGCTCGTACACAAATACATATTAAACATGCATGATGTTTATTGGTTAGTAATCATATAATAAATGTATCTATTGCTAAAACGTGAATGTTATTGTAACATGATCAGACAAAATAATATATTTGTTTAATGATTGCCGAAGGAAAATGTTAATCACAAAATTGATGTGCATTGTCATATTTTGTTTAACAAATCATGAAAAATGTATTTTTTATGTGAACAAGTGTAAAGTAATCATGAATATGCATGCAATATGCAAACTTTTATTTGCACCCTTTTTGGTCGATAGGGTTCATTTTTGTGGAAAGGGTGCAAAATAAGATTTTGCACCCTTTTTTGAACCCCTTTTCCTTCAAAAGGGTTCATTTTTATGTAAAGGGTGCAAACTCTTATTTTGCACCCTTTTTTGCACCCTTTTTTCTTAGAGTGTATATAGGTTTAATACGCGATCAATATTTACAGAGATTTTCCATAAATATTCTGACGTCTAAATATGCAAATTCGTATTTTGAGTCCCATGGCCATTATGATAATGTCAAGATATACTTAAATGCAAAATGAGACATTAAATCATATTTCTGAATCATACTCTATTGAAATATGATGAACAAATTCGGGGTCCCGCCGCATCCTTAAGGGCTGTAATGGAAATCATGTGAAAGAAGTTATTTTTTACTAATACGTGATGATACAAATTTTGCATGGAAACCGTCCTCTAATTGATGTATTTGGTAAATTATCATATCGATCCGGACTGGATAGATATCGCATCTGTATGTGTACAGTGATTGTAACTCTATCAAGACTGAGCCAAATTTCTTATCATTTTGATGATTCCAGAACCTTGCAGTACACACCAATACTTATATGCTAGATGATTAACCTTTTATGATCGATTTCACAACGTTTTTTTCAGCATGCAATCGCATGACCAGAACTGGTTGATGATATCGAAAAACATAGATGAAACTAATAACAATAACATGTGCATGATAATGAAATTACCAATCACGATAATAATATTTTTAAAAAAATAATGAAAAAAGAAGAAATGATATCATTGACTGACCTGGAGCAGGGTCACAGAGTTCGCAGCTCAGCTTACAATTAGCAATCGTATATAAGTTAGTATCACAATATCCATTCCTAGCAAAAGTAGGGCAATTTGCATCCATATCAACACAGTCCTCTTCCTCGGGTACTAGGAGTAATAACAAAGAATCACGAGATAAGAAAGACGATTAAGGTGGTCGGGACGTTTTTTGAGAGATGAAGAGAGAGAGACAGAGAGAGACAGAGAGAGAGAGATGTATGGCAGTACATATATATTGAGGAGTAAGGGAGACTGGGGTATAGTCATGTAAAAATACATGAGCTGGTCAGAGGGATAAAATAGGAATCATAATGCATGCACTTGGAAGGAGAGAGGATAGTGCAAGGAAGCATGGTAGGGTGAAAATTAGAATACAAAGGGAGAGGAAAAAGCTTGAGAAAATTAAGGAACATCCTAAGACACAACAGAGGGAGAACAGGAGCCAGAGGCGGGAGAGGGGGAGTGTGAGAGGGGGTGAGAGAGTACATAAAGAGTGAGGCAGAGACAGAGGGAGACATATCAAGAGAAGAACAGGGAAGCAGAGCAAGAGAGGGAGAGGGAGAGAGAGAGATAGAGAGAGAGAGAGAGAGAGAGAGATGCAGATCAAGATAAGGAGATGTGTAGTTGCAGACCAAAAATCGCCCCAGATTTTGACAGACATGGCGCAGAACAAATGTTCATTATTACTATCATCATTATTACTATTATTTTTATTATTATTATTATTATTATTATTATTATTATTATTATTATTATTATTATTGACCTAATTGAAGACGTTTTTTTAAACGTAGCCAATAACATATAAGTTGTTTAATGAAAATACCTCAGTTTTCTTTATTTTGTTCATAATTTGAATATGAATTGATCATTTACTATTTTGAAAATAGAGTCCCGAAATGTTAACGTCATATTCGCTCGTCGTCCAGGGAGAAAGCGCTGGTGGATTTTAACATTTCCCCTTATTGGCTAATATGTATTCAACCATTAGTGGCCCCCCAAAAACTTGATATCAGAAGAATCGAAGAGTGACCCTACCTCAAGATTAATTATAATTATAATTATAGGGTAAATGGGAGAAAACAAATCTTACCGACACTAGACCCAGTAGTGCAGGAACATGACGACCCGTCACCACCGCAAACTCGACAGTCATCATAAACAGCATTGGAATTCAGAACACCATCGCAACCAAATTTCTAGATTGAACATTAAAATAGAAACGTCACAATGATTTGTTTGAAACTGATCTATGATTTTAATAATAATAATAATAATAATAATAATATTGGATTCTTATATAGCGCACGTATCGACCTTGCAAGGTCCTCAAGGCGCTCCAATTTTTACATAAAGTAGTAGCATATTGCTGTAACACAAAGCCCCTTAATATTGTAACTCAAGTGAAAAATAACACGACAAAAATCATGTTATATTGTTTGATCACTCAAGAAACATATGCATTTCTCTATTCATTACTAGAAATTAGGTGTTATGATGACGAGTGAGATCAAATCTGCCGTGGGGGTCATTTGAAGTTCACCAAAACCTAGAGTCCAATGGTGTCTCCGGCATGGAATCAAGTCCCCTCACCCGTTTGAAGGTCCAGAAAAAGAATACATCATTTATATTTTATCAAGATCACTGGAGCAGCCCACATACCCCCCCCCCCCCCATCATCCACCTGGTAGAAGTATGTCAATGTATGGAAAAGCAGATAGTGACCCAATAAACAGAACACCAAAAAGTAACCTCTTTTGGGAGTGTATTTTAAGTGATTTTAAAGTATAGTGCCGTTTGAACTAGATTTAAACGTTATCGACACGTGCCTTCATTTAAACAAAAAAAAGGTACTCCTGTTCACGTTTTCATCTAACCTTAAAATCACCAGTTTATCACGCGACTGGAGTAACGTGATTCCACTTACCTCTGTAAATCAAGTGTTTATGACCAAATAACCACTTGACCAAGCAACGAGTTTTTTGTCAGTTAACCGATGGTGGCGATAAATACGTAATTATTTGGTCTTGTAAGCACCTTTATTGATTGGTTTCACAGGTTATCCAAGGTTGATGGTAATAATCACGTTACTTACACCGGCTAATCGTCTTATTGTTCTGTCCGTGAATCTCTGGTTATATTCAACTAGTAATTCTGAGGTGTCTTACACACCTCTTTAAAAGGTTTCAAAGTTACCATAAATTTCTTGGTTATGATCACGTGGCTCAAGCTGATTACTAATCTAAGCTGTGAGAACGTGATATGTAGGTGTGAAAATGAGTAACTATTAAGTGTTTTAAAACACCTATTTAAATGGTAGTCAAAGTTGCCAGCAGTTCCGCGGTGATGATCTCGTGACTCAAACGGAATATTAATCTAAGCAGGGCATACGTGACTTTTAGGTGTGAAAAATTAGTCATTATTAGGTGTCTTAAAACACCTATTTAAATGGTTTCAAAGTTACCATAACTTTCTTGGTGATGATCACGTAGTTAAAACTGATTACTAATCTAAGCTGTGAATCCGTGATATTTAGGTGTGAAAAAATAGTAATTATTAGGTGTCTTAAAACACCTATTTAAATGGAAGTCAAAGTTCCCATAAGTTCCGCGGTGATGATCTCGTGACTCAAACGGATTATTAATCTAAGCTGGGCATACGTGACTTTTAGGTGTGAAAAATTAGTCATGATTAGGTGTCTTAAAACACCTATTTAAATCGTAGTCAAAGTTGCCAGCAGTTCCGCGGTGATGATCGCGTGACTCAAACGGATTATTAATATAAGCTGGGTATTCCGTGTTTTCCATGTGTGAAAATGAGTTATTCTTGGGTGTCTTGATGGTTTCACAGTTACCATTTAAGTTCCGTAGTGATAATCCCGTGACTGTTGGCATATTTCTATTTTCACCAGCTGATAACTGACTGTTGGCATATTTTCATTGCACCAGTTGATAACTGGAGTGTGCATATTTCCAGTTGCACCAGTTGATGACTGAGCGTTGGCATATTTCGAGTTGACCCAGCTGACACCAATTCATTTGCATATTGAAAATGGGGTGCGTGCAGATCTATGTTTTTTAAATAATTTATCTGAATTTACAGCATATTTCTTAATTACTGATGATTTAGTTATATGCAATTCATTTCGAAAATACTACAAATATAAATTACCAGTTATTAGGACATTTCGCTACTTCGTATAAATAGTTAAACATAAATAAGGGAAACATTAACTGTGAACTAAAATAATTTCAATAAAGTACAAGTATACGAAAATTTTTCGATTAATTCAATTATGTAAGTCTACTTATTACCAATGCCCTTACATTGGAAATACAGACGTACCAGTATTGAAGTATTGTTGCTGTTCAACTGGTTGGAAGTTTTACCAAATGGTTCTAATGGCTCAGCTAGACCAGTTGAATTATAACTGGCCTGGATCAACTGGATCATTTAGCCCATTTCAATTTCCGGGGTTACCAGTTGGCATTAAATGGTTCATCAACTGGACCAGTTGCAACTAGCTTTCTCTTCTGGGATGTTTGCACCCCCCCCCCACCCAACCCCCTCTAATCCCAAACTGCTTCCGGCGCGCCTGGACGTAATTATGGAAGATCCAAGACACGATATTCAGAAACGGGATGAGAACGTCATTATTTTGGTTCATTTATTGTGTAACATTTGCGTAATTATTGGGTTGAACGCGGGTTACAGTAACATACTTCCTCTTCGACGTAAATTTCACGTGAATGAAGAACATGATTCATCTCAAGTCAGCCTCGTAATATTCACGTGAATTTCACGCAGATATTTTGACTAAAACTATCACTAACGCTTCACGTGTTTCTCTGACGCGATAATTTCGTGTATGAAGATGTAATTTCATAACCAAACAAACACGGGAGTATTAGGTTTACAAACCATGGTCTCCAAGGTAGGGATAATCACGTTATTATAATGGTGATATTGCAGTGACAATTGCGTGATTTAGTGTACGTGTGTTTCAAGTTACCTAATGCAATAAACGTATTAACACATTTACGTAAATGTCCGGTGTTTGAAGAACGTAACTCTCCTCAAGTCGATACCTTGATATTGACGTGATTTTCACGTGATTTTGTTTATTGGGGAGTCAAAATACCCTGCAGAATACGCGGTGTAACATTAATCACCGATTTTATAATTATATCAAACAAATAATTCAATGCGGATAAGCCTCCGTTGCGGTAATATTATAATAATATTTAAAACAATTGAAATAAAACATCCTTGAGACTTCACTTCTTCACGTTATAAGTTTACTTTCTCTGTGAACTTAAAAATTATGCATTACAAACAAGTGCAACAAAATATATACAATCGCATTGCGCTAAAAGACGGGATGTTTGGCAACACAATTCGAATATTATATGTTTTGTTTAACTCTTATCCTGCCACAGGTCTAATCCCCCCCCCCCCAGTGCCAGATTTATAACGAGATAATCGGATTAACGCGATGGTACTAGCAATAGCGCGTGCAAAACACTAGGCACAGTCCAATGGGCATGAACAATAACTGCTATTACGAATGCGTGCTAGCATGCAAGAAGCAGAGTAACAATAGCGTGCATGCAGCCTTATGGCAGGCTATGAGTTAATCATAGTCCAAATATATTGATGTATTGACATATTTTTATCAATATCTTATTGTCATGATAAACTGTTATAAACACATAACACGTTCCATATATATATTTTATATGATGAGTTAAGTATACCGACGCCAATCAACAAGCCACTTAAGCATAATGCACTTCTATGCATTGTTTGTATATAGTTTGTTGCACTTGTAATTTGTAATTTTGAATTCACTATCTGGAGTAAAGGCAATACGGGAGTTTAAAGATAGCACATGATACAAATGACCCCAAATATCCACAGATCTTTTACACATGGAGAAGTTCCACTTTAAGCATCTTAGAATAATAACTGTCAAAGTCCTAGATGTGCTTCATCTATTGGAAAGCAGTTTTGTTAAATTGAATGTACCTACCCTCTATTTTAAATAAAACATGAATAACTAAATAAATAAATAAATAAATAAATACCTTTTGTTTGACATCTTGAAAAGAATACTTCCACCTGCCTATCATAGAATGTACCGTTAGTGCATAAATGAATAATGTTACATAACTTTCATGAGCGCATATCCAGCATTCGTCTCTGTTGGTTTTACCATTTTGATACAAATGACCTTTGTCTGCCCATGCGCAGATTGTATCTGTAAACTCCCTTATTGAAATCGGTCATAGCTGAGAAGTGAAGTCTCAAGGATTTTTAATTTCAATTATAGTCCTATATAATTATGCGGGTAATTGTGATTGTGCGTGAGTGCGTGAGCGTGAATTTACCTGGCAGCGTCCACCGATGCACAACTTAGTTGATTTCACATCAGTCTCATCATCGTCCCAACACTGCGTGCCATCGCAGAAATCTCCCGGTCTTTCATTACGTAAAAAGGAATTTGGCCCCGTCTGTGTTCGGCAATTTAGCTTGCACAATTCATCTCCTGCAAGGAAGACATTTTCCACTCACACATTTAAAATATAAAATCATCTTTACTTGATATTGGAGGCTTTTTTATCATTTTTTTTATGAGAAAAATACCCAGGGGTCTCAGTCAAATATAAATACTGTAAACATGCGTGACCAAGTAAACAAAGGGGTGTTTTTTTAGATTGGACGCGGTATCGAACTTCAAAATGCTCAAGGGGTTACACTTTTACAATAATCGCTTCGGATGACACTGTTGTGAAATACCCGGTTAAGATGTCGAATAGGGAGGAAAAAATACGCGAAATCCTCATTTAGCATGCGTACATTATTTTTACATGACTGAGACCCCTGGGCAAAAATATTTAGTTTCTTTTCGAAAAAAATCTACCACAAGAATGACTTTTTCTCTCGATCCTATATACATCATTTATTTGGAATGTATAATAAACATGACAAACATTAATTTGCATATTTGGAGCTTATAACTTGAACATAGTATATCGAGGTGATGCCCTTTACATACAGAGAGAGAAAAGTGATTGGTACACATTAAACCCACCATTGTCGCCTGAGGCGTCTTGCCAGCTGTATGTAATGCCGTTCAGTGGGATTGAATTTGTAGCAGCACATTGCTCAGCACGGAAGTCATCCTGCGAAGTTGCGCATTGCTGTAAATAAATAACGATGGGACATTTTATGAGCGTTCGAAAGGGGGGGGGGGGGAGGGTAAAAGGACTTTTTATTTTTTTGGTCTCGAAATTTAAAAATTTGACATTTTGTTCCGTTGGCTAGAGGGGAGGGGGGGGGGGGGGGGTAAGGTCACATTTTTTATGTCAGCCATTGGCATAATTCTTTATTTTTTTTTAATAAAAAAAACAAAAAAACAAATACAAATAAAAAGGGGGGAGGGGGGGGGGGGGTCCCCAAAAACATACAGAAAACAAACACATCTTTTTCTTATGTTAACTGAGAGTTTAGTTGATGAGATAATCAGCTATCCAGTGACCTTGCAGGGCGGTGTAATCCCTCCTGTAAACTAGTACGGATAAGCTTTTAAGATCTTGGATAATGTGTTAGGTTTATGCGGTTCGATCGAGGGGTGGCAAGTCCTTGCTAATTACTGTGAGTTTTTTTTTTAGGGGGATGATTAATTACCAAATATCGATATTGTGGTTGATCAATCAAAAATCAAGACAAAATCACAAACAAATCTAGACTAAACTGAAGCGATCTAGCTTGTTTTTAAAGTGATGAAAAGATCAGAAACGAATCGCAACCAAATCACAAACGTTCCAGAGGCTCACTTTATACCTCATTACTTTTTATACGGTGAAGGGGGCTTTCATTCAAACTGAAGAGAAAGTTGAATCTTTACTATTGGACATTTTGTATAATATACACTTTTACGAAACCCTTCTCTTATTATTATTATTATTAGGTGATACATACGAAGTATACGTATCACCTATTGATTTCGTCAAGAATTGTATTATTACTATTATTATTATTTTTTTTATTTTATTTTATTTTTATTTTTTTAATTTATTTATTTATTTATTTATTTATTTATATTTTTTTTTTTGGGGGGGGGGTCAGCTTTTTAAAATAATGTACAACAATTAATTTATTTCATTCTTTTTTTGTTTGTACGGAGGCCTGTATGTCAGGGATAGATTGAATGTTGGTTTGGAAGGGGGAAAGGGCTGCAGAAAACATGTCATTCCATCTAAAATAACGCAGTGATTAACATTTTACTGTGTTTAAATGATTGCTCAATGGCCAGTTTGCCTTGGTGAAGATGAGCAATCTGCTTAAAATTGTGTTAGGCAGATGAATACATATTTAAAACTATAAGGCCTATACATAAAACAAGATCCTATTTATGCTATTTTCTGATATTATGGGGATACTATCCGAAGAGAACTGTCAAGTGCCCTGTTTGGAGTGTACATGTTGCCGTGTCTGGCTCTGAAAATTGGATAATTAGAAGAGCAGAGGAAAGGTTGATTGACAGTTTGGAAACGTGGATGTGAGGAAGAATGGAAGGATTAATTGGAGGGTCGTGATCACCAATATAGAAGTACTGCATAGAGTGATTGAACAAAGGAACTTGAGAGAAACACTGAAGACGGACGAAAAACTGGATAGGACATATATTACGGGGGATAACATGGTCAGAGGCATATTTGAAGGGAACATGGATGGTTCTCATTTGGATGGTGTCAGACTTGATAGGAGAAAGATGCTGCGAAATAAGGAAGAAGAAGGCTACCAATAGAGAGGGATGGAGAGAGGGCTCAGGAGGGCTCTGGTGTATTGACCTGCTTTTTCCAGAGCACCTGAGAGAGAGATAGAGAGAGAGATTGTATGAATGACTATACTGATCGTTAGATGTAGAACGCACAATTTGCACTGAATATCAGTTATTTAAATGAAATAAAAGTTGCAAGGTTTTACCTCTTCATTACACAGCATGTAGATATGGCTTTCTCCAACGCAAGGCATTCCTCCCCACCGTGGGTTGGGATTGGTACAGGTTCGACTCTGGAATTGAACCCCTGTCCCACATGTTCGCGAGCAGGATGATAGGCTACCGTATTCTGTCCAATTGCCATCGACAGGTACGGTGACGTTCAGTGTGTTATTAACGCATTCTGCATTTATGCACCACTAGGGAAATAAGGTAAGATATATAAATATCTTAAATTAGGAAAAATGTTAAGAAAAAAAAGTACTAAATATTTTTCCCCAAACTATTTTAGTCATTTATTTTGTTGCTGTACATGAGATCTACGCAGGCATCTCGGAAATTCCAATAAATCCACTGTAAGCAAACTGTTACGCATCGCACATAGTAATTCCAGAAAATATGCCTTCAGTTTGAATTTTACCAACTGTGAACTGGAACTGTGAAAGAATACTACTCTGTAAACTATACAAGCTAGTGTACCAGAGTCTCTGTTACACCAGCCTGTATAGTTACAGCGACAGCGACTGCTTGCTCGGTATGCTCGATTTACACATTGGAACCCTCGTTGTTCGGGTTCCGTGTGAACTCGTGTCGTTGTGAGTGGAGCGTTGTTTAAAACTTCGAGGTTTCGCAAACTTAAAAGTTAAAACTAAAATTATCTCAAGTGAATATCCCTGAAGAACCATACACTTACCATTCCTTCTTCGCATGGAGTTCCCTCGGCAGGTAGCCCATGGCTGGAACAAATTGAGGTGCCTGGTAAACCACAATAAAGTATAGCGCAAGTTGTCTGTATGAAAAAGGAAGAGATAAATAATCAATCTTCATTGTTGGACAACCTCAGGAGAAGGAGCTGCCCTCTTCATTAGGTATGTACCACTTAATCTGCCAATATAAGTTCAAAATACCTTTTAACAATTGCATGTACTTTATGCATCTTGTTAACTTCACTTCAGATTTTATTCATGTTATCACTTTAAAAACTCGCAGTATGTTTATATACGATTGGTCTTTGATAAGTTGATTAGTATTTCCTGTTTCAAAAAGTGAAATTAAAGTTTAAACCTGCTGAAAATCATAAAGTTCATGTTCATAATTTATTTAAATTAATTACAAAGAAATCCCCAGAGAAGATTTGTCACAAGAATTTATTTTGTATAAATATGTTTAATAACCCGGGTGTCAGTGGCATACACTGGGGCCTGCCGTTAAGGAGGCACTGGTTTCACGCCGATCTTTGGAGAAAACAAAGTCATCGAATAAGGGAGGGTGTGGGAGGGAATCGCATTCCCCTACCTTTCTCTCTCCCTACCTATCCCCCCTTTTTTTTTGGGGGGGGGCGGTCATTATTTTGCATGCTTCATGGATGCAGGTGGGCACTTGACAGTCACATGCACTGTACACACACAAATTGCAGGGAACATATGATAATCCCCCACACTAACACATACATAGTCTCAGGAGAGAAAGATCACATATCATTCTTCACCTTTACCATGCAACCCTGGATACTGGACTAATGAACTTTCTGCCTTGGCGTACTTCTTATTGCACAGCGCCACCTCATGGTCCACTGGCAAAAGTTCGAATCCACTACCTAATTTCCACAGAGGACTCGATGCGAGAACCGACATAGTCCAGAATCTGGCCTTTTTAATTTTGATCTCCTCCACACCAAACCATCGAAATCCAAGTAAGGTTTGAGTTCGTTGAAACCAATGCTACATGTCCCTACTTAATTGCTACCAGCCGATGATGGCGTGATCATTACATTAGGACGCCCGGCGGCGTTATTTTTTCTGCGGCACAGATTGGGGTTAGGTGTGGTTGAGCCTATGGGAAAGTTTAGGGTTAGGGTTAGTGTTGGGGTTAAATCAAGACCTCTTTTTAAAAAAAAGCCTCAATCTGTGCCGCAGAAGAAAATTACGCCGCCCGGCGAAAGGCTTGGCTGGTGAGCGTAATTATGAGTCTGTTGATAACGCCATCTTTGACGGCTTGAATCAAGAGCGTAGGGAAATTATAAAGGACCGTGCAGATTCTAGACTAGAACCGACAGCGCTGCTAGGGATGCAGAGATTTACCGGACCATAATGCTACAGGTTACCTGAGATGGAGCTAGAGGGGATTGGGCGGTATTGCTTCTAGTACGTTATTGCTTTCAACCCAGCGTTGGATTGATGTTCGTAGAATGCATGGTATTGTTTCACGAAACCGTCATAAGTACAAGTTCGCCGACATCCCATTGAAACTCATGTTAATTTGATAAACGCATATCATTAAGCGAGTTCGAAATTAGGATTTGCGCATGGGCAGATCAAGGTCATACATTCCGAAATAGTAAAACCAGCGAGACGAATGCTGGTATCGTGCTCATGAAAGCTATGTAATCAGTACTCTCTTATGCACCGACAGTACATTTATCTGATACACAAGTAGAAGTATTCTTCTTAAGAGGCGAACAAAAGGTATTCGTGAATCACCTCCATCACTTCGGCGGGATTATTCTAAAATGCACAAGTGGGACGTTTCCATCGTGTAAAAGATCTGTGGATATTTCGGGGTCATGCGTTCCTAAGCTATTTACGAACTGGCTTATTGGACGTCGGCGACCTTGGCCTTACAACGGTTTCCTGAAACGCTGTTCGGACCTACAAGTTTGAAAGATTGAGAATATGTATGCTTACAATAGAAGTGCAACTGTAGGCGGTTGAATTGTTCAAGTCCATTTGACACTGCATGTCTGCACTATATCTCTGACCCGGGAGATCGTCGATGGGAGACAGATCGGAAATAGGAACATCATCCATGCACACTTCGGAACTGAAATTCATTAACATGAAATAGGGCAATAGGAAAGTAATGTGCATTGATCTAACTTGACCACGGTGACATGAATTGAAGCGCGGTAGAAAGGCACTTATGAAAACCTGGCTATCTTAGAGATAGCGCTTAAAAACTACAGGTATTATTATCAGGATTATTATTATAATTACTTTCATTAGTAGTGGTAGTAGTAGTAGTAGTAGTAGTAGTCATAGTGGTGGTAGTAGAAGTAGTACTATCATCATAATAATTATAACATCTAATCATCGCAATTATTATCAATATTATTATTACTTCTCTTCCTTCACTTATACTGACAAATTAAATTACAGGTACAAAATATATTGTATGGTTCATTGTTCAAAATGCGAATTGCATACATTAGTTGTTGCTAGGTAGGACAAACATTAAAGCTTAATGTCCTACATAACAACACATGATATGTGCAATTTGCATTCCGACTATTGAGATTAAGATCATAACAGATGAATGAAATAATCCGTAACTAAACGCACTTTACAAAGACGTATGCATTAAACTTGATTACATTGCGAAAATGGCCTGTTGACTTCGTGCATTGTGTAAAGTGTCTCCAACACTTGACAGATTGTGTGAGAACGTGTTGTTACTTCCGAGGAACATTATGGCCCGAATTCACAAAGAAGGTTTGTCGACAAACCTCCTTTGTGAATTCGGGTCTGAGAGTTTGGGTGAGATTTTACATTCAGTTGTCCTTCTAGTTAGGAACACCAATGCAGAGAGCAGCGGGAATTTAACTCTATATTAGACCGAGCTTATACCCAGCGTCGGGTATGAAATATCCCGTATCAGGACAATTACCCCCTGGGCAATCACCCCCCGGGCAATTACCCCCCGGAAAACTACCCCCGTAGGACGATTACCCCCCGGAAAATTACCCCCGGAGAATTACCCCCCGAGGACAATTACCCCCCAAGGACAACTACCCCCCGGAAAATTACCCCCCGGAGAATTACCCCCCGAGGACAATTACCCCCCAAGGACAACTACCCCCCGGAAAATTACCCCCCGGAGAATTACCCCCCGAGGACAATTACCCCCGAGGACAACTACCCCCCGGAAAATTACCCCCCGGAAAATTACCCCCCGGAAAATTACCCCCGAGGACAATTACCCCCCCCCCGAGGACAACTACCCCCCGCGGACAATTACCCCCCGAGGACAACTACCCCGAGGAAAATTACCCCCATGGACACTACTGGGCATGGTGGCTCAGTGGTTAGAGTGCCCGCCACATGAACGGGAGTTCGAACCCCGGCCGAGTCATACCAAAGACTTATAACAATGGGACCTTCTGCCTTCTCGCTAGGCGCTCAGCATATTAGATTGGAGAAGGGTAGTAATAACATGTTATGTTATGCAGGGCCCGATGGAAGAGCAGTTTCATAACTGAAGTGGCTACCCTGGATAAATAAAACGTTATTATTATTATTATTATTATTACCCGCGAGGACAACTATCCCCCACGAAAACTACCCCCGAGGACAATTAACCCCCGAGGACAACTACCCCTCCCCCCCTCCCTTCCGAGGACAATAACCCCGGAGGACAACTACCCCCAATGACAATCACCCCCGAGGAATTTATAACACTGTGACGTATAACGCAAGCTTCTCTCCAAATTGCTATTTACAGAAAATTGCATAAATTTTAATTTTCTCTTTTATTGATGAATTTCATTTCAGTCTTTTCAAATTATTCAATTCGATATGGGGGTGGAGGTTGCCCAATTCCCCTGTAGTTTTGCTACCGAGTACAGAAATTACATTTCTGAGAAATTGAACAATACATTGCGCGCAGATGAGTACGCGTTACAGCCTCTCTCACCATCAATGGCACAACAAAGAAATTGGGATGTAAGATTTCCTTTATGCATCCTCTGTAACTTTTTTAATCAGCTGATCGTGTATTTGTCTTTGTATGTATAATGGGCCCTCATCCATGCCATGATCCATAATTAAGGTTTTCTTCACGTTATCTATTATTTCTGTTGTCATGCTGAAGTGTAGTATGCTTTCGTGTACGTTAAATTATTTTGAAATAGAAATTGCCTTCAAGTTATATGTACGGTGCCATGTCAAAAGAAAATAAATATCCGCTCTCTGGTCATTCATCTCGTTTGATTTTGTAACGCCAGCACAGCGTTTTTCAACCGGGGTGCCGTAAGAGAATGATTTGGAAAACATTGATTTTGTAAAAAACATCAAATACCAGAACCGGTTAAAATATGTAATTACATTAGAAAATAAAACGTTGAAGATACTAAAGTGTCTTCCTTCCTCGCTCGCTGACAATATTTTGACAGCAAGGTAAATAAGGGCAACGAGAGCCCCAAATATCCTCGAATTCGTGTATCAAGATCATGACCGAATATATCACTTTTTATTTATGTACATTTGGCGGCAAGGTGCCCGCATACAGTACTTTAAATAGTTTCTAGTGTGTGAATTACAAACGAATTTTTTTCCAGTTTGAAAATGTCTTCTCTTTTTTATTCTTAAATGTGCATAGTACTTGGCGAGAGCCAGAGTCATGCAAAATTAATAATCTATAAAGACTTTGGGATTTGGGAGAAACTTTTCATTTCTTATTTATATAAGAGGCTACCGTGACTAACAAAAAGTTAAAATAACGCTGCTCCAGAGAAATGAATTTCTATGCATTTTGAAAAGCGCTGGACAATTACCTAAAACTTACATCCTTCGTGGAAATTAGCAACCGCACTGGCGTTGCATAAATTATAATAAAAGGGAAAAGTGTAGTAATGAGGAAGACAACGTGATAAAGTATTTGAAAAAAATATGGGTTCATGCAGGGGATCTTATGGGCTCGTAGCCATCTCTCAATGTGTCAGATCGTCTTTTGCTATTGATTCCTGATTGCCCACGGGGGTAGTTGTCCTCGGAGCATAATTGTCATCGGAGGAATTGTCCTCGGGGGTAATTATCATCGGGGGGTAGTTGTCCTCGGGGGGTAATTGCCTAGGGGGTAATTGTCCTCGGGGGGTAATTGTCCTAGGGGGTAATTGTCCTCGGGGGTAATTGTCCTAGGGGGTAATTGTCCTCGGGGGTAGTTGTCCTCGGGGGGTAATTCTCCGGGGGGTAATTTTCCGGGGGGTAATTGTCCTTGGGGGGTAGTTGTCCTCGGGGGGTGATTCTCCGGGGGGTAATATTCCAGGGGGTAATTGTCCTTTGGGGGTAGTTTTCCGGGGGGTAATTTTCCGGGGGGTGATTGCCCAGGGGGTAATTGTCCTAGAACCGAAATATCCATCGAATACGGAGCTACAAGTCTATGATAACTGTCATAATCTGGTAGCACTGTGATATATTGGTGAGAACCCTTGACTCTCATTTCCCGGGTTTGATCCTCGTTCATGCTTAAATCCTTTGCACACGTTATCCTTCCTTGTAATGATGGGGTATTAATATCTGTAGTTCCTTCGGAAAGAGCACTGTTGATACTGATGAGGCCGCGTAGCTGGAAAAATAAGACCCAATTGCTATTATTTTGTAATAACTCACCTGATAAATATTTTCATGTGTTCTGAACTGCAGGTTGACCATTCGAACGCCCCAGTGCTTAAGGCGAGAGATGCAGACATGATGTGACGTCGTTCAGCACAGCCGTACGTTCCATCGTGATCTACTCCAAGTCTAATGAAAAGAAAGATGCCAAACGACAAATATCTATTAATCAATCATTTGTTTACACATGATCGATGTATCAATAAAAAAATGTAAAGTTTAATCTCATTAGATAATATATAATAATACAGATTAAGATGGGCATACAGTGCTTCTACAGGTTACATTTGTTTCATACATTTCTTTCTCTTTGTTCGCTTTTTAGCTACTAAATACTGATGATCATTTATTAACATACAAATTGACCTTAATTTCTACTTTAAGCGTACTTTATATTTAGTCTGATCCATGCCACAGTAGTGATATGCAAATATTCAATAGGTTGTACATTTAAATATCTTTCAATTAGGGGTAACATATGGAACAAAATACCAAAGAACTTCATGACTACAACAAATAAATAGAGTTTAATACTAACTTTCTGGATAACGGGACCTATTTCATTTTTATGTAGTTCAATGGGTCTATCAAATCGATTAGAAATTTAATCAAAGTCATCTATTGTATTACATTGAATGTGGTCAATTAAAACAGGTTCAAGACAGACTGCCAATGACAAAACACGATGACTCCATCGTAAAGACAAGAAGTCAAAAGCAAATGGACTTTTTGTGTAGCTTTGGGCATCGTCTAAAAAAAACGGTGATAAGTTCCCCGTCATCCTATTGATACGCGTATCAGATGTGTGTTTTTTGGCGAAATTGTACTTATGACGGTTTAATGATGAAACACTGCCCTCATCAAAAACACACGCACAACCACACACGCATCCCACACGCAGACAAACTCAACATCCTAGTCATACCAACGAAACAGAGTCACAGACTGAACATTTATCCACATGTCGAATGGCAAAGAATCGGTCGGCTTGCAGTCGGTCTTGAGTCATATATGCTGTCTGACTGAGTTCACCAATACCATTTTTGAATATTCCTCCTTGCTATCTCGTTTGTAAAGGCAAGAAAGCTCACTCATCGAATGATAAACATGCACTTTTTGATTATGAAACTACAGAAGTACAGAGGCAGACTTTAGCTTTCGTTCTTTTTCTCTGTATTTTGTGTTGTAGTTTTGTTTCTATTTGTGTTGTCTTGATTTACTTACGAGTGTCCTGTTTCGTGAGCCATAACTAGTCCGGCTCCAAGTCCGTTATTCTCGTTGATAGAACATTTATTGTCCAGGTCGCACGCTCCACCTAGCCGTGCTAGTCCCAGCAGCCCCGCGTCAACACCATTGGTGGCGATATCGTGACTATTAAGACCGAAGCGGTGTGAGAGAGAGAGAGAGAAACAAAAAAAAAGGAGAAATATTATTGTGTGAACCATGACCAAAATAAATTTATATCAAAGACCAGACATTAATCGGAAGAAATGTGTTGCTATACACTTACACAGAAACCATACAAACCGACTGCATTTCAGTACAAAAATGAAAGAAATGTTGTATGCTTTTTAAAATAAATTGTTCACACTTGATATGAATTGGAATTGTGCCGAGGGAGTCAGACTTAAGTGGTCAAAAATGTTTGGTTTGATGAATGCAGGTTTTTCCCCTCATAGATATTACAGCGATGCCTTTATGCACCACTAGCCTATGTTAAGTAATGCATTTAGGGTTATTTGTTAGGTAAATATATGAGGGTTTATTTAACAATAATACATAATAATAAGTAAGTATTTGAGTTAACGCTCTTCTGCCTCCAAAACAGACAAATATCATCAACATATCCGCGTTGTTTAATATGCAGTAAATTGATCTCTTGATATTAAATATGCAATAGCTTTGCTCTTTGGGAGGGGGGGGGGGACAGGTCTATCCGTTACAAGAAATTACATTACAATGCTTTTAATTGAAACACAATGATAAGATCCGTGAATTGTCACTTTTTTGTAATTATAATATTGCAAAATATTTGTGTTTAACACCAAAAGTAGTTAGCGTAGGTACGTTTATAAATTTGAGTAGTTTATAATTTATGAAAATAATGGATGAAAAAATACATTACAAAGATTCGGAATCGAGTTATGAGTAATGGTACCGTCCCGGATACCGTGAATTGTCATGGGAAAGACTCTTTGAGTCTTTGAGTTTTTCTTCAAAAACTATTTATTTAGTTTATGGCGTGTGTTTGAGTGAGTGTAATATTTATGAAATGGGGTTAGTTGTGACGCTGTAACAATTTACCTCAACGGGGTTTATTCCTAATTATAAACTTGCAAGGGGGTGAAAAGCACTTGGAAATTGAGCACTCCTACTCCTACCTTAAAACACCCAACCCAAACTTATACATATTACTGATCACACCTTTGGTACAAAATGAAATTAATACAACAATTGATGACACAGGACTGACCTGCCTCCGTCATCTCGCGCACCACGACCATCAAAATTGGTCCTTGCTGGTATTGTTTATTAACCTCGAATAGCCTATAGCTCCCCTGAGAAATTGCTTGTTCAACGACTTACCGTGTAACAACTAAACAAATTATCAACGTATTCTTCTTACGGTTTAAGGTAATGCGAATTATTTATATCATCAACAGTTCTGCTTGATTCGGTATTGGGTAAGTTGATCTCGAGATAGATGTAATACTTTCGATTTACGATTTACTGACCCTGTGAAAAGTATTGCTAGGTCCCAGTCGTCAGGCTTCGTGTCATTGTTGACGCTCTGAGCAGCCTGCCAACTGCAGAAATCGTCCAGGGTTGTATCACCGTTATTAGTAGGTGTCATAGTTACTGGAGATCCACCGGTGCCAGTGACCTAGGCAATATCAATACAAAATTACTTAATGTATTGCATTGTCAAAGGTTACCGGCATACCCGACAGGACTAGCCCCCCCCCCCCCGCCCTCGCAAAAAAAGGAAAAGGGAGGAATAAGAGAATGATAAGCCAAATTTCAGCATTATAACCCCACCATCACCCCCCCCCCCCCCCTCCCCCATCCCCGCCAGAGAATTCTGGGTCTGCCACTGAAGGTGTACACATATTGGTTTTGAGACTACAGGATAACATGCATACACCAACTGGTGCTGGATCCAGAGGGGCAAGTAGGGCAATCCTCTCCCCTCACCAATCAAAGCCCCGTCCTCTAGTATGAAAGACAATATGCCCCCCCCCCCCCAATTGTGCTGCACCGGTAGAAAAAGTCGACCCCAAACTAAGAGACACCTGGAAATTGTAACAACCCCTCCTGCTTATTAGAGTAATTTTCAGAGTAATTCCTCCCCATTACCGTCCAGAGAATCCTTGATCCGCCAAAGACCATACAGACAAATTTGTTTATGCTAACAATTAAGCGACTATTTTGTCGATGTGAATCGGAACGAGTGGATAATTTCGCCACTTTAATAAAGAACAATAATTATATGCAACATTTATAAATCACTTTAGACCAGCATGCTTCTAAGCGCACACGAATATAACATGAATGAAAGGAGAGAGAAAGAGAGAAACAAATCATTAGCGATACCAAAATATTGTACAGAAATAATTCTTAGTAGTTGCTTGGGTTTTTTAATTATTATAAATTGACTTACAGTATATATATTTATATTGATATTATTATTATTATTGATTTCATCTTGTCACGAAAGATAGAAACCATGATATATAATGTGTGCCAAGTTATAGAATGAAGTAGGCCTACTGCTACCCAATAATTAGTTTATATTATGTCCGTTTTAATTTATGCCTTCGCTTATGCCTCAGTCACACCTTTGCGTATTTGGCTAGCGTATTGCTGCGTATTTATGGCAAGCCGTTTCTTTTCTTGATATCAAGAAATGAATTATTTATACCAAAGAAATATTTTCTGTTGTAAAGCAATGGTAATTCTTGATATCAAGAAATGACTTTCTCTTGTAAAGCAATGGTAATACTTGATAGAAATAGGAATAAATGTTAAAACGGCTTGCCATAAAAACGCAGCAATACGCAAGCCAAATACCAATGGTGTGGCCGAGGCATTTACACGCATCCCGCACACATCTTGCGACTCACAACAGTACAACCGTCGAAAAAACTCCGGTTGAGAATACAAAGCAAGTACTGTCTCCGGCTTAGCGTTGAGGGTGTGTTATTTTGTCAGGATTGGGCGCGACATAGAAACAGTCCAGGAAGTGGACTGCCCAATAATCCATAGTCATAGAACATAACAATACCAGATCTACAGGATGGCAAATACAATGTCATATTAATGCCATGACCATGCCTTAGAACACCCCTTTTCATTTGTAACCAGCTAAACCATAGAATCACGAAATATATCATTTAATCCATTAAATTCCGCCTTTTGGGGAATATTTGCGTTCATGATTGTCACAATGCCCAAGCCGGTTGTAAAGGAGTTCATTTGATGTAAGTGAATTATAAGAAAAGATCAATGGAAACAATTAATTCAATATGACAGCAGTTACAAATACCATATCTTACCGTTAACGTTTCCGTCATTGAGATAAGTAGACGGACCACTGATAGTCTCATGCTGATGTCAAGGCTAGGGTCTGCATACCGTCTGCTCATCTTTGTTTCGCGGGGGAAGTAGGAGAAGAAAAAAAAACAGACAATGTTGTTTATGTAGAGTGTTCCTAAAGTGAATAAATGATCTTAACCCTTCAAAAAAGGTTTGGAAACTCGAGTTTGATCGATGATACCTCTCTTGTCATTGGATAGTTTTAGCTTTGTTTACTTTCATTACAAAGTGTGTTATTCCTCGTTACTATGACACCATATTTGATATGATTTTGCAGCAATGTAATCAACTGTACAGCAAAATAAGAGGCAGGATCAAAAGTAAAAAGTTACAAAATACAGTGATAAGCACTGGTATTGTTATACAGTGCACTATACACAGTAGCCATGCAGTCTTCAAAGAGAGAAGAATGCATAGCCGAACAAGAGCGGTGCAGTTTGCAACTATTCACTGTGCGTATTATGTCAGTACACGCAGACTGGGTAGCGGATACTATGGAAAATATGAAAAGATATTAATCCAAACTATTGTTTAAAAAATAATATTTGAAGGAATATCTATTAAAAAAAAAAATTGGTCTTCAGAGAGACCCTGCAAAATCTTGAACAAAAAACAAACAAAAGAGATTAAACAAAATTGAAGTATAAATGTAACAATGTACCTTTTTTTGGGGGGGGGGGAGGGGGCGGGCCATATCATTAACATGAGCATATGTATCTAGCAATTACATACAATGCCATACCTTTAAACAAAACATAATAACTATTTCAATGCCTAATTGGGAAAGCAGAATATTTGTAAGGTTTATACAGAGGTTTGTCATTAATACCATTATTTCTAATTAAGAAATAGGAACTATTAAAATAAAACAAGGAACATTTCCTCTAAAACAAAAGAGAATAGTTTCTCCAAAATAGGTGTGGTGCCTCATGTGCTTACAATGTTTAGTATGGTTGTGGCATACATCTCTGTATCATGGATGTATTCATTGTAAACTAGACTGTCCACCACGAAGAAGATCTCCAGGAACTTGGCGCCGAGATAGGGTCCCGTGTAGACGGTCTCATTGGCAGGAATCACTGTTCCATTCGCTGATGCACTGTTTGAATAAACTGTGACTGGAGAAAAAAAAACATTGTACAATTAATGTAAGATAAACCAAATGAACACGTAAATATGAACAAGATTATTGAAAATATCTTTGGACCCCTAGCGTTATTTATATGTTTGGAAGGCTTACGTGGTTCTACTGGGCATGAGGTAACATCATCTGTAGAAGGGCTACGCTTGTAGATGATGTGTAGTTGGACTGCATCTTCACTACTCCTCCTCCTCATCCTCTTCGCATGGTGCACCTTGAGCGGTTCTATGTATAACACATCATCTGCCACTGACAGTATTCCTCTCTGACAATTAAATAAAAACATTTTGGTACTAACAGTATAATAGCAAGTAATTCCATTTAGGTTACTTGGCCTAAATCCAACGTAAATATATATTTGTTACGAATAATTGTATCTACAGAAACAGAATGCAAATTGCAAACATTTGTTGTTGCAACATTGGACAAACAACTGCGGTGTATTGCCCTACTTAACAACACGTAATGTATACAATATGCATTCTGACTATTTAAACAATTATTAGTATTATTATAGTATTAGTAAAAGATGAAATCATTTGTAACGAGGCACTCGATAAAAAAAGATACATTGCATTTGAAATGGCCTATTTGTTTTGTTAATGCTTGGATTTGGGGTTAGTTATATTGCATTATCCTGTATAGAAGTTAGACATTTGGTAAGTGTAGGAAACATACTATAAAAAATGCGTCGTAAAATTACCCAAAGGTAGTGTTTAATGTCAGAGACCAAACTTCTTAACAATAAATAGATCGTAGTATTTTCCTTTCAAATGTTTAAGTTTGGAATCATGTAGGAAAAAAGAAATAATAGTGAAATCTCAAAAATAATCCAATTTATATGTAAGGGGCGATTTCCTTTTAACGTTGAAACGGGTTTTACACAATACAATTAAAATATGTACCAATCCACTGCATGTGCTCAAAGCTCCCGTTGATCCTGTATGAGAGATTGACGTAGCGAAGAAATGGCAGTCTCTGGTCTGAACCGGTTCATTCCTGATCGATCCATCCGGCTGTAGATATTCCACCTCCAGGTCGGGTCTCAGGAGCCAGCGATTTTGCTCAAGGACCACGTGATGCTCCTCATCGAATGCGGTGAAAGTAACTTTGTAAGCTTCATTGTGATTGGCTGAATCTACGCTCCGTTTCGATACGTTCGAGGGATCATGAACCAGCGGCAAGATGATGTCATATTCTAAATTGAGAATGCATGAAGTTAAAAGTTAAGATAGAAAAGCTTCATCATGTATTTAGAGAATTAACAACGTAATGCGTTATTTCTTACAAATTCAATGTTTTTCGTCACGAAATACTTTAGTTATTTTCTATGTTACAGATTAAATGATCTTGAATTCTTATAACAATGTCATTACTTTATTACTATTAATTAAACCCAAGGATCAAAGCCATGTATATATACATTTTGGACAACTTTGATACATTTGGTCGCAATATTCTTTCGTTTTGTTCATGCCCAACAAAACTAGCAGTATTCCCCATATTGTAAGCAACTAGACCCGTGTTGGCAAACATCTTACTGCATATTGATGGCTCTGACAAGGAGTGGATTGGGTTCTTGTCGAATTACGCACTTACAATAATAATGAGGAAGGGGAATAAGACTTGAAGGAACCCATGACTCATTCAAAGTGTATGCAAGTTATTAAGATTAAGCCAAGATCAAGATTAATACCCTTTTTTATTTTTCAAATCTGATTTTATATTATCATTTATTATGTCATTGATTAGGCCTATTTTCCCATATTTCTTTTAATTGTGAGGTTTTCAACAACAAAAAAGCTCAATTGCACTTCCAATGACGATGTATGGTTGTGCTCTTACAACATAAATGAATATAAAAAAAAAAAATACAAAGTGTATTACTATTAGCACAGTGGCGGATCCAGGGGGGGGGGGCACAGGGGGCACGTGCCCCCCCCCCCCCGGCCAAAAAAAAAGAAAAGGAGAAAAAGAAGGGGGAAATAAAAAGGAGAGGAAAAAGAAAAAAAGGGAAGAGAGAAAGAAGAAGAAAAGATGAAAGAAAGAAAAGGGGAGAGGAGAAAAAGGAGGGGAAAGGGAAAGAGAGAGGTGAGTAAAAGGCGGACAAAGAAGAAAGGCGCCAGACGGAGGAGAAAAAAGGGGGAAAAGGAGAATAATGAGAAGGTAAAAGAAAGAAAGGGGTATGATATCATAAGAAGGTGTTTTTTTTTTACCGGGTAAGAGCGGGGGGGGGGATGCAATTTTAAGTCGAACATGACCGATACCAAATATTTTTATCTCCTTTATAACTTCTAACTTATAACCTATAAATTAGTCTTGAATTATTTTTCCGATATACCTATTCTAAGTGCTTCTTCAGCATGCAGATTGTTCCCGCCATTAATCCTGCCATAGTTGCTGGTTTCATTGTCATATTATTGTCTGTCATCCCTATGGCCGCTAAGTTTCTATCCGTTTCGCAAGCACTTTTTTTCCATCGCCTACATGTAATGCTTATTGCTTCCAGTTTGCAAAAGATCCCAGTGGCGGATCTGTGGGGGTGGGGGAGGGGTTAGAGGGTTTAACCCCCCCCCCTTGGGCTGCCAAGTGAAAATGTGATGTGAATAAAAAAATCGCCATCATGTGTCCAGACCTACATAGTATCCGTATCGTCATCGGGTCAAACCCCCCTTAAACTGTTACTAGATTTAAAAAGACGTTATCGTCCACTGCTTTTTATGGTCTCCATTGTGTTAGTAGATGCCAGGATAACATCACTTACGGGGGTTCAAAATAGCAACAACAAAAATCGCCTCGCCGCTCTGCGGCTCGGACTTCGTGGCTTGTTGACGATGCTCCGTATCGTCATGGGTCGAACCCCCTTAGGCTGTTTCTTGATTTAAAAAAACGTTATCATGCACTGCTTTTATGGTCTCCATTGTGTTAGTATATAGATGCCAGGAAAACATCACTTTACGGGGGTTCAAAATAGCACCCCAAAAAATCGCCTCGCCGCTATGCGGCTCGTGGACAATGCTATGCATCGTCTTTGGGTCGACCCCCTTTAAACGGTTACTTGATTTAAAACGACGTAATTATCATGCACTGCTTTTTATGGTCTCCATTGTGTCAGTAGATGCCAGAAAAACATCACTTACGGGGGTTCAAAATAGCAACAACAAAAATCGCCTCGCCGCTACGCGGCTCGGACTTTGAGGCTCGTGGACGATGCTCTGCATCGTCATTGGGTCGAACCCCCCTTAAACTGTTACTTTATTCCAAAAGACGTTATCATGAAATGCTATTTATGGTCTCCATTGTGTTAGTATATAGATGCCAGGAAAACATCACTTACGGGGGTTCAAAAAAGCACCCCAAAAAATCGCCTCGCCGCTACGCGGCTCGTGGACAATGCTCTGCATCGTCTTTGGGTCGACCCCCTTATACTGTTACTTGATTTAAAAAGTCGTAATTATCATGCACTGCTTTTTATGGTCTCCATTGTGTCAGTAGATGCCAGTAAAACAAAAATAGCAACAACAACAAAAAAAAACGCCTCGCCGCTACGCGGCTCGTGGACGATGCTCCGTGTCGTCATTGGGTCACCCCCCCCCCCCCTAGCAGAAAGCCAGATCCCATCATCCGCACTCTTTGAGGGGGTAGGAAAAAACAATTTTACGTCATATTACTCCAGGAAGTGCCTGAAAATGCACCTAATGTGGTTCTAAAATTGCAAATGCATCCTACTCAGGGAGGGGGTTCTGACCCCCTCCCAGACCCACCCCGCTTGGTCGCTCTGCTCCCTCGCCGCTGACGCCTCACTCCATCGTTTTTCATATATTTCACCCCGTGCGATTTTGTGCCCCCCCCCCCCCCCTCGGTAAGAAATTCCTGGATCCGCCACTGTAGCATTCATGTAATATGTTTGCTTCATACCCAATAAACAAAATCACGTGAAAATCACGTCAATATCAAGGTATCGACTTGAGGAGAGTTACGTTCTTCAAACACCGGACATTTACGTAAATGTGTTAATACGTTTTTTGCATTAGGTAACTTAAGACACACGTACACTAAATCACGCAATTGTCACTGCAATATCACCATTATAATAACGTGATTATCCCTACCTTGGAGACCATGGTTTATTAACCTAATACTCCCGTGTTTGTTTGGTTATGAAATTACATCTTCATACACGAAATTATCGCGTCACAGAAACACGTGAAGCGTTAGTGATAGTTTTAGTCAAAATATCTGCGTGAAATTCACGCGAATATTACGAGGTTGACTTTAGATGAATCATGTTCTTCATTCACGTGAAATTTACGTCGGGATTAGAGGGGGTTGGGTGGGGGGGGGGGGTACAAACATCCCAGAAGAGAAAGCTAGTTGCAACTGGTCCAGTTGATGAACCATTTAATGCCAACTGGTAACCCTGGAAATTGAAATGGGCTAAATGATCCAGTTGATCAAGGCCAGTTATAATTCAACTGGTCTAGCTGAGCCATTAGAACCATTTGGTAAAACTTCCAACCAGTTGAACAGCAACAATACTTCAATACTGGTACGTCTGTATTTCCAATGTAAGGGCATTGGTAATAAGTAGACTTACATAATTGAATTAATCGAGAAAAAAATTCGTATACTTGTACTTTATTGAAATTATTTTAGTTCACAGTTAATGTTTCCCTTATTCATGTTTAACTATTTATACGAAGTAGCGAAATGTCCTAATAACTGGTTATTTATATTTGTAGTATTTTCGAAATGAATTGCATATAACTAAATCATCAGTAATTAAGAAATATGCTGTTAATTCAGATAAAATGTTTAAAAAACATAGATCTGCACGCACCCCATATTCAATATGCAAATGAATTGGTGTCAGCTGGGTCAACTCGAAATATGCCAACGCTCAGTCATCAACTGGTGCAACTGGAAATATGCACACTCCAGTTATCAACTGGTGAACATAGAAATATGCCAACAGTCACGGGATTATCACCACGGAACTTAAATGGTAACTGTGAAACCATCAAGACACCCACGAATAACTCATTTTCACACCTGGAAAACACGGAATACCCAGCTTATATTAATAATCCGTTTGAGTCACGCGATCATCACCGCGGAACTGCTGGCAACTTTGACTACGATTTAAATAGGTGTTTTAAGACACCTAATCATGACTAATTTTTCACACCTAAAAGTCACGTATGCCCAGCTTAGATTAATAATCCGTTTGAGTCACGAGATCATCACCGCGGAACTTATGGCAACTTTGACTTCCATTTAAATAGGTGTTTTAATACACCTAATAATGACTAATTTTTCACACCTAAATATCACGGATTCACAGCTTAGATTAGTTATCAGTTTTAACTACGTGATCATCACGAAGAAAGTTATGGTAACTTTGAAACCATTTAAATAGGTGTTTTAAGACACCTAATAATGACTAATTTTTCACACCTAAAAGTCACGTATGACAAGCTTAGATCAATAATCCGTTTGAGTCACGAGATCATCACCGCGGAACTTATGGCAACTTTGACTACCATTTAAAAAGGTGTTTTAAAACACTTAATAATTACTAATTTTCACACCTACATATCACGTTTTCACAGCTTAGATTAGTAATCAGCTTGAGCCACGTGATCATAACCAAGAAATTTATGGTAACTTTGAAACCTTTTAAAGAGGTGTGTAAGACACCTCAGAATTACTAGTTGAATATAACCAGAGATTCACGGACAGAACAATAAGACGATTAGCCGGTGTAAGTAACGTGATTATTACCATCAACCTTGGATAACCTGTGAAACCAATCAATAAAGGTGCTTACAAGACCAAATAATTACGTATTTATCGCCACCATCGGTTAACTGACAAAAAAACTCGTTGCTTGGTCAAGTGGTTATTCGGTCATAAACACTTGATTTACAGAGGTAAGTGGAATCACGTTACTCCAGTCGCGTGATAAACTGGCGGTTTTTAGGTTAGATAAAAACGTGAACAGGAGTACCTTTTTTGTTTAAATGAAGGCACGTGTCGATAACGTTTAAATCTAGTTCAAAAGGCACTATACTTTAAAATCACTTAAAATACACTCCCAAAAGAGGTTACTTTTTGGTGTTCTGTTTATTGGGTAGATAAAACCTGGTATGTTGTGAATGTATTGCATTTGGTGTTTGGTGTTGCGTTGTGTGCGTGTGAGAGTGTGTGTTTGTATGCGTGTTTTTGTGTGTGTTAGAACCTAGACAAACATATCAGAACTCAAAAGTGATAATGGGATACTCACCTTTTACCTCTGATTTCTTTGTGTAGGAATGAAGTTCTTCCTCGGTTAAAATGCCATGAAACTAGGAGACAAAGATGTAAATAAAGGAAAACAATAATACCAAAAAAATGCGTGAGAGTTTTTCTCTCTCTATATAATATATCTCTGGCCCCCTCCTTCCCTCCCCTACATCTCCTCTCTATCTCTTTCTGTTCTACTCCCCTCTCTTACCACTCTCTTACACCCCTTTCCCCTCCCCCCTCTCTCTCTCTCTCTCTCTTCGTCACTGTTCTCCAGCGCTTACCTACCAATCCCCTACACCTTTTCTCTCTTCTCCCTCCCCCATCGTACCCCCTCTCTCTCTCTCCCTCTTCCCTCTTCTCCTATTTCTTTCTTTTCCCTTCCCTCCTATCCCCCTCTCCCTCCCTCTTCTTCTTCTTCTTCTTCCCTCCCCAAATACTCCCGTAACCTCTCCACACCCCATCTCTCTCTCTAGTTTACCCTACCCTCTTCATGAACAAATTATATTCCTTCATTTTTTATTCAAGCTATGTCTCTTTACATTCCCTATCACTATGCGCTACTCAACCAACCATCAAACATAAAAGTTAACTTCCCTAATGAGTCGTTATACTCTTTATTGTGATAATGTTATCAAAGAATACATTGTATTCCATCAAAATGCTATGATTGTGCTTCTTCAGTAGTACCCAACCGATTGCTGCACTGACAGAAATTTAAATCACTGGCTAAATATAATATCGTAAAGGATTTAGTAATCGGTAAGCAGTCAGAATACCATACCGACCCTAAACCAACCGATAAAACGACAAAATAACTTTGGGGGTATAGTGACCAACTTGAAATATTCATTATGTACCCACGCGCAGTAAGTTGCGTGTGAATAATGGAAGAAAAATAAAATATGCAAAGCATGGAGACATTCGCATTGTTTTTTCTCACATTTTGAGGGGTAAGCAGAACCTATCCGCCATATTAGTAACGTAAATTTGTGGTTAAATTGGCTGTTGTCTTGTGTCGGTCTGTTGTGGCTAGGGTATAGAAGAGGAGAAGGTGGACAGTTTTCACTTAAAAATGCAAGTCTATTTCTGATATCAAATACAAATCATCACTGGAGTGAGAAACTCTAAAATCTATGCTATATCCTATTTTGTACCCCGTTTCTTAGTGCACCGCATGAAAGGGAGTCCCTTTAAAGGTGCTATGTCCCTTTTGCAGGCCAAAAAGATGAAAAGGTTAAATTCCAATGGCATTTGAAAGATAATACTAATTTAGAACTCCCCATAAAAGATTGGGGCTTGAAAATGTCTTTACGTGGGAAAATAACGACTATTAGTTGTCAAATCGACTTAGGAGCTATAGAGCCAATAAATAATAGTCTTGACTTTCAGACCATTGTACCGCATGGTCGTACGCTTTATGCTGTGCAAAGATTCAATCAATTTAATTTTGGCCATTACAAGAAGTGGGTTATTGTAGTAGACAAATCCTTTACAGCTCATTTTATGTATGTTATTACCAAAGAAGAAGAAAAAGCCAGTCAGTCACTCAATACTGACAATAGTGTCTGACAGTGAAGTCTAGCAAGTAAACGGGTTTTCTTGCATAATTTGAATCAATGACACTGCTAACGTTTAAATTTCACAGATAGGATATACATGACATATTCATAATTCCTGCAAAGTTCTACAGAATTTGGAGGTTGGCTGCAAAAGGGACATAGTATCTTTAAATGTGATACAAAGTTTTTGTATGGGGTCATGGATTTGGTTCAAATGAACACATTTGAAGCATATGCGATCCTACAATATTCAGTGATCGTTGTCGCGGTTGAAATCGAGTCTTAAATTGTAAATATTAAACTCTTTATGATGTTAAGCTCCCTCTCAAGGTCAAGATATTAATAAAGCTATAAAACAATGTTTCTTGACTAAAATCGACCGATTAGCTATTCCCGTTAGGAAATTATATATCACAACTAAATATTCTGAGATTTTCATGGTCGCGCTATTTGAAATCTATCAAAATTTATTGTGGCTATTGTGGTTATCCCGTCTACCATACAATTATATTTTTGTTAATGCCAAACCTCACCTATTATTCAGCATGACAAAAATCCCTCGTTGCAATGAAAACCCACAGTGCGCGCAGTCAATCGACAATGAATTGAATAGAATTCTGTTAGTCGAGATTTCTATCCAGTATATTAGGGACTTTTAGATTTGCGTGGACTGATATGTGTGACGTCCATTCAAGGCAGTGCATTAAAAGGACGTCGACCGTAGCAATCCGCGTAGTCTTTGCGCAAATCTAAAAGTCCCTATGTTACTAATCGAATCTTCCTTCTTGTCATTTTAGAGATGAGGATAATGTGGGGATGTGGCCGCCTGATTTAAACTTGTTTGAAATTGATTGTCATATGACCCCGAGCTGCACTTTTTCTTCACACCTCAGCATGCCATCACATTAAACCCAAGACACACCGACTCCCAACCAACCTTTTCTCGGTCTGTCATTGGTCTCGTTGGTGTGACTGAGGTATCACATAGTTCTGGGGAGTGTTTTATAAAGACTAAGATCAACTTTAAGTTGGACTTAACTATGGCTGGCCATTCATGCCACTATTTTTCTCTCATCATACTGGCATTGGTTTCTCAAGGGACGTACCAATCATGGTCACAAATCTACAGAATTTTCAATTTTTGATAGTTCATTATTATAGAAGAAAAAAAAAATGTCTAAAGATCATAATTGAGAGACAAATGGTGAGAGTAACTAGTGGCAAAAATGGCCTGCCATAGTTAAGTCCAACTAAAAGTCGATCTTAGTCTTTGTGAAACACCCCCCTAGATACGTGAACTAGTCGGTAACAAAGGAAACCTTGGACATTTTTCCTGAAAAACTAGGTCTGTGTACGAAAGTGGAGGTTCACTTTAGGGAGGAGTCAACTTCATTCGAAGTGATAATCCACGCCCAGAATAGCAGAATCTACTCTAAAAAATGTTACCCCTTCTACTGAAAGTAACTTATTTTTGTAGTGGACTTGCTCTTTAAAGGTAATACCATGTAGGGCCAAGGGCGTATTTCGTTGACCTTGTTTCACGTGGATTCTTTTCTTCTCACGTTATAGGTCACTGCCCCTATTGATATCAGGCCAATCAATCTGAACTCTTACAACACCCAATGGCTTTCCAAACCACTGTACGTGATCATCAGGTCAATAGCTATGTGAACAGTAATCTTTTCTATAATTATTCGTGCAATTCTTTTTACGATTATACCAATCAAATGACAATTGTTTAGTTTATAAAATGGGAATTATTAATTATGACCAGGATGATGGAGGGTGTGGGAGGGGGGGGGGGGGTGGTGGAATAATTCAATCACACCATCAAACTGACTCCAAACAGATCAATTTCTGGCTATTCGATGTAGTTTCTTCCATGAATTAAGTTATAAGGTCAAAATCATTAATATGTAAAATTACCAAATAGATGAGAATATCAAATAGCCGAATCAGTTACGCGACTCCAATGTTTTTGTTGATTGGAATATTATCAGACATACAGCTGTGATCAAAGTGATCAAAACGTTCATGCAAACTGATCATTTAGCCCTTTCGTCAGTTACATCATTGTTTGAACAAGTTGCATACATCTCTTTTTATATAGTTATTAATTTATTTTATGATGCTTTGTTGCATCAAAATAGGCACAAATTATCTGCAACGGGAATAATTTTCACTTTGACTGTAAGCTCTTCTGTTTCAGGAAGGAAAACATAGCTATTCTCTGCCCAAACGCATAGTTCAACACTCATGATCTTTCAAGAAAATCTCTATAAAATCTCAAATTAAAAAAAAGTCTTCTTCTCTCCGTGAAAATTAACTCATTATCAAGTTTGAATTGACCTGACATGGATGAAAAAAGAATTATAAAAAATAGACAAAAAAGAAGAACAAGGAGAAGAAGTTTATATCATTCAACCTTCATTCAGAAAATATATTACATTGTATATTTATATGTCGTCGCACCCCGGAACTACAACAATGGGCAATTACTGAATTAGGAGGACGCGTTCAGTTGGCCTCAAATCTATTACTCTTCAATATTTCGGCAAACAGCGTCAATGAATGAGAAAAAAGTTGAAATAAAGACTTTGGTGTTACCCGATCTGCCTTAAAAGAGCGTACAATCAAAATTGCTTTGTGTTGCCTTTTGACAAAGATCAACAACAACAATTGTTCGCATCTTCCAGTTTCATAATAACAACGTTTATATGATTGCAGCAAATATCGATCAACTTTTCCATAACCCGCGCTAAATGTTAACACCGATAAGCACATCCCTAACACAGCGTGTCCTACTTGCATGCTTTTTTCCTTTTGTTTTTGTTGGTCATAAGCATTTTGTATAATCTTTGGATAAAGAATAATGTTTATTAAAAAAAAAGGAAAAATAGTACCAGAAGCAGCATCCACTATGAACATGACTGACAATGAAAGAAGACAAAATATACAGTTCCTCAGGTAGACAAAGAAACATCCCTTCACTGCTATTGTGTAAAAATGAGTAAAACAGGTGAATATGCATGTGACACCTGTTCTACATATTTTTACATAATAGCAGTGAAGGGATGTTTCTTTGTCTACCCGAGGAACTGTATATTTTGTCCGCTTTCTTTGTCAGTCATGTTCATAGTGTCTCCCTCCCTCCCTCCCTCTCCCTCTGTTTCTCCCTTCCCCCTTTCTCTCTCTCTTCCTCTCCAACTCTCTCACGCGCTTCTCCCCATCTCTATTCTTCATTTATGCCTCCTCTCTCTATGTTATTCTTTCTTCCATTTATCCCTCTTGTCAAGAGGAATTGATTTACTATCGAGTAAAGATACATTTTCATTTTTAAATTTACACATTTCATAAGCATTATCATCATCAGAAATGAAAGATGGAAACTCACCTCTGATAAGCAATACCCTCCTTGAAAATTCAGCACCAGCCAAAGGAAGAGAATTGTATACGCCACGCCCATGTCTCAAGAGAGCATCTAACACAATCCGAACAATCGATCAAAGTTGTACGGGAAGTTTCTTGCTGAATGCCTGATTAAAAGTGTAACCTCGGCCGTGAACACTTAATCAAACTGCTTTCTGAACAAATTGATGGGTCGTTTGCATGTATTTCGTCCAATTAAGCAGCATTATTAATGTTAACAATTCAGTTGACAGTATTATTTATTAGTTACAACATCGATACTTTATTCACCGACAGCACTGAATAGGATTTCTCCCTGGTTCTCCTTCATGAAATGGAGTTATGAAAGCAGCAGCAACTGCTCATATAACAGCAAGGTGTCGTTAAGCTTGGATGGTTATCACGTATGATAACATAATCACAATAGCGGATCTCTTGAATGGATTCCATATTAATTGTTGCATTCCCTCTAGTAAACCCCTCGGTAAACTATCAACATTGAAAAGCACAATCATACGGAACGAACCGTAACCTTAGCGTGAGGTCACATGACGCGATTTGGGCGTCGTCATCTATACTATCACAATTTGTTTCCTGTTAAATATTTCTGTAGTATATCAAATATTTTCCTAATTTTAGTTTTGATTTTGGTTATAAACAAATTAAGAATCAAATAAACCTGATTGATATATGAAAAAGGCTAGGTTCTTTGAAAGCAATAGCTATTATAAAGTAAAAATGTATATCCAATAGTAAACTTTTGTAGGCCATAGCTTTCACTCTATTACATGTTGCATAATTCTATCGTAAAATTTATAATTTTTTCGTTTTGGGTTATAAAACAAGGAAACATTCAGTCAAACCTGATTGGCAAACGAAACGACTAGCTTCTTAAAAAGCAAAGCTATTAGAGAAACAATGTCATCAAATAATCAACTTGTTTTGTAGGCCATAGTATTCACGGTATTGATGGTCAGATTCTGTCCTACATGGATCACCAAAAAAGATGCATTTTGCCAAAGGATTAAGGTTTCCTATTAATGATCTTTGAACTATACTACTGAAAATATAGGAATATAAAAGGAATTATTTTATGCGTTTGTTTTTGAAAATAGTATGAGTTAGCATATGATAAGTGTTTAGTCCTAGTTCAAGTTCAGAGAGGTAAACTGCCGATCCTGATAAAGGATATTAGTGTCACGGCTAGGATTTGAACCCTGAGCCATTTGATCCACAGCCCCGGCGACGTACCCACTTGCCCACGACACCTCAAAATTACATTGCCCCATATAGTGCGTGGGCGCGTTATGTGTATGGATGGGGGTGGGGGGGGGGGGCAATGTGTATTTGTGTTAATGTGTTTGAAAGAACAAGGGTCTGACTGCATCGTTCAGTTCTGTTATCCAGGCATATATGGTACTGACCTTCACCTGCCCAAAGACGGAGCTTGGGATATAACTCGGATCGTTCCATGTACGGACCAGGGAAGCGGCCACTAGTATAGTAATAGTGTCTGCTTTGAGAGACATAGTTGTTTTGTATACGCTTTCGGGGAGGTTACAATTGTGCTATACTGACGATCAAATGCAGGAGGTTCGTTCACTTCTTATTCAGGTCATGTCCAAAATTAATTTCTATTAGAGTTATTTATTAATGAAATGTGAAATTTCGAGAAAGGTTATATTGGAATATTCATGGGATATAGTGAGGATTAACTGATGAACATATATGTTGGATTAAATAAATTGAAAAAGCAATTCACATTTTTAATATTTTTCACTAATATACAATTTGGATTGACCTCAAACCTAATTGACCTTCTGTTCCTAATACATATTCAAACAATTCTGACCACTTATTATGGATTCCCGTAACTTGTTATTGATAAGGAATTTTATGAAGCAGTGCCGAAATCCAACAGATAAAGGCCTGGATAAATCGTTCTCAAAATGTTGTCCATTTGGAAATTACATATCAAAAAGTTGGAAAATGTTCAATCTCAATGAGTTAACCAAACAGGCCATTTTCATACATTTGATCAGGTTTTGGGAATCTCTATTACGCGTTAAATGTGTATGATGAACAGTTGCAAGGTTCTTCCGGTGACAAGGTCTTGATAGTATTTACCTCTAACAACATTTCAGAGAAAACAGAAAATTACCACCTTTTTGTTTATTTTGCAGGTATTTAGAAACTGCGCAAATGGAAAAGGGAAGATTATAAGTTACGTTTCAACGGTTAGTTGGGATACGGGGCTTTAGCTTCGAGCACTGGACCCACCACAGCAAGGATGAAATATTCATGCACCTGACTTCATGCAGCCGTTACAGGCATTTATAGATGGACACTGACGTGACGGCTGAATGACTACGACTACTTTTACGCAATATCTTTTGTTGTAGCGACAATCGAGGATGCGTTATATTTCCCTCTAAAATCAAATACAATTGTGAAGAGGAAAATTATTCTTGGGGCAAGCGACGTAATTATACAGGTTCACGGTCCAGCGGTATTTGTCAAGTTTTTTCACCTTTCTCTTTAATTGATTTACATTTTGCTCAAAAGCAATATCACCATATTTTTCAAGCGAATAAAAAAATACACGGAAACAAACAAAATCGTATAGAAAATGCACATATATACATTTATTGAAAAACAATATACACTATACATATCAGGGTAGAGTCAAATATTTTGATTGGTTTCATTGCTGCATATTTCAAACGAAATCGTGTTAATGTATTGATTAATATACGAGAGAGGGATTTGCGATTATACTTGCTTACTGCAGAAACATTGATTTCAGATTTGAATTAGCCTAGATGTACATCATTTTTACAGACACACATTATCACACACACACACACACACACACACAAATATATATATATATATATATATATATATATATATATATATATATGATTTAAATGATTCAAATTTTTTTTTTCATGAAAAAAAAAAGTATATAAGTATATTACAAAAAGTATTCAATGAAACGACAAATATAATAGCAATAGCACTAGAAAAAAAGGAACTAACTAGAAGTAGACCAAGTATTAGTTCATCAGATGCTGTTTTTAAATATATCTTGAACAAAGTATATTTAGTATATTATACAGGGCGTATCATAATAAAGGATATTGAAGTTTAATGACGATTTATATGAAAACTACTGATTTCATAATCAAGCATTTTGTGTCTGTTGTAAAGGACAGAATGTCTTCTTTTTAATGACACCCCGATCATACTACTACTGTCACAGTTGACTGAATAACAAAGCATTGCTGTCCACCATGTGAAAGGTGCACTGTGACAAGTTAGCATTCACAGATAAATTCTAAAGATTAGTGCTTGTGTCAGCCAAGACATATTGAAATGCTGAACAATGAGTGAATTATGTGTCTAAGAAGGAAATGTTATCAAACTTGGCACAGTGCACCTTCCACATGGTGGACAGCAATGCTTTGTTATTCAGTCAACTGTGACAGTAGTAGTATGATCGGGGTATCATTAACAAGAGGACATTCTGTCCTTTACAACAGACATAAAATGCTTGATTATGAAATCAGTAGTTTTCATATAAATCGTCATTAAACTTCAATATCCTTTATTATGATACGCCCTGTATATAACGTTGAGCAAAATGTTTCCAAGAGACGTCTGTAACTTATTATTTCCCCCCATTAGGCCTCATTTTATAAATTTATTTTAAGTTTGCTCTACTTTCCTAGCTATTTCGAAGGAGACTCCATATATATCTTGTCGAAGATAAACATATCAGCGTTGCCGATATACCACGAACTTGTTATTCATAAAAAGCAAATAATCATTTTCATACAGCTCATATTTTGCTCACAATAAGCGTTTGTTTCCTGCTTTTTTTTTCTTTTCTTTTTTCTTGAACGCACGGTATATCAAATATTTTGAATTTCAAAACACCTTCATCTGTTCTATGAATTTACAGTAATATATTACAAATATATTTGTTTGGTATGATATCATATTTTCATTGCTACATAATCTAAGTCCTCTCTTACATTGGAAACTTATAGAATGTTAGTATTTCTTAATTTCAGTTTGAAAAACAGAATATTCGAAGACCATTTGTATATACCTGGCCTTAGTAATATGCAACCATGTATATTTACAAGTTTAAAAACAATATTAACTCTTCTGCAAAATGATTTATTTTTTCTCGATGCTATGCGTGTTGTACCAGAATAAATTAATGTCATGGCAATTTATAATTTTAAGAAGTATTTCGGCATTGATAGCAAACCTAAGTTCTTTCTTATATTGAAAACCTACTGAAAGTTATCATTTCTTAATTTCAATCTGAAAAAGGGAACATTCAAAGACTGCTTGAATATACACCTCTCTTAAACATCATGCAACAATTTGTATTTACAATTTTTAAAAAATATACTGTCAAAATGATGATTTGATTTGACCCTCCTGGCGCTCCCGATTATTAACCTGGCTTTAGCACGGCTGCCATACGGCGCTCTAGCATTTCAAGGAATAAATTCCTACCAGGTACCCATTTACTTCACCTGGGTGGAGTGTGGCAAATGTAGATCAATGCCTTGCCAAAGGACATTAGTGCGGGGGCGGGACTCGAACCGCGGACCATGTGATCGACAGTTCGGCGGCGTATCCACTCGACCACAACACCTCTATAATTATGTTGTACTAGGATATTATGGCAGTTTATTATTTTGAGAAGTCGTCGGCATTGCTTTAAAATGAATACTTCATTATAAATGTCTCCTTAATATCATGCAACCATATGTATTTACAAGTTATAAAAAAGATCTACTGTCCTGCAAAATGACCTTTTTTAAATTTCCGACGCCATACATGTTATACTAGGCTAACTATTATTATAACAGTTTATAATTTTGACAAGTATTTCTGCTAATTTTTAATTTTTCCTTACTTCTATTTGTTGTGTGGCTTAAGAAACTCTATTGTAAGTGTTCAAACGTTATTACGTTGTTTTTTTTTATATGCAGGCTTGTTAATAATACATCTCGAAACCTGCCTCTAAAAAAGTATTAACCCAAGTCTTTCCATACAATTTATGTGCAATTGTTCGCTTCGTTTCAAATAGTTATACCATTAGTACCCTTTAAAGGAGAATTCCGATCCATTAGCATTATGCTACTCACAGAGGAATAATAATATTAATAATGATAACAACAATAATAGTATTACTACTACTACTATAATTATTCATAATTGTACAACGAATTCTACTAACACTTATAATACCACCACTAATAAATGACAATACTACTACTACTACTACTACTACTACTACTACTACTACTACTACTACTATAATTATTCATAATGGCATAACGCCTTCTACTAATTCTTCTACTACCACCACCAGGCGCGTACGCAGGATTTTTTCAAGGGGGTGGGGGGGGGGGGGGTTAACATTTATAAATCGGGCCGAAAATTTCGCAACGACTCATCCAGCCACTGAATAAGCTGGGGGGGTGGTGGTAAGAGGACACTTTTTTCTTTTTTTTGTCTCGAAATTTGTAAATTTGAAGAAAAAAAAATCCAAAGGGGGGGGGGGGTAACCCACCCCCCCCCCCCCTGTGTACGCCTGTGTACCACCACTAATAATAATTAATAACAATACTACTATTGATTATTGTAATATCAATACAATTACATAAATATAGTAATCACTAATACAATCGTGTTGTTTTCTTTGTATGCTTTGCATAGAGTGGAAATGAAATGTATGTTGATAAACCTAGGTCTGCTGGTCTTGGAGAGATAATTGCTGATCACCCATGCGAGGTCGAAACCATTGTAATTCATCGGTTCTCCTTTGGACATTCCCGGGTTCTACAGGTCATGCGATAAAGGAAGATATAACAAATAAAAAGGTTTACACACGATTGCATCGAGAAAAAAATTAGAGTGTCTATAAATTAGAACAACTGCGACCGCCTTATCTTTACGAAGCGTATAATTATAAGATTGGAATAAGGTCTTGTTAAAAAGCTTAAGCAATGACATACGTGAACTTGAGACATAAGTATTTGATATGAGTAATTACTAATTTATGTGTTGATTTAGCAACAAAAAATGGAACCAACTATAGGAGCCTTAAAGACTCCTATAATGATAGCATTTAACGCAACTAGTTCAAGAAAATATTAGTGAGCAAAACTCACTAATCGTCTTTTTTACCTCTTATTTTCCAATTCTCAAATTTCCGTTTTTAAACGCAGCCAGGAAAAAATAAAATAATTGCCTTGAAACGTACTTTTAGTTTCATTGGATATTCACTTTATAAGAACATAAATCCATACCTAAAGGTATTTACAAAAATCTTTTGAAATTTGAGTGATTAAACAGTAACGAAATGCACTCTGAAAGGATTTACATAAATTTTCACTTTTGGGTGAATTTTCCTTAAATTTTGGAGTCATGGTTGATCCGCTAATATATATTTTTGTTCATTCTGACAGGCATAGAGATAGAAACATAAAGTGTGACTATAACATCAATACAACGTATTTAACGTTTATCCCATCAAATCAGCTCTCAATTGACATAAGAAAAAGGGGATCATGGGGGACCAATGGTCACCGATTAGGCATTGTTTGCTACATATAGGGCGCAAGTAGCTATAAGTAGCACGGTGGGGCTTTAATACACAAAACAAACCACGTCAACAGGTTAGGATAGGTAAATAGTATGTTATGCGGAAAAACAACGATTTCGATTACATTTTATTTACAAATATGGTTATATTATTCCATTCGTGGTTTAATATGTACTAGTTATATCGGTCTAGAGAACTATTAAAGTAATACTCAACGTGATTATCTCACCGACAACACGATGATATTCATCCAATAAGTCAGTAGAAACACCTTCAGCACCTGTGCGTGAGGAGAAGAAAGCATACATGCTTTTTCGTAAACAGTCAGATGACTGACGGCTTTAGGTCCTCTCCGAGAGACCTGGTAATGATGATTAGTGCCTTACCAAAGGGCATTAGCGCATCGAAACCGGGTCGCCGGATTATGAGACCACTGCTCTGCCAACTGAGCTATCGCACCTCCTATATAATACAACAATATCCCTCTCTATCTCACAACGCAGGCATGGACATTACGCCCCCCCCCCTTTCTCTCCTCACTCAATCTTGTATTACGAATTAGAAAGTTTAGGTTTATTGAATGAAATTAACAACACATGAGTTGCAGTGAAAATACATTTAACCCTAAAAAGGCCGGGCTATTTGAAGTCTAAGTACGGCCGGGGGGGGGGGGGGGGGCGCATAATGACCCCGGCTTTATTAGGGCTAAAATCACCGTGTTTAAACGTTTCTTTTTAAAATATATTCTTTTACATTAACTTGCATTTCTGAGAAATTTGATTTTTCGATCGAAACAGGTGGAGAATGGCGTAGCACATTGACAACTTTAAAAACGAACAAGGCAGAGTGAAGCATAGTTGAAATAAGCAACTCTTGCTAACTTTTGCTGTATGTGTACCTCTATTACCGTGTCTGAAAAATGTGTCATGTTGAACAGGGTTCTGGACTGTAAGAAACACAGAAAAAAATCCAATAAAAACATTAATATCCGATCATCTTGTTAATAATTCGTATTAACAAAATATTAACTATACTTTTTAAAAATAAACAAAATATTCTTTCTTGACTATTTGATATGTGTATGAGCGAGAGGTTTTGTATACTATCACTTAGCTAAAATAATGTAAAGGTGAGCTTTGATAACATGTAAAAAGGGTATTGAGTTTCATCTGCTTTGCAAATCAAAATAATGCCAAACAGATGTAACAACATTTTTGTGTTAACCAAAAAAAGGAACAAGGATCTGTTAATTTTGAAAAGATATAACAATTTGTTAATGCGATTAATCTGCAAGATAATGGAATTGACAACAAAAATCTTTCTAAGACATAATAATAATTGTTTGATGGGTGGTTAACTCACTTTCCAAACAATAAAACAACACTGTACTAGAAGCACTACCGCAAAACCTCCTCTTGCGCCATTTCAGCTCTAAAAAAAACTATCCAATTGGCCCCTATCACTTGAAGAAAAACAAATTGTTTTACTTTTATCCAATTTTCTTTTTGCGAGAAAGGGGGGGGGGGGGGGCTTTACCAATATGTGTTTAAAAAAGATAATTTTTCGGGATTTTTAAAGTGTTTTTGGCCAGGTTTGTTGGTGGACCCGCGCCTGGGTCCCATCGCTGTTGTGATGTTTGTTCCGCTAAACACTACATAACCATTAGGAAGTTATATTGCGCTATGCAATAAACATTACGCTATAACATAATTATTTTCATATTATTTTGGCTAATGGGTGTTTACATACTTTTTAATATATTTTAGTCAACCTTGTGTGTAACAAATACAATGTTAAAACATTCCTAGAGAATTTTCATGTCCCTTTTATTATTATTATATGTATAGATTAATACAAATTTGGATTTAAACTGACAAATAAAGTTTTTCTTACCTTCTGGTTCGTCGGGAATTGTATCATAGTAAACTGTCAATGTAAATACAAAAAGGTGAATGTACAGAATAGCGACTTTTGCACTATGGTCTGTATTTCTATTTATTAGTATCTCAAGTTTTATTTTCATTGCTAATTTCAATCATTTTCTTTCTAAAAGTTCAAAAGTAACAAAACATATTAAAATGTATAGGGCATGGTTGATATCAGTTAACAAAAACGTTCAATAGAAATTTGTAAAATATGAATTGAACTAACAATTACGTATAACCTTTTATATACCTCATTTTAAGATTCTTTACTAATCCTGTCTTCTGATTGGTTGAAAATGCAGTCATGTTCTTAACCATGCCCGCTAATTGAAATTCATAGTCATTTTTCCCGGCTCTACCGGTTTATATCCATTTTTCATAGCACTTTTTCCATGGCTGTGAAACGTGACGTCATTTTGCTGCGATCCCCATTTTGGTTTACGTGTTACCGTATAAGTTTCTTTTGTGCGATGACCGATGCGCAATACCGTAACGGTGTTTGAGTGCAATTCGATTTTGGTCGCTGCATTCAGGCGACGAATCATACTGTACACAAGTTATTGTTGGTGTTAATATTCATGACTTCAAAGAGATGGAAACCTAAATGGGTGAGTCAACATTTTCCCTTTTTTCGGTATATAAAATATATATTGACTGCTTTTAATATTCGAGGCATAGTTGTTTCTATAGGGTCTCGGGAAACTCACAACCTGCTATGACCCCGCGGCGCAAGCGCCTTGGGGTCATAGCAGGTTGTGAGTTTCCCTTGACCCTTTAGAAACCACTATGCCTCTCAAAGCAGTCAATATATCCTTACTATAATCCACACGTCATTCGATATATATATATATATATATACACTGTTGGTCAAAGAGGTGGATTAATTTGTTTTTACCCCAATTTATGGAATGATTTTGACAATAATTTATTTCTATTAGATCTAGATAATAGTATACATTCTCAGATTGTATTGAATACTAATTCGTGTTTGTTAGTGTGTGCTACTGCTACTCAAATAGGGGGCCTACGTCATTAATTCATGACAGAGAGTAATGAGGATTTATGCCTCATTTAAGGGCACTAATATAGCACATCGACACGGTTCTGATCCCGGGGGCTCCAAGGAAAGAGGCCATTGCTTAGCCAATGAATCATGACTGTACGCAGCTGGGACTATGGTGCGTTGCAGGCCTCACAAATAGAAACAAAACCAAAAAAATGTAATAAATTATTAATAATTTATTGCATTTTGCCCCGACCCCAACATTCCAAAAATCCTTTATGTGGGCATGCGTTGAACCCTAATGCATGGCCTTACAGAGGAATTTTGCCTGTGGGGGACCGGGGAAAAAACGAATTATTGATAATTGATTGCATTTTCTTTTTGTTCCCCTTTTTTTCTGGCTGCGGCAACGTATCCTAGCCCCCGCTGCATACAGTCATGATCCATTGGCTAAGCGATGGCCTTGTTACTGTGAGGCCCCAGAATGAAAACCGTGTCAATCAGCTATATTAGTGCCCCTTTGTGAGGCTTAAGCCTCATTACTGTCAGTTATGACTTATGGACATTGGTCCCCTAGTTGATTGGCATAGTAGCAAACAAACATGCTTTAGCAGTCACGCAAAACAAACACTCGCACATTATTATTCAATACAATCTGAGAATGTATATACTGTTATTTAGATATATTAGGAATAAAACATTGTCAAAATCATTCCATAAATTGGGTAAAACAAAATTTGAAAAACCTTTATGACCAACAGTGTATATATATATATATATATATATATATATATATATATTTCGTACATACACTTGAACATCAAGACAAGAACAAATACAATATTTGGAAATGCAGAGGCTGGCACGGAATCGAAACACTTGTGAATTGAATGCCTCTGGGACCTATGCAGATCCTGCTCAGACAACGCCATTGATTATTGGAGTGTTCGCGGGGGGGGGGGAATGAGCACTTAAAAAACTATCCAATTGGCCACAATTTCTTGAAAAAAAATGTTTTGCTTTTTTTCCAATTTTTTTGCGAGGGAGGGGGGGGGGGCTTTACCATTTTGTGTTTAAAATAGATACATTTTCGGGTTTTGTTCAGTGTTTTTGGCCATGGTTGTGGGTGGACCCGGGCCTGTAGCACCCCCCCCCCCTCCCCTGTGGAACCGCGCCTGGGTCCCGTCGCTGTTGTAATATTTGTTCTGATAAACACTACATAACCATTAGGCAGTTATATTGCGCTATGCAATAAACATTACGCTATAACATAATTATTTTCAGATTATTTTGGCCAATGGGTGTTTACATACTTTTTAATATATTTCAATTCAACCTTGTGTGTAACAAACACAATGTTAAAGCATTCCTAGATAATTTTTATGGGCCTTTTATCACCATTATATGTATAGATTAATAGAAGTTAGGATTTAAACTGACAAATAAAGTTTTTCTTACCTTCTGGTTCGTCGGAAATTGTTTCCAACGGAACTGTCACTGTAAATACGAAAAGGTGGGGTACAGAATAGCGACTTTTGCACTCTGGTCTGTATTTCTATTTATTAGTATCTCAAGTTTTATTTTCATTGCTAATTCCAATAGTTTTCTTTCTAAAAGTTCAAAAGTAACAGAACATATTGAAATGTTTAGGGCATGGTTGATATCAGTTAACAAAAACGTTCAATAGAAATATGTAAAATATGAATTGAACTAACAATTACGTATAATCTTCTATAATCCACACGACATTCTATACATACAATGTTGGTCATAGTGGTGGATTAATTTGTTTTACCCCAATTTATGGAATAATTTTGACAATAATTAATTTCTGTTAGATCTAGATAATAGTATACATTCTCAGATTGTATTGAATAATCATTTGTGTTTGTTAGTGTGTGCTACTGTGCTAATCAAATAGGGGACCCTACGTCATTAATTCATAACAGACAGTAATGAGGATTAATGCCTCATTTAAGGGCACTAATATAGCACATCGACACGGTTCTGATCCCGGGGGCTCCAAGTAACGAGGCCATTCATTAGCCATGAATCATGACTGTACGCAGCGGGGGCTAGGGTACGTTGCAGCCCCCGCAAATCAAAAAAAAAATGTAATCAATTATTAATAATTCATTGCATTTTGCCCCGACTCCCAATACTAAAAAGATATTTTTGTTGGCATGCGTTGAACTATAATGCATGGCCCTACAGAGGAATTTTGAATTATTGATAATTGATTGCATTTTCTTTTTGTTCCCTTTTTTTCTGGCGGCGGCAACGTATCCTAGCCCCCGCTGCATACATTCATGATTCATTGACCAAGCAATGGCCTTGTTACTTTGAGGCCCCAGCATAAAAAAAACCCGTGTCGATCAGCTATATTAGTGCCCCTTTGTGAGGCATTAAGCCTCATTACTGTCAGTTATGACTTATGGACGTTGGTCCCCTAGTTGATCGGCATAATAGAAAACACACATGCTTTAGCAGTCACGCAAAAAACACACTCGCAAATTAGTATTCAACACAATCTGAGTATGTATACACTGTTTTTTAGATCTATTAGGAATAAACCAATGTCAAGATCATTCCATAAATTGGGTTTAAAAATAATTTGTCGACCTTTATGACCAACAGTGTATATATATTTTGTTGGTACAAACACCTGAACAAATCAAGACAAGAACAAATAAAATATTTGGAAATGCAGAGGCTGGCACGGAATCGAAAGACTTGTGAATTGAATGCCTCTGGGACCTATGCAGATCCTGCTCGGACAACGCCATAGATTATTGGAGTGTTTGCTCATTTCATTTCAAGAGGCAAGAGCTGTAAGAGATAAGACGAAGGTGTTTGCCTTAATAATTATCGTTTAGGTACATTTATATTGCGCACATGACCCTCCTATAGGATGTTGAAGGCGCACACAAAGTAGTATTATTACCCTGGCCTTAGCTCAGTTGCCCATATGCACTCAAAGCATTCATGGAATGAATTCCCACCAGAGTACGGGGTACAAATTGTAAATTAACTCTTGCTACAGCGGCGGCACTAGAACCGTGAGCCATGCGATCCGGTGCCGTATTTGCTAGACCAGAACATAATGTTAATACATTAAATGACACAGTTATAAATGAATATTACCTGTATCGGAGTAATCCCTGTTCAATGGTGAAGGGTTGAAAATATCATCAAATGCATCTAAACGAAGAGAGAAAGAAAACACACAATACCTTCAACAAATATTAATTTTTATCAGCAAGACACAATTACGACCCTCTTCCGATCCGGGTTTTGGAGAAATAAAAGGAGATTCAGTTGCAAATCGCAGATAATCGCACTACTGAATCACTGGGTTCGCCGGGGTTGTTCCCAACAGGCGCCATTCTACAAGCGTATACATGTTACTCAAACCACATTAACGTTCGCACCCTACCGAATACCCTTTTTACACATGGTTGGAGAGTGGCAAATGTAGATTAATGTCTTGCCAAAGGACACAAGTGCCGCGTTGGGACTCGAACCATGAACCATATGATCCACAATTCGGCGACATATTCAGTAAACCACGACACCTCTCGTTCGAAAGTGTGCCTATCATAATTGTTACCGTGAGAATAAATTATATTAGTCACTGCAACTCGTCATTGTTATCAAGTATTTAATATGCAATGGTGCATCGGTTTGATTTAAACCGATTTGATCTAGCATGGCTTAACAGAAGATCATACCTGGATCGTGGAATGTAATGTCCCTAGATTCACTGTGACCTGCATAATAACAAAATAATAGTTGGAAAATACGAAAGTACACATAACAATAAAGACGGAAAGAAACACACACACGCATAAACATACACTAGCATAATTAACAATTTTTTTTTCTGGACTATTTCTTCCCTTATGGACTGTAATAAAACACAGAAAATGCTATTTAAACCCTTTTTAAGAGTAAGCTGCAGTGGAGAACGAATTCAGCACTGGTCAAGGCAGTACCTTTATACTGAGTGCATCTAAAAGGAGCTAAGCTATGATGCAGAGCATCGATCTTTATATTGTGGTGCCATCTTGGAAATCAGGTCAAGCAAGTCGGGAAAAGACTTCACTACAGCTCTCACAATGTTTTGAAACCTGTAAGTGACAACTTGTGTAATATTTGTCATATCGTTATCCCTGTTTTCGTGCGTATGGCCATTTAACAATATAGGGCGTTGTATAGGTAGGGATAGACTACACACGACATAGCGGTCAAGTGTGTTATGAGAAAGCATAGTATTTCAGTATCTTGTCAGCAAAGCATTGGAATCAATCATTTCGTGAGCATTTTACATATGTGTCACTATATATTTATATTTATGTCCTTTTCCAGCAAAGAACGCAGAATATTGAATTTGTGATTTTTTGTTCTGTTTGAAGAAATAATGTGGGTTGATACTGCTCATTGAGCATTTATAGGTAGGCTAAAAGAGGCAGTTATAGTGCGTTTGTCTTTTGTAAAATAGAAAGGAAGATATGAACTTAACCAATTTAGTGTGCATTTATTTATTATAAGTTAGTAAATGGAATTGATGCTGTATACAATTTGCCCTGCTAAAAGGGGATGTACTATATTTAAAGCTTTAATAGCCTTGATAAGTATTACATCAGCGTATGGAATACTAACACTGGATTATATTGATGTATACAATTTCCGTTTTGAGTATGTTTCCCGATTGAATCGTGTGGACATCTATGTTGTTGTAGTGGTAGGTAGGAAGGTGATAACAAGGTTAAATTTTTCGATAAATGAAAGCAGCCATGTGTGATTAATTTATGAAATTATACTTTAAATATTGGATACACATGTATGCTATAACCTAGGGGGGAACTGAATTCAGACAAGGATTAAGAGTCGAGAACAGTAGAACGAATCGTCTGTTTTCTCTAATATTCTAAGGAAACGTCAAAGCTTTCGCGCTTCGCGCGAGAGGAGGAAACTGAATTCAGATAATTAGGGCTTAATAAGAGTCGAGAACGGTACAACGAGTCGTTTTCTTACTCTCATAGTTTAAGGAACATCTAAGCTTTCGAGCTTCGCGCGGGAGGAGGGGAAATTCTTTCAGACAAGGATTAAGAGTCAAGAACGGTACAACAAATCGTCTTCTTTTCCTAATAATTTAAGGAAACGTCTATTGCTTCTGCGCTTCGCTGGAGGGGGGGGGGGGAGAAGCTGAATTCAGACAAGGATTAAGAGTCGAGCTTGGTTTCTATATTAAACTTATATTAGACGATTTCTGACTTCTGAGTAAACTTATATACCAATAACCCTGCTATATCAATCAACAAGCGTATAATCTTACACATGTCCCAATTGTAGTTAAAACAATGAAATTGTATCATGTGCCTATTATCTAAATACAAAATATTTACACAATCTTACAATGTTTCTATGGAAAATAATTAGCCCTTTTGGTGCAGTACTGCTTGTATTGAGACGTGAGCTCACCAATTATCAGTATGCTCCTTCATCATTCACGAACAAAGTACACATCTAAATGCTTTTAGATTTGTACTTTTTTCGTGAATGATTAAGAAGCATTTAGATAATAGGCACATGATACAACCACAACTATTTTCTTTACCAGATATAACAACATACAGTGCTTAGATCTGACAATCAGCCAAACACGAAATATCGTTTTTAAGAACGTTACAAGTATTATCACTTCATTCCCGGGGTTATTGGACTGATTCATGTACACAGTGTGTGCTAAATAAATAGAAATATAATACCTCCAACGCTACTAATAACCGTTCTACTGATACAAATCATATGTGTATAATGTGTAATACTTTGTTTCTAAGCGCATTGCTTAATAAGTATTATTATATATTCGAAATCTACCGGTTGTATCATCTTAATCATCATCATATCCACCATTCAGTGTAAGTGTGAAATGATTTCTTCAACATTTCCGAAATGTGTACAAGAAGATAACATTACACTTCATAATCAAGTAATTGTTTTCGAAATCTTAAGAATTAAATAAAAATAAACCTTATTAGAAAACAAAAAATTATGGCTCACTCTTTTTTCTCCAAATGATGAACACAATTAGTCCAACTATGGCAAGGATTGTCACCAAAGATGGTATAGTTGCAGCTATGGTTGTTGTATGTGCGTGGACATTGCTGGATGATGCTTGTGGCGAATCTGTTATGGAAGTTAATGTAAGAACATATGTTAAACATGACAACAAAATGAAAGAACCCCCCCCCCCCCCCCCATCCCCTACCCTAAAAAAAATTATAAAAAAGACAATAAAGTGACACGATTAAGGTGACAAGAAAATAATTAATCCAAATCATTTTCACTTGTAGATACAAATAACACGATGTTATTAAGGGGAAAAGAGACAATATGTCACATGGTACCTATTACAACAATTTACTGATACAGGGTGGGTATTGAAAATAAGGTTGTAGAGTAAGGGTTAGATATTTGTCAGCTTTGCCATCATTTTTTGCAGAAATATCTTTCGAAGAGAATTGACATATAACATACCCTCTTACGTGAAGCATGGAGAAAAAAACCCTCCTCAACAAGTTAGGGAAAATGAAGTTTAATTGATTATATCTCTATCATCATGTTATAATCTTCTCCATCTGCAGTATTATTACAAATTGTGAATATTCGTATTTGCAATGGTTCCCCATTAGTTATGATTTATTGAGTCATGGAATGTGCAATACATCAACAAAATGGGCAAGGTCAAACATTCAAGTTGGGAAAATCTCTTGTTCGGCTATGCATTGTTCCTTCTTTGCTCCCTTGTTGTGCACTGCATACTAATAGGGACTTTTAGATTTGCCCGGACTGATACGTGCGACGTCCATTCAAGGCAGTGTATTGAAAGGACGTCGATCGTAGCATAGACCTATTGTCTTCGTGCGAATCTTAAAGTCCCTATTACCAACACTGACTAGTGCATTTTGATACTTTTTTCAATTTTGACCTTGCTCCGTATTCTGATTTACTGCTCATTCCATTTCTGCGAGATCATACAACATAATGTTATTATTTTAAGGAAGATTAAACATAGTTTCTAATAATACTAAATAAAGCGATAAATATCCCATGACAAAGTGAGAAGTAATCAGTCAAACTGTAAATTCCACACTGTTTTGAGGGGATTGAAAACTTTGTACCAAACCCATCAACGTGTTTAGTGCATCAGACCTCAGAACAACATTGGGTCAACTTCTATTCAATTCATCATTGCACAAATGTACAGTATACATCCCTTCTTACATTATATAATACATACTACATATGCACTTCTCCCCAATCGTTTATAGAGAGATTCATTTAGACACACTGTAATCGCATAACAAGACCTCAAATTTATCCTGTAATCCAACTAAAACTTAAATGGAGTGTAGCCTGACGAGAATATGTGTCTTTCCCGTGGCCTGACTCGGGGCCAATCGGGTACTACGACTACGGACGACCCGACCGCAGCAATCACGTGCGTGTTACATGCGCGAAACCGAATTGTCGGGAGATTTTCTGTCTGTCTGGCGAACGCTGATCATGACGATATTAAGTCGATAACTAATCAAGTCCAATCGTTTACGTGCATTTGTCAAAAAGAAGACATAGATGGCGTTAATAAGTATTTGCCAAACTACACTTCCTTAAAGATACTATGTCCATTTTGCAGCTAACCTCTAATTCTGTAGAACTCTACAGGAATTATGAATATGTCATGTATATCCTTTCTGTGAAATTTAAACCTTAGCAGAGTCCTTATATTCAAATTATGCAAGAAAACCCATTAACTTGGTAGACTTCACTGTTAGACACTATTGTCAGAATTGAGTGACTGACTGGCTTTTTCTTCTTCTCTGGTAATAACATACATAAAATGAGCTGTAAAGGATTTGTCTGCTACAATAACCCACTTCTTGTAATGACCAACATTAAACTGATTGAATTTTTGCGCAGCATAAAACGTACGACCATGCGGTACAATGGTCTGAAAATCAAGACTATTACTTATTGGCTCCATAGCTCCTAAGTAGATTTGACAATTAATATTCGGTTTTTCCCCAACTTAAAGACATTTTCCAGCCCCATTCTTTTTAAGGGGAGTTCTAAATTATTATAATCTTTCAAATTCCATTGGAATTGAACCTTTTCATTTGTTTTGTCCTGCAAAAGGGACATTGCACCTTTAAGCATCAGGAGAATATCCTACATAATTGTAATCAACTTACTCGATCTCTTCAAAGTAAAAGATGACTCGATTGTCAGGTAAGGACGCCCTGCCATCCATTGGACAGCCCGACACGTGATATTTCCCTCGTGCGTGACATGAGAACCATTGAGTTGGACTGAACTAGAAGGACCGTGATGCATCGTAGTAGACACGTAGGTTTGGATGTGATCCTCCGATGTGACCCATCGTAGCTCTACAGGAGGTGACACACTACCTACAACAGCGCACTCTACGTCAGTTTCCTCGCCATGAAGAATTTGGATGACTTCACCGTTGTTTATCACTGTGCCTGTCTTACTCATGCGAACTTCGATATCCAGGAGGGGTACTAGGAATAAGATGAACAAGGGAAAGACAAAGGCAAGATGAGAAGGTGTATAGACAATAATAAACAATAATGTAATAGGGAGAGGGGAGAGAAGGACATAAAGACTGGAATAGAAAGCTGTTATGGGCACTGGACATCATATTTTACTGTAAATCGACAAGTGCTGTGTCCACAGACCATTTTTGGCACTTCATGATACCCTTTGCAGAAACTCGCCTCACCTACCATCCCAGTGTAGCTTCCTGAGTGAGCTGCAAAAGGGATTACTTAACCAAGTACTAAGTACCAAGCCAGAGAGTGCATCAGGCTTAACAAGAGAAACTAGATATAGATATAGAGAGAGAGAGAGAGAGAGAGAGAGAGAGAGAAGGGAGTATGTATGGCAAGCCAAAATGTCCAATAATCGTGAAAAAGGGTCAGTGTTTTGATAAACTCAGGCCTTTTGTTTTCCTCTTATTTTGGGGAATATTCTACTTGACCCGGAAAAACGGTGTCATAAAAACTTATACTTGTTTTTCTTCTAATCAACTGAACACGGGCAATCTAAGAATGAATAGTGGGGCAATTAATAACATAATGTAGGTTGCATTTTTCTTTTGAATTAAACTGGTTCTCCTAAAAGAAAGGAATATGGTATTTATGCAACGTTATCCATTTATAGTAAATATGGATACTGGCAATACAATGCCCTACAATTGTTCTAGCCGTTAAAACGCAAGGTTATACCAATGCCAGTGTGTTTAATATGTATTGAAGGATTATGATTATACTATCCGTTTGCTCAATATTCCTAAGTAGTCTCTTTCCGTTTCAGAAGATAGAGAATGATGAGAGGACAGATAGATATATAGATTGAAAGAGAGAGAAAATGTAGGACAATCTTGGTACTAAATTTCAATCATGTTTCCAATCTTCCAAAAAAACTACTCACGTATTACATGAAGATACGTTTTCCTGTCAAATATTCGAGGTGCACTGTGAGTCAAGATCTTACAATTGTAAACGCCATCGTGGGAAAATGTCACATTTAATAACACCATATCTGTAAAATTGACAATGTATCCCCGTAGAGCGCTCCGCCATCCTGGGACGTGTGCAAACTTGATGAAGGAATAGACCGTCTCAAAACCTTGGGTTGAGTTGTTGATTTTCTGCCAATAGAGGGACCCTATATTCGACTTGGTGATGTTTAACAGGCATGGAATCGTGACGTTCTGGCCTGGTTGAACGTAGAGGTCGCTTGCAGCGTTTGACATGTGTGCTTTTTATGGAGAAGATTAAATTAAAACCAAAAGTGAACAGACAAGTACCAAGCAATGCCATGTAACATGAATGCTTTGAAGGGCATGGTTAAAACTATTGCCCAAGATAATATTGAAACTTTGCCGACACCATGTAGTCTCGAGTTAAGGTCCGAGGTATAAATCTATTGCTAATGTGTTTGCTACTTTACTCCCAGCACCCCCTCCTCCTAATCATATAACTACTAACACAAATACTAGATGGACAAATGATAATAATAGTGATAATACTAGAATAATGATATTAATGGTAAAATTATTGATACTACAATACTACTGCTATTAATGCTATTACAATAATACTACTAATATTAATACTATTAATGCTACTACAATAATACTAATACTAGTAATTCTACTAATACTACTACGACTACTAGTCATACAAATGCTAATGGTGATGATTATACTAGTATACAACGAAATCTGCTACCACAAGTGATTACAACAATACGAATACGTTTCGAATACCTTTAATTTGAAGTAGAACAAAATTATGTTGAAATAACTTGATGGAGTAACTTGCAAAATGTTAGATATCTCCACATTGTTAGCAGCTTTTAACACCCTCTGCACTTATAAGCACGAGTTATCGTCGATTGTCGTGGGTTCTCACGAGTTATCATGTATTATCGTGGGTTCTCACGAGTTATCGTTGATTCTTATGGGTTCTCACGAGTTTTCCTGCCAGGGTATTTAACGGAATAGCCCTGTCAACAAAAATACTTAAAATGTTCGATGTTTATCTCATGGGGACACAGGTATGAGCAATTCTATTAATCATCTTTTATGAATGATTTACAATACTCGGAATCCCGTCAAGCTAGTCTCATGCCAGTTTTTAGTTTGTCAATAACAACTTTGTTTGTAGAGATCAGGGATACAATTTTAATATTTTGAGCAAACCGATCAATTTGGGTTTTTCACCGAAAATAGTTCTTATCAATTCCCGGGTTAGTATGTTTTTATTGGGTCTCAACAGCCATAACTGTTCCTGAGAAGGATAGCCTATCCTCCTGTTCTTCTCTCACCAAAAACGCTCCGAGAGACTTGGGGTATGCTGAATTTGAGGGTTAAACGTCCAAATTCACTGTTTGCGAGTCTTGTACACATTAATTGTTTTTCTACCAAATGCGGTGGCAGCGAAATAAGACGTACTTCAAATAGAAACATCACTGTATGATGTATTTTAAGTCGAAGCGAAAATAACAACACTTATACTTACAACTCTGAATACTGATGATGTAAAATAGAAAAAACCCATTAAGCTGCCACATTTTCGATGCTGAGTTAAATTCTGAAATATGATTAAGGCAATGAGAAATATGTGAATAAAGATAATCGACTATCAAAGATTATTCAACTTTGAAATGGAAAAAATACACTCCGATTTTTCATATTTTGTCGTGGCTGTTGAAAACAGTTTTTTTTCTCCAAGCCTTAAATTCTTCTCTACAAAGGCCAAGAAATTAAATCCTTTTGTGGTTTGTGATTGCGAAATTCAATGGTGTACTTTCCCCAAAACAGTTTTGTACTTTGAACTGGGTCCTTACAAATGTGTCATCATTATGGCGCCGAAGGGAAGGCAAACAATTGTAAGGTTCTACTGTTTGCTTTTTCTTCGTGCATGACAAAACGTGGACTTAGCAACGGTTCATTTCACAATAGTTATTTTTCCCCTTTCTTTTGTATGAGTACCTTTCTGGCGTGTATCCAGCGTTTGATGTGAATAGCTAAATATAATCGAGAGATCTGGATTTGTGTTAATAAGATAAGAATAGATTACAAATAGTTAGTGAGAGAATACAGAATGATACTTGTGCAAGCTGAATACAGAGTGTGGGAGACCCATAAGAGAAGCGAAGCTTGTAATAGTACAGGTCCCCTTAAATAACTTACTTTCAAATATTAAACAAGAAATGGTGACGAAAGAAAGAGAGAAGGAAAGAACGAGGAAGGGGGCAAGATGAGGATGATGTGCATTTATGAAACAAAGAAAAGAAGAAGGATCTAGCTTAGATAATAGTTGGAACAATAGACAGATAGGGAGAACAAAATTTGAGATGACACTAAGAGAGAAGGATAGCAATGAATGACAAGAACTATTACATCAATGAAAATCATTTCAGAATTTCTAAACTACATCATATTGTATACATATCTCAAAATAATACTCAAAGCAATATACAAATATTATTTTCAACATTAACTCACTTGATATTGTTTTAAACGAATCTTTGTGAAGTTGAAATCTAAATGAATACAGTGTAGAGGCATTACCTAGAGTATAGGTTCAAGTGAATTCCAACATTTGGGTCCGTTGTACATATTAAAGTTAATTGCTAATACCGATCTTACACGTGGTAAATAAAAACAGTTTGACTGTATTGTAGAATATGTATGATATTGTTTGTTTTTGGAAAAAACAGTGTAATGTATACTTAGTATCTAAACATATTATATATATACTGTATTTTTATGTCATCCTAATGGTGACAAAAGGATTTACATGGCGACTAGACACACCCATAACATGGAAGTTTCTTCCGAACTCTGCAGATATTTATTGTCATTTGTAATAAAACTGTGTTATCTTTTTATTTGTGTATTTACGTTTTTAAATCACGAAAGATATGTAAATTTATTAATTCGACTGTGATTTAGTGTTGGATAACTCTCAATTTGTTTACAATACGAATTGTAAATATACTTTATTCATTTTGATGAAATTTCTTATTGCATTGAAAGCAATACTCTTTATGTGGTAAATATGAATGAAGCCAGAAAAGAAGCCAATATAAACAGATTTTTGTACCAAAAGAGCCATATTTCAGGTATTTTGTTTCTTTACTCTATATTTGTTGTACATTATCTGTTAGTACAAAATGTGATTAACCAGTAAATTAAGGCCTCATTAATGGAAAGTTCACCCTAATATTTATTAGGTGTTGATAAAAACAGAATGCTGATGGGAAAAATTCGGTGAAAGTGTATGCAATATCTGATTGAAAGTAGGAAAGTTTGATTTGTTGAAGTTGTCATCATTGAAACACAAATTGACACAAATGTGACGTATGCTGCGAGCTTTTTAGTACAAGGCAATTTCATACATGAACCCTAAATATCATTATTGCAAATATTGTGTTTATATATACAAAGCACTGTATGTGACAAATCTATTCCGTCATGAATAATTAAGACAAATAAAGTTTATGAATTGAGCAAACTAGAGCTGACCTTGCATAATACGGTCACTGTGTTGCCAATTTGTGTTTTGTTCAAACTTTCACGTGTTGTCAGTTTCTCACGTATTTTTTGTCTTTTAAATACAAGCTATTTACCTGGGCAGACCTCTTCTATATAAATCAACAAGAATATTCTTATATGTGATTATTAATTAAGCAAAATCAGTATTATTGGAAATTAATTCTTACCTTAACCCAGGTAGACTCGATGGATATTAGTTTTAGAATACAACCCGGCCGTTGGAATGCTGTGAGAGAAACTGACTCATGTTTTGTGTCACAAAGGAAACGTTGCCTGCACAAACAAATAAATGTATACAAATTATCACTGACTGGGTATTCCCCCGCTCATTGCCATTACTATTGCGAAATCGATATCTTTCAAAATTCTGCCCCCCAACAAAATCACATGTACGCATGAACTACGAAATATAAGGGAAAGGCTGAATTTAAAAAAAAACACCAGACGAGCATGCTTCCAATAACAAAATAGGGTATAATTCACTAGTAGCATAGGATTGATAATTGTTTTACCTCAATAATGATACGAAAATTTCCAATTCAGAGGGGTTATTATAACATGGAAACTTGTGTGACGCAAAGCACAAAGTAGTTCAGTTTTTGACAAATTTGTCTGTTGACAATGAAACAGCGATCTAAAGAGTTCGTGTAATACCATGTCAAAGTTAACCAAATTATTATACACACCCGTCGCAAAGTATAAAATTATGGATATCTTCCTTCTTCCATTCATCAGAGCTTGCCCAAATTTCCGGCATAATACATTTCTATAAACTAAACAAAGATATCCAGTGTATGTCATCAAGATTGTTTTATACACATATGCTAAAAATAAAGGAAAAATTGGATAAAGGTTTACTCAGTAATTTTGTAAGTAGTCTAGTCCATTTGGGGGACATCCTGTAAAGGTGATACGTTTCGTGGCACAATTCATTTTCATTTTCAATGTTGTCCCGTTCTAGATCGTTCATGCATAACATTTCTGAGTGGGCGACCCACACTTGAACTGTTTAATGAGCACTAGGTAAATTCCGAAGGGAACAAAAATACCTTGCTCTCGTTTCGTTTCGTCTGTCTGGGGTTTTACACGTAGAGTTTATAGGTAGATGTATAGTGAGTGATGTTAATTTAAAAATGAGTGAAACTTATACTTATTATAACTAGACCCTACTTTGATGCTAAAAACCGATGGTGCATGGTAGATATTGTCGTATGTTTTTCTTTCAGCTGTACTGAAGAATAAAATAAAGGCAACAGTGGCCATGTGTTCTCCAGAATTAACCTGCATACTTAATTGTCTATAACGAGGCGTACCTTCCAATATGTGTACATTTATACAACTATACAGCTATCGAACGGTCGTATAATTTTAGTCAATCAGAATATAGGAAAATGTAAGCCTGTACAATTATACGAAAATACGACTAATACGGGCCATAGCTGCCAATATTCTGACAACTTTGTAACTATCCAGCTATGGAACGGTTGTATAGTTTTAACCAATCAGAACACTGGAAGTTGTACGTCTAGAACAATGGCCGTATAGTTGTATAGCTGTACGAAGTCCGGCAGGTAAGGTTCGTTTTACATGTTTGCTCGCACACGTACGAGCCTTCATTTGTGTTGTATAGTGAAGGTCATTCGGGGCAAAAATCTAGACAAAGTTCTACACATGTACAGTTTCCTGCATTCTGTTTAGTTAAAACATAGACCTGTCTATGGTTAAAAGTATACGTCCATTAGATGGCTGTGTCTATAGTCATTTTGGCACGCTGGAAACTATACATGCGTTCACGAGTCTTTCGAAGGATGCATAGCCTTAAAGCAGGGAGTTTGTTTGAAACTTTCATTTCTACTCTGGGTTTTAACGAGCTGCGCACGGCTACTTGAAACCCCCGACTTCAAAGAGTTAGATATCGAGTGTTATCTTGTTCGTTGCGTAGTACATCGGTTGTTAAAAAAAAATCTTCGTGCTACTTCTACTACATCTATTTCTACTTCTTCTTCCTCCTCCTCTTTTAACTTTTGTTCTCGAACTTTTTTCTTCATCTTTTTTTTTCTTCTTTTAAAAACTCTTTTTTTTATTCAGCTCGTTGTAATCTTCTTCTTATATTTCTTCGTCATGTTATGTTTACTGTTGCAGTTGTTGTTGTTCTTCTTCAAGATATATTTTTTTCCATTCTAATTTCACTTTTACTACGTGATCTGCAACTTCCGTTACTGCTACTAAATAAATAATAAAATAGGTTTGGCTTATTGGGTCCATGACACATGCTCCGCCGACGATTGCTCCGCCGACATTTACTCCGCAAAACGCGACAATTGCTCCGCGACATTTGCTCCGCGACATTTGCTCCGACGTCAAATGCTCCGCCGACAGGTGCTCCGCCGACAGTTGCTCCGCCGACAGTTGCTCCGCCGACAATTGCTCCGCCGACAGATGCTCCGCCGACAATTGCTCCTCCGACAATTGCTCCGCCGACAATTGCTCCGCCGTCAATTGCTCCGCAAAACGCGACAATTGCTCCGCCGACATTTGCTCCGCCGACATTTGCTCCGCCGACATTTGCTCCGCCTGAAGCGACACTTGCTCCGCCGACATTTGCTCCGCCGACATTTGCTCCGCCGACATTTGCTCCGCCGTCAATTGCTCCGCCGACAATTGCTCCGCCTGAAGCGACAATTGCTCCGGTGACATATGCGTCCGCCGACAATTGCTCCGACGACATTTGCTCCGCCGACAATTGCTCCGCCGACAATTGCTCCGTCGACAATTGCTCCGCCGACAATTGCTCCGCCTGAAGCGACAATTGCTCCGGTGACATTTGCTCCGCCGACAATTGCTCCGACGACATTTGCTCCGCATGAAGCGACACTTGCTCCGGTGACATTTGCTCCGACGACATTTGCTCCGCCCAAAAAGTGTCCCATTAAATACAAATGCTACTAGTACTACGACAAATGCTTCGCCGACAATATTTTTTTTTTCACGGGTTGTTTTTGTTTGTTTCTTTTTTTCTTCATTTTTTGAATGCATTTCATGACATTATGTAAATGAAATGAAATGAATGAATGTTGATAATGTGGGAGGAAAAAGCAGTTGCCTAAAAGTCATTTCGAATATACTGAAATAACTTTCCATCTATCACTGTACGTCCCACATAATGTACACTAAACACTCATTACATGTCATGGGAAGTTTTTTTTTTTTTTAAAGTAGAGCAGCAAGCCACATTCCCCAATACGCGCATACCTCCTAGTTAATTTCAAACAGCTCATCAATATGTAAGACCTGAAATTACCTCAATGAAAGAAGACTAATAACATGAGAGGAAAGAAAAGAGCAAAAAAGACAACCGTTTTTTGCTATTCCCCATAATGTTTGATTTAAAAAAATAAAAAATAAAATTATAGCTCCTTACGCAAGTTCTCCGGCGAAAGATAATTACTCCGCTCAAAATCTGTTTCATGTATTACTCATTAGCTGATCCAAAGCTCAAGGCTATCTCTCTCTCTCTCTCTCTTTCTCTCTCTCCCATGCTCCTCCTTTTCCTGTTTACACCATTTTCTTGTCTTCTTTGCTCTTTTCTTTCCTCTCATGCTATTAGTCTTCTTTCATTTCCATCACTTCTTCTCTGCTCCCCCTCTCGAGTTCTATTTCTCTCGTGAAATTGAAACGTAAAGTAATACAATCATGTAGTACATTCTTGTTTAGAATAATATTTTCAATAATATCCAGTCCATTTTCTAAAGGTTTCTTTCCTTTAGTTAAGTGTATGTAGCTTTAATATATATATGTTAGTGTGCAAAACACTCCGTTTCATTCGAGTACTTTGTTTTCACTAAATAATTTAAGGGACTCACGAAGCCACCGGAAGAAGAGCAATTGGCTTTAACTAACATCAAACTGCAACAAAATGATTTGTATAAATGTGAATAAGCAGAAAGGCTGCCATCTCATTTTCCCGTCTGAATGGGTTCTCTTCCTTACGTATATAAGTGCCCTTATTTTCTAAACTTTTTTTTTATATTTGTGTGTTTATTAAATTTTCAATCATATAAAAATTACATATTAACAAGTCATTGGTAATAATTAGACAAAAAAAAAAAAAAATATGTATAAGAACAACTAACAATAATGAAAGGACAAGAAAGTTATAAAAAAAAACATTATAGTAAAAAAAAATACACTGTACACATATAAATCATAGTTTGAACTTCAGTGCATAAAGGGGAGTGAGGGGGCACAGGAATAAAAGTTAAATCAACATGAGTATCATAAGTCAAATCGCCATTTCTTAAAATGCGAAACAAGCTTGTTCCTTTTTTTCGCTGAGAAATATTCAATATCTTTTTGTTTCTTTATAAAACTCTTAAAAAGATCAACACTTGGTAAATCCCCCTTACTTATTTTCTAAACTTCCATGATGACCTATTACATTGTATAATGCTTTACCTAGTAAGATGCATTGATCGAGGTAATTTCAGGTATTACATATTGATGAGCTACTTGAAATTAACTAGGAGGTATGCGCGTATTGGGGAATGTGGCTTGCTGCTCTACTTTTTTTAAAAAACTTCCCACGACATGTAATGAGTGTTTAGTATACATTATATGGGACGTACAGTGATAGATGGAAAGTTATTTCAGTATATTCGAAATGACTTTTAGGTAACTCCTTTTTCCTCCCACTTCATCAACATTCATTCATTTCATTTCATCTACATTATTTCAAGAAATGCATTCAGAAAATGAAGAAGAAAAAAAGAAACGAAAAAAATAGGTGTAAAGAAAATATTGTCGGCGAAGCATTTGTCGTAGTACTAGTAGCATTTGTAGTTTATGGGACATTTTTTGGGCGGAGCAAATGTCGGCGGAGCAATTGTCGCTTCAGGCGGAGCAAATGTCGGCGGAGCAATTGTCGGCGGAGCAATTGTCGGCGGAGCAAATGTCGGTGGAGCAAATGTCGGCGGAGCAAATGTCGGCGGAGCAATTGTCGCTTCAGGCGGAGCAATTGTCGGCGGAGCAATTGTCGGCGGAGCAAATGTCGGCGGAGCAATTGTCGCTTCAGGCGGAGCAAATGTCGGCGGAGCAATTGTCGCTTCAGGCGGAGCAATTGTCGGCGGAGCAATTGTCGGCGGAGCAAATGTCGGCGGAGCAAGTGTCGCTTCAGGCGGAGCAAATGTCGGCGGAGCAAATGTCGGCGGAGCAATTGTCGCGTTTTGCGGAGCAATTGACGGCGGAGCAATTGTCGGCGGAGCAATTGTCGGCGGAGCAATTGTCGGCGGAGCATCTGTCGGCGGAGCAATTGTCGGCGGAGCAACTGTCGGCGGAGCAACTGCCGGCGGAGCAACTGTCGGCGGAGCATTTGACGTCGGAGCAAATGTCGCGGAGCAAATGTCGCGGAGCAATTGTCGCGTTTTGCGGAGTAAATGTCGGCGGAGCAATCGTCGGCGGAGCATGTGTCGGGTTACCGGCTTATTGACCTCGAACTTTGGCCCAATTTCAACGATACATCTTTACTGTCGTCACCCATAAACATGGCCGGGAAAAACAATAGAATTAAAACTACTTGCCAACCAAAAAGATCATTAATCACCCGCTAAAATGAAAACAATACGAATAGACTTTGAAAGTGAAACCTGCAATGAAACTCAATTTGTATTGATATCACTTTTAAAGCTCATCAAGCAGTTTGTCGGGAAAGAGGTGGCGTCTCCCCCTCCCCCCCCCCCCAAAAAAAAAGAAAGAAGTTGCGATGAAGAAAAGAGAGAGGGGTTTCGAAAGGGAACGCAAACAGGGACTATTCGCCCCCTACTGCACTTATTTTTCATTTCATTTTTATTTTCGTCAATGCATACGAAATGTGTCTCTTCACTGATGCCCCTTTTACTTTCGAACGCACACGCTACGCCCCTTTCTCCGATGCATTCTCCGTTTATATCAACATCTATCAGAAGGGAAGAGAGAAGACTTCAAGATGACGCACTGTTGTCGAGTTCCATGGACCTGTGTTTTCATATTCTCATGTAAGTACTTTATAAGTTGTGTTATTCCAGTAACGTGTGTAACTTTTCCTTTACCTTGTTAGATAACTTTCTGAACATTTACTACAAAGTTCCAAATCATGTTGCCCATTCCCCTCTTCCCCTCGTTAATGTGAAACTATCGACATCGGCAGTACAGCTGCTCCAAATTTCTCTGATATTACCTCAGTGGCATGTTTGTAAATAATAATGTATAAGATGCACGCATAATTCTATGCATCTACATTGGTGTTTAATTCGCGAAGTCTCTTTTCTCCACTTTCTAATTTTCATTTTCTTTCTATATAACCCAGTGGTATTTGGGACAGAGTCTCGCAATATCACTGCAATAGCAGGCAACCGAACTGAGCTGACTTGCAACATTACTCTCCACCAGAGCTCAATCGTGTCCTTGGCCTGGACTTTCCAGTCCCAAACTCTCCTGGTTCACGTGTGCGAAGGTCGGTGTGCTAACGTTTCCTCCGGGCAATTTGAATCACACATCGACAAGGAAACTGGTTTCGGTAAGGTTTATCTGCCCTCCGAATTTGAATTATTTATTATTAAATTATTATTACTTCCTAAAGCGACTCGGTAACATTGTTGAATGTTGATGAACAAATACAATTTGTTTGTATATTTGTTACTTTTACTGTACTTACCCTCTAGAATTAAAGAAATCCTGACATAAATTCAAACCACAAAGATATTCATAGTTTATTTGAAGGCGTCACGGTGCGACACCCTCTAACAGACAAAACTCCCAAACATTTTCTTCCCCAACTAAGACAGCCTTTCAAAAAATTTTCAACACTTAAATGTGTGGAATGGTATATAGAGCCAATTCATTGCTTAACCTACAATTTAATCAAATGTAAATAATATAGTTGGTGGAATGAAGGAATCGATCAGATCAGTTTTTCCCAATTGTTATCTTTAATACTGGTCTGTTTCCACTCGATCTTTCAAATAATTTGTAATTGTACATCTAGCATTAAAGTCATTACCTTAGCACCCTTTCCTCTCATCTGAATAATGTTACCAAGTCCCTCCGAAGGTATTTGTGATTTAAGAACATATACATAAAACGAATATATTTTGTAAGAAAAGATGAGCAATTATATCCATCTTCTTATTCCGTTGTAATAATAAGGACGATGTCATCACAGCAAAATAAACAAAAGAAAAAACGAAAGAACAAACAAGAACAACAAAGCTAACGACCATAATCACTTGTCCTCATGCAGTAATTGTATGACGTCTAGCTCAAATACTAGGGTTAACGCTAGCAAAGAAATAGTGCTTTCTATCTATGGAAATAGGTATACTAATATCAGATATACAGTAGGCTTGCGGGTGTACCATGTGTGAGAGAGAGGGGATCGGTAATATTTCTTGGGGGTGTGTAGTCCTGAAAAAGAAAGATACCGAGTCAGAGTCCTTTTCAGGACTCCTCAATCCCCCTCTCTCACATTGTGCACCCGCAAGCCTGCTATATATCTACATCACTATGCAAGCCGACACTTACAAGCAGCATCTAATATCAGGTATGTGTTAAGGTTAATTAGGAAGGGTATGCTATAGTCTGTTATGGCTGGAGATGTTGCGAGAAACGAAGATAAAAACAAACAAAGACCAGACATAGCATCGGTAAGGTTTTTTTTCACGAAAATTTGCTCTGAAATACCATTTTTTTCCTTCTTCATATTGGAACTTAAAAGTATTTGTGTTCATCTGTATAAATTCCGAACAAGAAATCTGCAATACTGATCTTGCATTATAGGCTAACATTACAACTCACACATTTTAACTAGTATATTAAATATAAGACCAACCAACCATTGTGTGGGCAAGATACGTAAAGTTCGTATTTTATATACATTTTTGAAAACAAAGAAAAGATAAGTTAAACAAAATATTTCATTTGGCATTTATTACCAAATTTTAGTTGTTATAACCCATATATCAGTCTCAGGATTTGTTTCGGTATCACAGTTGACGGGTATGGTTATCATACTTTTGTTTAACGTCAACAATGTGGAAGACAAACTGCAGGATCACAAAATATCCCATGGTAATTGGAGAATTATCCCAGTCATACACAAAATCATAAAAGTGAGTATTTGGTTTAAACCTAAACTAACTGATGAACTTCCTGCCTAGTGTACTGTTTATTGTGCAGCGCCATCATATGGTATATTCTCAAACAGTGCGTTACTTAACTTAACCAATGTTTCTGGTATAGTGTGACTTTAAGGTCCACTGTACTACTTGTAGCTACTTGGTCTATACAGAAAACAATGCCCTATCGGTGATCATTGTTCCCCCATGATCCTCGTTTTCGTATGTTAATTGATAGCTGAATCGATGAGATAGCCACCTGTCATTGAGTGCCTAAAGTCAAACTAGTACAGCAAACAACGTTTTGGTATTGCGTTCATGTGTAATTACTTACCTCGTTACGAAACCAACTTATCGATTTTTGCTACTTCCCTCGATACTGAAATTAATGCACATCGTGTCCCAGAAAAAAGACCAAACCCGAAACAAAGAGTACAAACAAAAAAAAGTATGAACTGTGTAATATAATTTGTTGTTTTTCATGAAGTAGAAAGAGATTATACGTTAAAATTATACATTGATTACATTAATCCATATTCATATCAAGTTGAGCAACATATATATATATGCATTGTAAATGCCACATCAAAATCCATTCTGGCTAGATTCTGGCAAAACCCTGACAATATTAGGATCACACGTTGTGATGGCCGAACATGACCTGAAGGGTAAACAAAAATTGAATATTGATTTGTTGCATTTTATTTAATAATTATGGCAGGAGTATTGATATAATTATCATAACATAATCGATGGTGCAAACATTTTCGATGATGAAGGTAACAAAGGTCATATTTTGCACACAGACGATTTTGAACCAGTATGCGCAGTTATATATTTGTCTATTGTAAAGAGCAAAGCGATCAGCCTTGTGATAATAAACTCAAGAAACAAATCAATCGGAAAGGTATGGCCTAATGGGCAAAAAAGCAGATCATACAAATCAGAATGCCATTTTACCACCCGGGAAGGGCAATTTTTAATCGCTTGATAACAAAAAACGCTTTCGTATTCTGTATTAGTTGGTGGTTATTTTACCTAACTGCTAAGAAAGCATAAATGCTTGTTAGTAAGCAACCAGACGGCCAACGGCTTTAGGTCCTCTCCGATTAATGCCTTACCAAAGGGCACTAGCGCATCGACTTGGTTTCGAACCCGGGTCACCGGATTACGAGACCACTGCTTCACCGACTGAGCTATCGCGCCTCCTCGTTGTTGTTTTCATAACTGTGATTGTAGGGGGACTTTTCGCTGTGTTTTATTGTAAGCCATTGACCTTTCAAGGCGATTTTCTAGGCACAATTTTAGTACATGTTATATCTTTGTATCTCATGAAATTAATAAATTGAAATGAATTGAATTGATTTTTCTTCTTTTCAAAGGTACATTAACTATTCAACATGCAGAGCCATCACAAGAAGGCATTTATCGTTGTATATTATCGGGCGAATCTTCTGTTTTGACACAGGATATCACCTTAGTTATGCAGGGTAAATAATAATCATATATATTTCTTTTTATTCAATGGTATTTTATGGCATCACAATACATGAACTAACAATCATGAATTATAAATATACCATCTTGAATGACTTTGCGATGTATGATAATGTCCTTCTGTCAATGCCGTTAATATTATGAATAATGCGTTGGTAAATGGTATATTCAATTGTAATTAATGGATGGTTTACTGATAAAAAACAAACATCGTTGCGAAAAGACGAATTGTGATGATTTTACAAGGGTTAAAGTGCATTTTCTTCTTGCATGCCTTATTTAGTACAAGCACGACAACATGTTTTCAAAAAAATGCCAGCTACGGCTTTTGAAATAAAGTCCGATTATAAACAGTGGATTCCGAATTGCATATATAACATGTTGTTAGGTAGGAAAATCCATATTGTGTGTCCTACCTACCCAATAACTAATGCATGCAACTTGATTTTTTTTTTCTTCTTTTGAGTAACTTTATTTTAGATACAGCTAAAAACTGTAATTCGTATCGAGGTGCTTTGTAAGGGCATATTGGGTTATATTACAAAACGGGTATATTGCACCTGGTAACCTGAATGAATTATAACTTGACAGTTCCACCTCGGGGTTTGTTCATCCACGACCTATCTCAACGGTTTCGCCTGGAGGACGGGTCAACCCTGACGACACAAGACAAAGAACGAGTTCGGTTGAGTTGCTCTCTGGCGAACCCAACAAAACCTCAGTCTAACCTTCACTGGCAGACCAACGGCAAAGAGGGCGTACTTCACGAACAAGTCACTGCGCGAGAAGAGGGCCTTTATATGAGTCACGTCCAGCTTGATTTGGTGATTCGGCGTTCTGACCATGAGAAAGAGATAGTTTGCAGCGCCTCCCAGGAAGGTTATCCGCTTCTTACCAGGACAGGTCTCATCATTGATGTTCAAGGTGTGTATATTGTTATCTTTTTTGTTTTCTTCTAAATAAATTCACATACTTTATTAATTGAAAATAACAAGAGAAAGAATTAAAGAGGAAAATAAAACCTAGACTACTGTTTCAATACCCCATTGTAATTATTATTTTTTTTTTAGATCTGGGTTCTGTTTCATAACATAAACTTGTGGCCGAAAACAAATGATGAAATTGTATAACAAATTGCTCTTAGGCAATCAAAATGTCATGATTTAAGTAATATAAAACAGTGATTTTAAACTTGTTATAGATACAAAGTTATATGAAAAAATGTCTACTTTTTGATTGTTTCAAACGTCTTTGTAATATTTTCACATTTCACCAGACAAAGTCCTCCGATTAATTTCTTAAAAATCTAGGAAATTGTGTAAAGTAAACGGACGATCACTCTGCTTCATCCGTCTTCCGTTCGTGTTTATACAAAAAACGTTTGATAATTTGAAATATTAAAGTTTACCTAACATATTCAAATTCATGAACTTAGTGACGAGGTGTGCCATTCAAGTTAACTGCAATACTTTAAATCTATTCTGCAACCATTATTTGAAGCTATGTTGGACAATTCTTCATGTTGTGTAGAAAAACGTTTGTTGCCATGAAATTCGAATATGTTTGTAACGCGGGAAGGTGTTTCACACAGATCCTAAGTCGAACTTAACTCTAAGTTTGATTTAAAAATTATGGAGAGCCATTTGTATTCTTCAAATAAAATATATTCGAAAGCCAAAATTCAATTTTAGAATTTCCATAAATGCCACATGAAGAACACGATATCTCCTTGACAATAGAAAATATGATTGATTTGAATCAACATGTTATGCCTTTAAAAAGAACTTACACAAAATATTTTCAAAGATGCTAACGGCTTTCCATAATTGTTAAGTCCAAATTAGAGATACGTTCAACTTGGGATCTCTATGAAACCCCCATGTACATTTGGACTCGGTAAGCTTGGTTCAGTAGTACGTTATAACAGTTATGCTTTATTACAGAGTGCAACCTGGGTTTGCTACCACCAACCTGCCCAGGCAATGTTACGTTGAATCAGGTGACCACCGTCACGTGCCCTCTGACTATAGAGAATCGATTACTCGCTGAAAGTATGGCCGACATTACACCGACATTCAACGGATCCCATTTTGGTGTTTCGCTGAGACCACACTCCGAATCACAAGGGTACATTTTGCATGTAGACGTCATGGCTCAGCAAAAAACCGACTCGGACGCAACTGCACGCTTGGAGTTTCTATGCTGTGAGAACCCTATGTCATCCTGTCCCGATAGCACTTGCTCAGAATTGTGTCGGTCTACTATTTTGTGTAAGTAAATGTGCCCCATCTACCTCCCCTTTTTCTTCAATATAACATATTGTGGAAACAATGAAAAACAAATGAAGATTCAAGAATAATGCATGAATAAAGGGCATATCACCTCCATAATCGATGAATTCCAAAGAGTAATAAAGATGAATAAGGCTATGAGGTACAGTCACTGAAGGTCAATGTATGATTATGTTTTTTTTTAACAGATAACCCTACGAATGTTGAGATATATCGCCATACTAAGGGCGCCCTCACAGAGCACGCCATCAACATTTCTATCCCATGTCGCGCCGATGGATACCCGCCACCCAGTGTCTATTGGGCAAAAGATGACGCCACCACTTCTCCTGGGGGAGGTATTGAGACCTTTGAATCTACCCCAGGGAAGGGGTCATCAACTCTCTTCTTTCGGAAACTCAATCGCGACCATTCTGGAATCTACAGCTGTTATGCAGATAACGGGATTCCTCCTAGTGCAAAGGCGCTTACTGAGATCATTGTGAATCGTAAGTTTGTATTCACCAAATTTATACGGTGACATGTTACTTTAATAATTTATTATTTAATGCATGTAAAATCATCGAGTAGGTCTGAATTTTACATACAAATTAATGCAGTTGATTGTCATGATCGGAAACTGTACTTGCTTTATATTGTTTGTTTTTTTATTTTTTTGTTTCTGTTCCTTATTTTTTTTCCCTCCACAGGGATTTTATTGATTTCATTTGAAACAAATTAACAAATTAACAAATTAACAATATAAACTGCTTTATATTGCTTATACTACTGATAATTATAATAATACCATTGATAATAATAACATTAAACATGATTTTTTTTGTACAGCACTCATGTCTGTCAGACTGGACACTCTTGGTGTTCCACATGACTACTATAACGGTGCTCTACCTATCAATGATTTAATTCCTGCCAGGTACCCATCAACCTGACCTGGAGAGTTGTCCTCGTGGGGTAATTTTCCGGGGTAATTGTAATTGGGTGGTAATTTTCCTCTGGGGTATTTTTTAACGGGTGTAATTGTCCTTCGGGGTAGTTTTCCTGCCCTGGGAGTAATTTTCCTGATACGGCTTAAAACATGTAATTGTAACTCGTTATCAATAACACGTAATGTGAAACAGGGCCCAGGTTTGGCTTTGACACTGACCAGTTTTGTATTTGCACTGCCATTGACAAAGTCATATTTTGAGTATGCATCATTTTGGAGATTGTTATTCACACAAAAACTGTACTTCCATAACAGACGCCCCCGAAATCGCCAGGAGCAACGCCAATGTCAACTATAACGAGGGCGAAACAGCTCATCTTGTCTGTGACGTCATTGCAAACCCAGAACCAACCCGCCTAGAATGGATGGACCCTAGTGGACACGTCATCGAAGAAACCGAAACGGTCATCTCCTCTCCCCCTCCGTTTCGTAAGGTGATCGAGTTCTCTGCTCATGTAGAAGTGGGACAGGATACTGTGTTCGGGAACTATTCTTGTTTCGCTGCCAACGACTATGGAAACGACAGCCATGTTGTCTTGTTGTCTGGACAGAGTAAGTGTCGTTTCGCTCAAGCAGTTTGACGTTACTCACATGTCGCTTACTGCCTGGACGTGTCGCGCGCCTAATCGGATGGGTACCTTGCAGGAATTAATTCCTTGAAATGCTAAAGCACTGTAATGGCACCTAGGCTAAAGCCGGGGTAATAATAAATGCGCCTCGGAATAGAATTCAAGACAGATGGCGCTATATAAATGCCTATTAGTATTATCATTATCAAAATAGCACACCCTCAGCACTAAAAAGGAGACAGTCCTTTCATTTTTTTTTCTACTTGCATTTTCGAGGATCGTGCAATTAGTGCAGAATGTGTCACAACTCATTCGGACCGATTGTATTCAACTTAATTCTACTTTTTAATTTCCTTGGCTTCAGTATAAAAGGAAACATAAAACCAACAAAAACAATAATAGTATGATGTTGTTACACTAAACCAAATTTCATTGATAAAGCACATGTAAATCCGTATTTTCTCATCCTAATTTATTCGAATTAGAATTCCCTGGTTCCCCAACACATCTAAAGGTGGTCGTCATTTCGGCAACTTCGCTCAAACTATCATGGGCACATGGACTGGAGGACAAAACCTCTGTTACCTTTAACGTGAAATACTGCAGGAACAACTCTCGAAGTACATGTACTGTAGTGGACGATCTCCAAAGCCAGACGTTACTGATGCCTGGTTTGTCAATCTACACTTGGTACTGGGTAGCTGTATGTGCGGAAAATGCGTTTGGACAGAGCAGAAAGTGCGGAGAAATTGTGACGTCAACACCACGTACGTTTTACCATCTTGTGTTTAATTACTTTGATACAAATGGTATGTTTGTTAATATTTAGGTTCGGTTTTAAGTCATTAACCATTTTAGACACGAAATAATGGTCAACTGTTATACCTCGTGTTCGAAACAATACAGATCCTAACCAAAGTTAAAAGGGGTGGGTCGTCAGTTTTCATGTGCGCAAAACCATATTTCGTCGTCACCAAACTTGGTGAAAACCAATATTGTGTGCACACGTTTGCACAGAGTGAACCCGCAGCCTTTTTGCAAAACACCCATAGTCCCTCGGATAGTAATCGTGTAAAACAAAGTGCAAGGCATTACATAAGGCCTGGTTGTTATAACACCAAAAGCTAATCATTGGGATTGACAACATCTGCTTTGGGGTAAAACAAAAAATGAACGGTGTCTAACAATTGCCCATTGGAGCCAACACCTATGTGTGTTTAAGTTGTGTACACAAGTAGGAAACCAGTCGTCGTGTTACTTCACAATAGTTCAGTTTTGTTTTCATTCCTAATGCATCCCATCCACCTGTCATGTCCCTTATAAGCCAAAGATTATTCAAAGTTATTGGATACCAAATCGATATACATTTTATTGTCTTTCCAACAGCCTTACCTCCAAGTCTTTTGGGTAAGTTTCACTTGTATTTTACCTTATTTTGGTCACGTGTTTATGAGTGGGAATATAAACACTCTATCCGCTAAAAAATGAAATTCTAGGCTGCCAAATTGTTTGCACAAATATATGGCATTCACATAGCATGTATGAGATTTCCATCCATTTGTTGACCAACCCCAACAAATTAAAACATAAATAAACAAACAAAGAGAAATCACAAGTACAATAAATTATGGATAACTTTAATATTATCAGTGCGAATTTCTTCAAGGAGAACATTTGTTTCCCGTTACTTTAAAACTACTGGCAAATTAATAATATATTCACAGATGTCATGTTAGTATACAGAATACGTGGCACTTGAAAGAGATGTGGTGCCCCCTATGTAAAACTGAGATTACATATCTACAGAACGACAAACATATCGACAACATCATGTGTGTTTATACAGGAGTGGAAGCAAGGTATCACGCATTGACAAAGCGGCTTACAATAAGAAGAACCGAAGCCGATAATCAACCGATTCCACCCGACGTTTGCTTTCACATTCAAATTTCGATAGCCGGTGTGAACCACATAAATAACTCTTGCCTGTCACCGACCAGCAGCCTTACAACGAAGAATCACCTGTTGGATGATCAGATACGGCTCGTGTCATGCGGGCATGGTGTTTGCAGCGATCCATCACCTGTCCAGTTCGTTCGTGATCCCGAAGGTACAAGTGGATCGCTCGTTTATTCATTTTTTTGATATCATAACTATTTATAATTTGTACAATCCGTTACAAGTGTGATCGATATGCTCTGCTCATTATATCCGCTTTTGTGCAGTGAACATATCAATTATGCATATCATTCAATTAATCTCTCAAGGAAAAATTATGAATCCAGTCTATTTTGTATATGTTTTACCCAGGATATTACAACAGAGAGAGTACTAGCTTGAAAGCCCGAAATGGAATCATTCCTTCCAAATAGGAATGGTTGACAGCTATGAAGATGTCAGTCTACTAGATATTTTGAAATAAAGGTTAATTGCCATTTATTAAGATTTTGGTACGATAAAAGTAATCCCTAGCTCAACAACGATTTCGATTATCGTGCAGGCTTGGAAATACGATGGGAACAATTGTTTAAGGATTTATCGTTATAGTTATTGCTGTCGGGCTTACTTCGAATCATCGGATCATTGCGTCTGGTCTGGCGGTCGCGTTACGCGACCTTTCGTGAAACATAATCACAAATTGTCGGGTAATTTAACCAAACCATTTGAGGAAGAGAGGGTTTTATTTCACAAACGTTACCCCCGACACTACGTTTTAAAAAAAGAACAATTTTCACCAAAAATACAAATAAAAAATCGGTTAACGCGACGAAATGACCCGATGATTCTAAGTGAGTCTCACTGTCATTTGCAATAAGGCCTGACAAGCCCCTTAGTATATTATTTTTCTTTTCGCTTAACAAATGCTAAGTGCCTCTTTGACCTGTATCCTAGGTCCGCCCGACGCACCTTCTAGTTTAGAAGTTAAAGATTACTCCGAAATGTCACTCACCATTGCCTGGTTATACAATGAAGACGGATTACACAGAAGCGATACACATTCGGAAGCCCTCGACACTGTATTCCTTGTGACGTGTTGCCGGAATGCCACTCCCACTATTTGCACCACCTTCTTCAATGTCAAGGAAACCGTGTTGGAGATTGCCGATCTGTATTCGAACACGTGGTACCTAATTCACGTTTCTGCCCGAAACCAGTTCGGCAAAAGTCGTGCCTCCCATATGTTAACTTCAACTGCACGTAAGTTTACTGATGTCACCTCTCTCAAAATACATCATCTTCAGTGAGAGACAATTAATAAGATTAAAATACATAGTTACAGTGATAAATATGGTACACTGTTGTCGTCAATTACAAGGTTTAGCCTTCACTATGTACTGCTCTGTCTTTTTCGCATAGGGCCAATTCCTCAACTGACATTTGCATCACCCGAAGACTCTACGAGTGACGAGGGAATATTGCTGTGTGCAGACTTGTACACCAATTAACGGTATTTCCACCAAATCTGGTGTCAGCGAATTATGACCTTCTAAACAAGGAAACTGACTACCCACCCACTTTATATAACGGGCATGTCCGATTTACTTTTCATTAACTGACATACATTTTTCGGTCTTTTTTCAGCGCAATCACCGGAAGCACTTGGTGAGTTTACATTTGCTAAATGTTACAATTTGAATATGTTAATGATTGTGTTCATCGCTTGTCTGCGTGATCAACATTCCGCATTGCTGCAATGTGATCATTTGCTCCATAAGGGGGCTCCAGGCTCAGAATCTTCTTATCATTAGCCTTTTTACTCCAACATAATGGCCCGAATTCACAAAGCAAGGTTTGAGCTCAGACCAAGGTTTGAGGTCAAACCTCCTTTTGTTTCGCCAAACCTCCTTTTGTTATTTACAAACCAGGTTTGTAAATAACAAAAGGAGGTTTGGCGAAACAAAAGGAGGTTTGAGCTCAAACCTTGGTCTGAGCTCAAACCTTGCTTTGTGAATTCGGGCCAATGCGACTGGCCAGGTGAGAATCGTTCACGGTAAGTAAAGACATCGTAGTTTAGTGGGTCATATACTTGAGTCTCAATCAAAGGCTTGAGAGTTCAAATCTAGACAAACCATACATAACCAGTTGAAACATGTTTGCAACGCCAGACGGGCGGAACGGAAAAGTATCACACAAGGGAAATCAAGTCTTCTCAGACACCATTTTGAAAATATACAGCAATACATACCAAACATGTACAATTTCAACAACAGTTACAAATCATGGCATTTGGTTGATACGAGCTCTTGGCAAATCCATGAACAAACAAAAACTAAATTATTGGGGGAATAATAATTATTATTATAGTTAGTATCATTACCACCAACATCATTAATATATCTTGCAGGTGTTACTGCGTCATTTAACACGAGGAATACAACATTAACGATCCATCAACATTCGCCTCACGGGTTCCTACCGTCTGACTTATGCATCCGCTTGGAAATTCGAAGCAACGAGTTTATCCATCAGAATTTGACATGCCTGGCCCCAGACTATCCGACCAAGTTGTCTACAGATTATGTTCACGACCAGCTCTGGATTGTGGTATGTAAGGGACAAGTCTGTAGCACCGCCTCACCAGTCACCATCGTCGAAACCGTTTGGGGTAAGCTCTTGACAACCTTAGTATGGAAGCTTAAACGTCTTTAATAAAGATGGCGCCTTGGGGAGTTTTAACAACTCGCCTTCTCGTCATAAACATGGCGCTTTGTTGCGGTGCACGTTTAGGTTTCATTTCTTTAGCATTAACTAAAATTGACCCTTAATTTCTAACACTGTTTTAGTTTACAAGTCTCTAAGATAATATCGCCAACCACTATGAATTTCCCAGTCGATTTTTCGTTTCGTTTGTGTATTTTTGTTGACCAATGACAATGAAATCTAGTAAGCGTTCAAATCTCGGGTGTAAAACTACAATACAGGGGTTGTCATGTTTTTATTCAGGTTTATCTTGTTTTGTTTTTAATTATATTACAGACAGAATATCGACGCCTGTAATAGCATCAGTCATTGCATTGATTGCGGTTGCCTTGGTGATATGTGGTTTTTGTTTCTACATCAGATGCAACCAATGTCAAAGTGAGTTATTTCTTCTTTAAGTTTTAAGCTTGTATGATATCAACACGACTAAAGAGTTCATTAAAAAAAGGAATATTCATGAACTATTCGTCTATGGATGAAATGGTATGATTTACGTACGCGTGAGCTTACATTTACTTAAACACACAACAAATAATTAACAAACCACTATTTTTCTTTTTTCTGTTCACTTTTTCCCAATCCACATTTGTCATTCATACTTTATGTTTTGCTGAACACTATCCCGCTAGAATGTTATACAATATGACCATATCTAAAGATAATATCTCCCCTTTGCAGCCAACATCAAATCGTTTAGAACTTTGCAGAAATTATGAATATATCATGTATGTCCTATCTGTGAAATGTTAACATTTATAGCAGTTTCCTAGTATTTAAAGCATGCAAGGAAACCCGTACACCTGCTAGACTTCTCTGTCAGACACCTTTCAGTGACTGACTGACATTATTGTTCCTTTGGTATAATTCATGAAAATGAGCAGTAACAGGTACATGAGCATTTGTCTACATCAATAACGCACTACTTGTAATGGCCACAATTAAACTAATTGAATCTTTGTGCAGCACAAAACATACAACTATACGGTAAAAGGGTCTGAACATCAGACTATTATTAAGGTAAAAGGCAATCAATGATTGCCACAACTATGATACCGTGTGACGCGAAAATCTACATACTTTATCAGGTAGCCAATATAGCAAATGACGGGAGTGAAATAAGCTTACCCTGATCCTCGCATCCGATATCCGTGACCATCTTTGGACCAATTAAGACCTTGTATATGTAAGAGGTGTATAATATCATAGACCTATGATAATATCAAGAAGTTACTAGCTTCTTGATAATATACTGCGCAGAATCGCATTAAAGCCAGACCGATTCGGCCTTTTAGTCTGACCGGGAGGCTTGAATGCTCTAACATTTGATTATTAGTAAGCTTTCATCATTGAAATGTAAGTCGTGAACTTTAGATTTCTGTATCTAAAACAATTGCCGTTTGTTTGAAAGGAGAATCATATAGTGAGCGTTCGGCCATATTTATTAGACGTATCAGTTCATATAGATGCATCACGATGCGGAAAGGATGTAATATACTGCAAATGTTGCCGAAACGATATCTTTTCAATAATCATTAGTTTATCCCAAACGCAGACTAAAACATTTCGTCGCTGTTTTCACGAAGTGACGGTAATGAAAAAAAATTGCATTCACTTTGCGTTACGATTTTCCTCACTACCGTCACTTCGTGAAAATAGGGACGATTTATTGCATTGATTGATGATTCACGTTTTTAGGTCAAAGTATGTGACAATGATGAATTGTCTTTGAAATTATCAAACAGATTACCAATGGCATTACAACCAGGGCGTACATAGACGGTATCGGAGGGGAAGCGGCCAGCCAGAGGTTCCCCGTCGCCAGCGTGCCTCTGACTCGACAGTTCAAAGGCAGGCACCAAGTCAAACGCCGTCCGCTCCCCCGGTGCCCCATCCGTTCCGTTCAGACATCGAAATGGTGGTATGATATATTTTCCATTCTCGTTTTTTAATGTTAGGGTAGCGCGAGGGGGAACAAATATGTTTTTGTTAAACATGGCTCAACAGACCAAAGTTCTCCTCACGCTTCTGTTTAGGGTACGTTGCACGCATGTGATTGGGGACTTTTAGATTTGCACGTCGACAGCTTTGACTGCAACGTGTGACGTCATTCCAATGCACTGCGCATGCGTCACGTCGTCTCAGTCGGCGATCGAGAATGCATCAACCTTGATTTTCCTAAATCCAGTACGGTACTAGTATGCCGCGTGCGCATAAAATATACAGTTCCTCAGGTAGACAAAGGAACATCAATCCCTTCCCTGTTATTGTGTAAAAATGGGTAGAACAGGTGTCACATGAATATTCATCTGTTCTACAATTTTTTACATAATAGCAGTGAAGGGATGTTCTTTTGTCCGTCATGTTCATAGTGCTACTTCCTGCATGCATGTTTATCGTCAAGTGCAATCTAAGATTTCTAATTGTAGTCAACATGGGCAGTTGAGTACGTTGACACGCATGATCAGTCGGCGTTCGTCGTGTTCTCGTCCACTCACTCTAAAAGTCCCTTATACTGGGTCGCGTCGTCCGTAGTCGTATTATACCCGATTGACCCCGAGTCAGGCCACGGGAAATACACACAATCTCGCCATGCTACATCCCCTTTAAAAGACGGAAGGGATAGCTTTGTGCGACCTACAGTGGCTTTTCAAAGTGAGCCCTATCCACACTTGCTTAGCTCGCGATGACACAATCATAGATTAGCCTTCTACTGGAATAGATAAGTATCTTGAAGTCTATGATTTATCCACATGATGAATAAGATTAGGCACAGGAAGACCATTTGTGAGCTATACAATGAGAGGTAAATCGACTAATTATATTAAAGGAAAAGGTTGGGTTTTGAAACTTTGAAAAACAAAGAGTAAGTGTTCTTATTCGTTTGATGCCATTTGAAAAATAACATAGTATTGGAAGTGTCGGCTGAATATTGCTAGGAGCTTACTGACTTTGAGCAAACATTGTTGCTACATGTGTGTGTAGAATTATGAGTGCAGTGCCTTTGATCTTCTTGACGATTCATAATATATTATCATAACCACGTACATCACAATATAAACCAATATTTCCTATTAGGATCAAGATAGTTCATTTTAGCGCAAGAGAGAATGATCAGTATCGTTAATCAAATATAAGATTGTAGCCAGGCATTTTTTAAATATCTTCAAGCAAAAACAGAACACGTTTTCGTGTAGGCTTACAATACCTAAAAATGAGACGAATATTAGCGTATACATATGAACCAAACAAATTATGTTCTAAACCTCGTACATTAGGGACTTTTAGATTTGCACGAAGACAATGTGGATTGCTACGGTCGACGTCATTTTAATGCACTGCCTTGAATGGACGTCACACTTATCAGTCCACGCAAATCTAAAAGTCCCTATTAGTGGCATGCACTACAGTTGGTTAAGTCACAGTGAGCAGCGGACAATGAACTCGCTAAATCCCATTCACCTAACCATTGTGAATTAACCTGCGTGGAGAGGGCATTCACTATTACTAGCAAACATGGAATTGTGTCATAACTACCTTCCAAAGACTACCACACCCTCCGAAATATCCATATATGCGTTGTGTATTGAAGGCTTTTCATACCATACTTTTAAACTCTTGTCATGTCAGCGTTACATGCATTATTCCTATTCACATATATCTCTCTATTTCTATCTATTTGTTTTGCTTCCTGATTAAATAAAATGTATCTCTTCATTATTCCTCCCTGGATACTGTGTGGCGCCCTTTTCCTCCACGCAAGCAGAACTACGACGATTTGTCGGTCAGGAATAGACGATCCTTAACCTCGTCCGTTTCTTCCACGGAATCACTTTCGGAGAATATGCAGTCTTCCAACCCTCGAGACAATTACCGGGTTCCCCGTGCGACTCCAGGAACACAAAGCATGCTTCCAGGGATGTACTGTACAACGTTAAACAGAGGCACTTCTGCGACACATGGAGGCCGGGTAGGTGCTGGTCAGCACGAAAGAATCCTGCCTGATAGGCCGATCACTACAAGTTCTTGAATAGGGTATCGACATCTTCCAATGAGTTAAGGAGTTGTTTGACATATATAGAGTAAGGAAATGAACTTGAAGAAAAAAACAAGGAGTATGGAGGAGGAAGCGAAGAACGTGAAAAAGAAGGGGATAAATAAGAAGAAGATGAAGAAAACAATAAAGATGAAAAGGAGAAGACAATATTAAAGAAGAAGAATGATAGGATAGAAAAAAAGAAGAATGGCAGGATAGAAAAATAACAAGAATATTAAGAAGAAGAAGATGGAGAAGACGAAATAGCGGGTGGAGGAAGAGAAGGGGGAAGAGATTCCCTGCTGGAAAGAACACACTCATTCACACTCATTCACAGTGTGGATCACAATGTGTTTCACACTGTGAATCACACTGTGCTCCACAATGTTAAATTGGGCGCTTCACACTGTGCTCCACAATGTTAAATTGGGCGCTTCACACTGTGCTCCACAATGTTAAATTGGGCCGTTTCACACTGTGCTCCACACTGTTAAATTGGGCGCTTCACACTGTGCTCCACAATGTTAAATTGGGCGCTTCACAATGTGCTCCACAATGTTAAATTGGGCGCTTCACACTGTGCTCCACAATGTTAAATTGGGCGCTTCACACTGTGCTCCACAATGTTAAATTGGGCGCTTCACACTGTGCTCCACAATGTTAAATTGGGCCGTTTCACACTGTGCTCCACAATGTTAAATTGGGCGCTTCACACTGTGCTCCACAATGTTAAATTGGACCGTTTTCACACTGTGCTCCACAATGTTAAATTGGGCGCTTCATCACACTGTGCTCCACAATGTTAAATTGGGCCGTTTTCACACTGTGCTCCACAATGTTAAATTGGGCGCTCCAGATCACACTGTGCTCCACAATGTTGAATTTGGCACTTCACACTGTGCTCCACAATGTTAAATTGGACCGTTTTCACACTGTGCTCCACAAAGTTAAATTGGGCGCTTCACGCTGTGCTCCACAATGTTAAATTGGGGTGTTTTCACACTGTGCTCCACAATGTTAAATTGGGCGCTCCAGATCACACTGTGCTCCACAATGTTGAATTTGGCACTTCACACTGTCCTCCACAATGTTAAATTGGACCGTTTTCACACTGTGCTCCACAATGTTAAATTGGGCGCTTCATCACACTGTGCTCCACAATGTTAAATTGGGGTGTTTTCACACTGTGCTCCACAATGTTAAATTGGGGTGTTTTCACATTGTGAAAACGCCCCAATTTTACATTGTGGAGCACACTGTGAATCTATCGTTATTCACAATGTGAAACACCCCCAATTTAACATTGTGGAGCACACTATGATTCAGAGTGTGATTCTCACTGTGAAATTCACAATGTGACCACACTGTGAATCTATCGTTATTCACGATGTGAAAACGCCCCAATTTAACATTGTGAACACTCACACAGTGAAATGCCCACCACACTGTGAAACACCAAACACACTGTGAAACGCCCACAATGTTAATTTGGGGTGTTTTCACATTGTGACACATTATATTGTATGAAATTATCACACTGTGAAACGCCCACCACATTGTGATACAAGTTTAGTTTTTGAATTCTATGTGAAATATTTCAAATTATGAAAATGTAGTCGTGTAGAGCTTAGTACGTATAAATACGAAGGAGAAAAGGTTTATAATCAATGTCTCACTTATAAACTCAACTTTAATAGAAATATATCCCTGAAACATCTGAAAGTAATACAGTAATCTAAACATATACATGTTAGAGCCTTTATGAGGTAACTTAAAATGTATTTCAAAAGCCTATATTTATGTTCGCTAAAAGGACTTATGAACATACATCCTTTTAAGTATACAAAGATTGCAGTAATACTATACTTACATATAAACAAATTTTACTCTGTGAATGCCAACATAATGTAAACCAGAATGAAAACAAAGACAAATAAACAGTTGACATTAGATAGTAGAGATCCTTCTGAAAACAGAACTTGCTATCTACAGTGAAATCTCATTATAATAAGCACATTGGTGTCCACTGAATTGACCTCTTTATATCAGATATCTCATTGTACTAGGGTTTAAAACAATTAATTACAGAAAAACATGGAATTGTGAAAAAAAACTTGCCGTATCAGGTACCTCCTAATACACGTATATAGAGGTTCCACTGTATAACATTGAGGCATAAATTAGAGTGACGGCGAAAAATTAGCACATATCATCAATATTTCCCTGAAAATGTATTTTAAAGGTGTAAAGACACTCGTAAAACATAATAAAAGCACATTAGCATGTTACAGCAGTAAAAAAAAAAGTTTTAGAGCGTCTCTGGCAATATCTCTTAAACATTTTTGTAAGTATATTAAATTTATGAACATACATTTTATGGCTAGTCACATTTTCCAAGTATAAAATATCCACACATGATATGTAACTTTGGCAATTGCAACGTATCAGAAAATCTTTGGCACATACCGGTTCCTTATAAACCTATTAAGATGATAAAAAGTTTCAAAATATTTCTGTCAATACATCTTGAAAAAGTTGAAAACATATCTAATTTAGGCAGACACGTTTTACTTTTATGGCTACATAAATCTCTACAACTAATACTAATAAATACCTGAAGATGAGAAAAAAATAGCTTTTGCTCATTTTTTTTACAAATAAATAACCATACACTCTATATACGGTATCACAGAAAAAAGCAGAATGGCATATATGTACTTCCTAATAACTTCCTAGACTACGTAAGTAACTTTTTTTGTTTTGTTCTAGCGATACTATACTGATGTTAGGATATTATAACTAGATGGAACTTCCGACTGTGTAGTCAAAAATAGTACCTCCACTATCATGCAATTTGTTAAAGCCCGAATTATCATCCCCCAGATCTTGAGATATCACTTCAGTCCACCGTATGGTGTATCACGTACGTCAGGTCTTGTGTCGCGAATATACAGTGCAAATTTAAAACTTTCTATAATATTCTATGTGCAGTTAAAAATTCTTCTTCCCCTTCTAATGGAGATGGACATTTTGTACATCTTGCTTAAAAGCTTTAGCGGAGGTACAGTTGACAAATCCAGCAGGTAGCAAGTTCCAAAGCATGATGAAATCAGGAAGTCCTTGTAAATTGTATTTGGAATTGCTGCGTATGACCATGGTTGGATGTTAACACCGATAGAAGGTAGATTTTGAGAAACTCTGAGTGCAGGTTGACAGTCCCGTACACCATCACCATCTTAAACCATGCCCTGCGTTCTCGGAGAGATGGCCATTTGAGATGTTGCAGCATTGGTGCGATGCTGCTGGTATGATGGTAATGTCCAGTGACAAACCGGGCGTTGCGGAGCTGTACCATTTCCAGCCTGTGTATGTTGTCCTGGGTGTGAGGATCCCACACTGTGCACGCATACTCCAGGATTAGGCGAACAAGAGCAAAGAAGCACAACGTTTTCGTTTTTCTTAGGCAAGGCCTAATGTTCCACTGCAAAAATGCATCGACAGAGCTGGCTTTATTTGTTGTTGTCTTTATGTGATCTGTCCAATTCAGGTTGCTCTTGAGGTGAACATCAAGATATTTAGCAGTTTCCAGTCTCAAGAAGTTGCCCTTGGATGCTGTATGACCATTTGACAGGCTTTCTCCTGCGTGCTACCCTGGTGTCCTTCAGTTTTTGGCCCATCTTCCTCTTATTTCTGCGGAGGTCACTCCTAGCAATCTTCCCATAGCATATTCTATCATGAAAAAAATAAAAAATAAATGAGAGAAATGTTACAACTTCTAATTCAATGATAACAAAACAACAACACAACAAAACAATGATAGGTGATGAATACAAAATATGTAAAAATCTGCATATCCACCCTACATTACCTGAAAAGAAATATCATAAAGTAAATGTTTTCCTAAATGACACTTTGCCCTCCCAGACATTACAAATTATTCGTTTTTTTGTTAACAAGATGCCACGTAAACTAACGTACATTGTAAACAGTTGTTAAAGATATGCTTGAGTAAAAGTATAGGTTCGTAAATCATAAATTTGCAAATAAACATGCTGTTTAGCATCGAATATGAGAAAATATTGCTTAGATACCAGATTAAAGGTTATAGTTTCATATTTTGGTCTACATATAATTAGTCAAAGTCTGAAATCAACTGAATTTAAAAAGAAAACTTTAAAAACGACATACATTCAGCAATTTATTATTTTTTTCTAATCATAAGCAATTTCCCATTAGCATTGTTAGTACTATGAGCCAAGGGGCACTGTCAGTATATTTTATAGTAAAATGCCTCACCAATGATGGCATCCACCTTGTCTTGGTCAAGCAACTGCTTGCCTTATTCTCCTCCTTTAATCTAAATGCTGAAACTATGCTGTCTGCCATCTCCGCATAGGTCAAGAGCATACCCATTAGTGCAAGAACAGCACATGACCAGGATTGCTTGTGTAGCTCCAGCATTCCCAGCTGCACTTGGGTCAAGTATGTCCGAACCTCATGTATGGAACTGTGGAACTGAAAAGAAATGTCAAGTATTACTGTAAAGAAAAGCATGTTTACAGATTTAAATTTAATCAGACATACGCAGCCTAAATTTGACATACTCGGTATGCCACACTTCGCAACCCTACGCAGATCGAGTGTGAAAGTTGTAGTACGACACAGTTCACAACCAAACATTATTCATACTACTCTTAGCTCAAGGAAACGCTACGAAGACACATTTTCGTACATTTTTTGGACATTATTATTGAACATATGTCATTTCTAGTGAGCTAGGCCTATATCTTATTTTTATGCATTTTCGTCCGACTATTTTTTGCCGACAGAAAGCATGTAATAAATTGTAGCAAAATTTGTTTCTTACCTGAATTTTTACATGACTCGGAATATGGGATCATTCTCTTTAGAATCTAGGGTTGATTTGGTTCAGATATGCAAACAAATTGGAAATATCTGCACTTTTCTCGGCAGAGTATTGTGATATAGGGTCTAGTCCAGAGCCTAAATGCCGACATGGGTCCCCTTTTCATAAAAAAAATCCTTAGACGTGGGTCCTCTTTTTCATTTATTCCTTTCCCCTCTTTTCTCCCTCATTTTCTCTGGGATTTTGGGATTTGCTCCTAAATACTAGAGCCTACATTGTAAATGCCTAAATCTCTCCCATCTCTAAATAAATCCGGGGCCTAAACAATGCCGGGGAATCCTTCTGTGATTGCATTTCCAGTGTGTACGTAGCTCGTAAACTCAACTAGACCCCGGGTACCACATATATCAGGACCCCGTTCGCCCTATGGCGGGTACTCATATGGCACAATGCGCGCTAGGTATATGGTATCCGCCCGTATAGGGGTCGTACCCCCGGGAACTTGTAGTGCTTCGCGCGCTGAAAATGATATGATCGGCAGCTATACCCTGCGTACCCTCTGCCCAGCAGCCCGGCAGCAGCGGGGCTCAAGCAGGGAGCTATATAGCCGATGCTTGAGAGCTCGTGTACGGGTACGTTAATTAAAACAGGAAAAGTCCTTCAATTAAAACAGATGCTAGAGGTGCCAGCGCAGTATAATTATGTTGCATGGTGTTTTCATCTTTAATATGTGTAGCCTACTTGTAAACTACATGTAGTATGGTACAGTTTACTAATAAAGAATTTTATCGAGAAACTGCAAAATGATTGGCCATTGTATTATTACACACATAGGTGCATTACTATCCTGGCTGTGTATTAAAAGCTGTGCTATTAAATTCTCAACATTTCAAACACCACTGTACAAAACTCAACCGATTTCTCTCAAAATTGGTACTTTAGTGACGATTGATGACACCTAAATAGCAGTAAGATACATTTGTCAACTTTCTGATGGTAGAAGGAATAATTAAAAAAAAATCAAATTGTGAGTCCACTGTCAAACTTGCCGATCAGCCGCATCGGCATAATTGTGTGAATCTGTGTGTTATGAGTGTGTTGACTATTCATGTATTTAAATGCTGCCTATTAACGCGTAAAGCAGTGCTAAAGGTCAAAACGCATTAGCGTTAACTCTCTATATGCTTTGCTGGAGAGTTTTATTACACATGGGTCCATTTTTCACCAAAAAAATCCTTAGACATGGGTACCTATTTACAGCAAAAGGACCCTTGGATGTGGGTATGGGTTCGGAGGTCTCAGCCGCACACCTCCGTCCGACTATAATCTGAGTACCCCCCCCCCCCCCCCCCCCCCCCGGGCCTAAAATGACCGATATACACTACTTAAAGCTATGGTCACAAATCTGAGCAGCGACCGACCGATCAGTAGCCTGCTCGGTCGCTGCTGGAATTTAGGCATCGCCCAGCAATTAGGTCGGTGTCCGGGCGGCGACCGCCCCGGCACCGAGCGTATTTTGGGCGGCGAGTGAAAAGTGAGCAGGCGCCGCCCAAATTTTAACTCCGCGCTAAAACTTCAGCGGCGACCGAGCGATGCCCTAAAAACGAGCGGTGCCTGGGCGGGCGCCGCTCGGTGGCCGGGCACCCGCCGGGCAGAATTGGTTAAAAACTCGCCGCTCGGCCGCCGAGCAGGCTACTTTTGGGTAATGTGACCATAGCATAACAGTTTGTGTGTTTAACATGCTCAATTATAATGTCAAAAATGTTTGAAAAAGGGTCTTCCTAGCGTTCCCCCGAGCGAAGTACGTACAGCAAAAATGATACTCACCATTCAATGACAGCCACACAGCAGCTCGGCAGCAGCCCGTCAGCACCCTCGCATGATAGCTATCCTAGCCGTTGGGAAACTTCACCATGCAGGCCATGTCCGCCATTCCAATTATGTTCTCATCCGTCAACATGTCTTTGTAGTTGTACATATTCGTCTGATATCACGGAAACTTGTTTGGCCTCGATCCAATACACGAGTATTCGATTTTTTTCTTCAGTTGTTGTCATCTTATTTAAAACTATACGGGAACAAGACAAATTACGAGCACAATCGAGGACCACATTCCTGCCACATTCTTGAAAACGAAGAGCGCTGCATGCACGCGCACGTGGTATGCATTGTACGCTATACGGGTAGAGGTCAGTGTATACGTACACAACAGTATGCTACGCGTGGTACGGTACGGTCTTTGAGCAAATACATATGCAAAACAAAACTGTTAATGATCAGGATTCACAATGTGAATGAGGAATTCATTATGTGTACTGTATTTATAACACTGACCACACTATGTAAATCTACTGTTTCACACTGTGAAATAGTTTTCAAAGAGCGGCCACATTATGAATAATATCGCTCACACTGTGAAATATTTGTCACAGCTAGAGTGGCCATACTGTGAAATTTGTACAGGGCGGCCACACTGTGAATTTTACTTTTCACACTGTGAAATATTGTCCTCAGGGCGGCCACAATGTGAATTCTATTTTTCACACTGTGAAATATTTTTCACAGAGTGGCCACATTGTGTATTTTATAGTTCACACTGTGAAATATTTTCCAAAGGGCGGCCACACTGTGAATTCTATTTTTCACAGAGTGGCCACACTGTTAAATTTACTGTTCACACTGTGAAATGTATGTCGTAAGGTATTCACACTGTGAAAATCTATTTATCACTGTGTGAAATATTTGTCACAGTTTGGTCACACTGTGAAATAATTTTCACACTGTGAGCGGGTACATTCACACTGTGAAATCGAATTTCACAATGTGAATACTGTGTGGTTTACCACATTGTGACAGTGTCCACACTGTGAAAACACTCCGTTCACAGTGTGAACTGTGTGTTCACACTGTGTTCACAGTGTGAGCTACGTTTTCACACTGTGTTTCACACTGTGAATGAGTGTGAATGAGTGTGTTCTTTCCAGCAGGGTTGTCCAAATCTCTTGCAGTTAATACCATTTTTCGCATACTTAATTATATCGTCAATCTTTCTTGACTTATATGTAGAACGGTATGGGTCAAATAAACTCTACCAATAAAATTAACGAAGTAGCAATGTAATTGCAAACGAAGGTATACAATTAACGAGGGTGGGGAATCTTAAGATTTGTTCTTGACCATCCATTTGAAAGATCAAATAATGTCATCTTTACAAATTTACCAATTTGAGTGAATATTGAGAACATATTTATTCTGTTATAATATGCATGGATTTTGCTGTATGTAAATTAGTGCTCATTTAGACCGTTAAGAGCAGCAATGTAAATATAATATTAGTATTATTCAATATAAAATGGATTGCACTTAAATGACGTGTTTATCACATCTGTAATTGATACCTATTGTTCAGGGGGGATGATCTATTCATTCATCCCCCCCCCCCTGAACAATAGATATTACGTAAGGATTGACGCCCATGGTTTATCAAAATTTTAGCAATTGAGTGTAATATAATTTCTGGTATTTGTTATACATGTATTACGCTAAAGGTTTAGCAAGAACTAAGACCTAGCTTTATTAAACTTCTATATTGTTAAAATAGTGACATGTACTTTGTAATATATCACCTCCTTCATCATTTTTATTTTTCTTCTCCTTCTTCTTCACCTCCTCCTCCTACTCCCCCTTCTTATTCGTATTTGTATTATTTATCCGTATACCCGATATCAATCTTGATCCCCAAATTGTCTACTCTGCCATTGAAGAATATGAACATTTCTCAAAATTTAGAAATAGTGGCACCCTACTAATCTGTTATATAAATGTGTATACAGGTGCTTTTTGTGTATGTGTGTGTGTGTTCATGTCTGAAGTAGAATAACACTACAACTGTGGTAAACGAATTTCGTTTAGATTTTAAGTTTCTCAAAATGGTCAATTTGTTGCTATTGTTTTCATTTTTGAGGGTGTGTGTGTAGGGAAGGGATGGGGCGGAACGAACTTGTAACATTATAATTGCAAGGCACTGTCACTTGATGCAAGTAAATATTAAAATAAAATGCATTTTATAATTTATCTTCAAAATTGAATTCCTTTGTAAAATGGTTGGCTGTAGTGAATGGAAACATGAGAGATGGAGGGGTTTGTGAAAAAGCCTATTCCAAATGCAAACATTTCTTGTTTCTCCGACCGTTCAGATTGTTCATGGATTTTCCAGTAAATTGGTCTGGATTATAGCTTATAGATTGTAGCTTAGCAGGAATGTGTTATGATTGCTTAAGATCAAGGTCACCACGTCACATGTTTTCGACTTGTTATCAAGTAATGATTCAGAAGTATTACACTCCTCATATACTTTTGGGTGCGTGGATTTTAGACCTCTTTATGTGATCATTAATACATTCTTATAGAGGAGAATATCATTTCTTATCTTGTATTTATTTCTCTTCTCGTCCTCTTTCTATCTTTTTCGTATTCATCTCGTCTCGTTTCTCTCTCTCCCTCTCTCTCTCTTTCTTTCAAGTGAAACTTGTTAAACAAACGAGCAAAAAGAAAATGTTGATAATGACCATAATGATGATATTAATAATAAATTATATGATTGGTAATGATAATAATTATAATAACATCAATGATACATATTTAAAAAAACTATCATAATAAAAATGATAATAACAAATAATATTGATGGTAATAATAATAATGATACACATACCAATACAAATACACAGATGCATACAAAACGATATTTCCCGTTTCGCTTATTTA